>NW_015505203.1:2161714-2283938 GCF_001515645.1 Sinocyclocheilus grahami
TGTGGACAAAGCGGAGTCCAGCCCGGGGTCCGTCACATGTGGTTGCCGCTCATTCGGTGCATCCGCCGGGCGTGCCGTTCTCGACTCCGCCGCCTCAGCTCACTCTATCCCGGTCTCAGTGCACGCTAAGCCAGGGCTTCCCTTCACGCTAGGCCACTGTGTTTTTCGTTGTGAAAGCGAAACTACTTTGTTTGGTCTTCCAAAAGACTGTACAAAAAAAGTTTGGGCTCAGTAAGAATTTTCTATTAAGAAATTAAAATAAAGCAAGGACACTTGATCAAAATTGACATTTTACATAGTTACAAGATTTCTTTCTTCTTTCTATTCATCAAAGAATCCTCAAAAATAGATCATGGTTTCCACAAAAATATTAAGCAGCAGTACTGTTTTCAACAATGATAATAAGATTATCAGAATAATTTCTGAAGGATCATGTGACACTGAAGACTGCTGCTGAAAATACAGCTTTGCCATGGCAGAAATAAATGATATTTTAAAATAAATTACAATAGAAAACATTTATAATAAATTGTAATGATACTTCACAATATTACTGTTTTTACCGCATTTTGATCAAACAAATGCAGCCTTGATGAGCATAGGAAATTTTATAAATACTGTATTTTTTTATATTTACTGTCCATATCTTTTCATAAAGAGCCACTCATATTATACAGAGGTGGCAATATGGTGAGCTATAGCCTTTGACCTTGTATTTATCTCCACGGTTGAGTTTAGCTGTTTAGTTTAGCTGTTTTAGCTGCATGGGCTTCATGATTTGTATAATGCACACACTATCAGTATCACAATTTATAATTTGAGTATGTCCTAATCTACTGCTAATAATGTAATTCTACAGATGATGAAATTTGTAGATTTCCATAGTGTTGCAATGCCATGCATAGCAGTCTTTACTTATTTTCAGCTAATCTAAAACTGATCTCTATAATTAAGTAAATAATGCTAACATTGTAAACATGAGTCCTGGAAACATATACAGTAGGCTGTGGTTAAAACCGTAATGTGCTGCATTTCTGGGCATCATATAGGTTTTTGAACTTTCAAATGCACCTATGAGGCCCACAAACACTGTCTAGACATGCAGTTCACTATAGGTTTCAAAGCACAGTCATAGAGTATGCAGCAACCAAAGATAATCTCTGAGAGTCAGTGAAACGAGTCGAATGAAGGACTCGATATGAAAACAGATTTATGTCCACTGAGACTGTGCTGGACTAGTGTGTCAGTGAGTGGAATAGCAAACACACTGTGGGATATTACACTGTCAACATGGTTTTAGAGCTACTGGAACCTCAGATGTCATTACGGCACTTCTCTGGAGAAAGATAAGAGGTCTTTAATGCACACGTGTGTGTGTGTGTGTGTGTGTGTGTGTGTGTGTGTGTGTTTGCATGGCCTTACACAGAGTCTTCAGAGAAAAGCACAGTGCTGAAGCTCTCTGACTTCTCCAGTAAAATAGGGGCTGTAGTGGTTGGACTCAATGTGTTTTGACCTGTCAATGAAATTAAAAGATAGAGAGAGATGCAGCCTTTAGAAGAGAAAGAAAGTACAATAGAGAAGTGTGTGTGTGTGTGTGTGTGTGTGTGTGTGTTTGCATGGCCTTACACAGAGTCTTCAGAGAAAAGCACAGTGCTGAAGCTCTCTGACTTCTCCAGTAAAATAGGGGCTGTAGTGGTTGGACTCAATGTGTTTTGACCTGTCAATGAAATTAAAAGATAGAGAGAGATGCAGCCTTTAGAAGAGAAAGAAAGTACAATAGAGAAATAGTACAATAATGATAAATAATAATAATAACAGACAACAAAGCACTCTTCAAAAAGAGCTTTTGAATGTAATTTTTTTTTAGGTAAGTGGTTGAATGAACAAAGATAATCTTCTTTTAGATATTTGAAGTTTTAGAGGATCATGCTAATAGGTATTTAGTGGTAGTTTCAATTATTTTGTGTACGATGTACACCTTGAAAATGATTCAGTATTTACTATAATTACAACTAGTGTACTTAAATTTAGTAGTGTAAGACTGAAAATGATTGTTTTAATTCAAACTTGACTCAAAACACAATGTTACTTAATTTGGGTAAACTGATTTCCTTAAATCATTTGAGTTTTAAAATGTATAAGTACTATGAACAGATGTAAAGTGTACTAAAAAAGAGAAACGACATTTATTTAAACTAAATGAAACACTGAACTCCATAAAATGTACACTTTGCGAACCTGAAAAAATCTCTTGTAGCCTATAGCTTTCTTTTAACTAAATATAAGAATGAGTCTAAGAAAGTAAAGCATCTATCACTGCAATGGCATATGCAGTTATTGCTTTTTAAATAAAGCAACATACTGCACAAATATAGACTTAATGTTCTTTATCCCATCCTCAACCGAATCACAAGCTCTACTCCTCAGAGCAGTGTTAACCCCCCAAAACTCCGACATAACAGAACATTAAATACTAACAGATCTCACTGTGCAAAAACACACAAAACAACAGACGAATTAATTTCAACACTTACTCCTCATACTGTATATTATGAGTAAAGTTTATTATTAAATGTTAATTTATTTTTCAATTTCTATTTTACAGAACAAACCCTTGTCAAGTGAAGCTAGTTATTTTCTTTGAAAAGGCTAATTCAAATGTACTGAAATTTAATGGACAAGAGAGACTTTTAGTAAACTAACAACAGTGAAAGCTGATTTTCTTCTGTCCAAAGGACTCAGAAACACTTAAAGGGGTCATATGATGCGATTTCAAGTTTTCCTTTCTCTTTGGAGTGTTACAAGCTGATTGTGCATAGATAAGATCCCTGAAGTTGCAAAGACTAAAGTCACAAACCCAAAGAGATATTCTTTATCAAAGTTAAGACTCTGCCACGCCCCCCTAAAACAGCTCGTTCTAACACGCCCCCACATATCTACCTCACTATGTGGAAATATTAGCATAATGCCGGCCAAATATTCACGCAAAGAAAGAAGGCGTGGTTTCAGTAACCGCAGTTAGTGTTGAAGCAGCCATGTCAGGGAGACGCTGTGTGTTTCTAGGCGAAAGCAAAAGCACTTTATTTGGCCTTCCGGAAGTAGATGCATTTAGGAATCTTTAAGATCACTTACAACAGAACAGCAATGCATTTTATGGACGACCGTTTCGTGAACCTAGGAGAGGAGGTAATTCTGACTTTGCTATGACAATCTGGCGCTTCTGAATCAGCTACTGTTTTGTTATTAGTTTAAGTATTTGCTATTGACTGTTCAAATGCGGAGTTTTGCGCATCGTGTGTGTGTGTGCGCGCGCGCTCGTGTGTGTGTGTGCTCGCGCGCTCGTGTGTGTGAAAGAGAGAGAGAGAGAGAGAGATAGAGGCAGCGTCACATCACAGTAGAGTCAGCTGTCTTAACCGTGGCTTGTGTACTGCATCATTACTGTGTCTGTTCCCCTTTCAGGCTTGAACTGATGGTAAAACTAATGACATTATTTACTGTCTTTACATTTATTTTGAAAGATGAAGCCCGCGATTATGGTAAGGGGCGTTACATTTCTGACGAGTGCTTGCAGTGTTCGGCCAATCACAATGCACTGGGTCAGCTGGCCAATCAGAGCAGACTGCGCTTGTCGGAAGGAGGGGCTTTGTTGAAAACTATGCGTTTGAGAGAGGCGGGGAATAGAGGACCTACAATAATGTACAGTATTTGAAAAATAATGTGTTTTTTGAACATTAAAGCATGTCAACATATTCTGTTACACCAAATACACAAAATAATGATCTTTAAAAAAGCATCATATGACCCCTTTAAATCAGTTTCATGTGGCAGTGATTTATATTAGGAAATACAGTATTATCTAAAAATGAGATTAGAAAATTATTTTGATAATGTCAGTGAAAATAGAATTTGAATTACAAATAAAACACAAGTTCTTATGGAAAATGGATTCTTTAGTGCTGCCCTTTATGTGAGCTAATGCAGTGTTATGCATGTTGATATAGTTGATGTTAATTAACTCTGTTGCTCCTTCAAGTGATCCTTGGCCTTTTCCTTTTTCCCATCTCCCTACTCACACAGACAGTTCTGAGGGACGACCTTTTCTAGACAGTGTCTGGGTTGCATGATGTAGTTTCTGCTTCAATTTAACTGAAGCAATGGTGCCCAACCAGGACATTCTGCACACATATTTTAATTTTTTTTACACCCCTAATTTACAGTATATGTTTACATTTACGCCAAGTGTATTGGAAATGCTCTTTAGTATTAATTTGTACAGCAGACCTTCATAGTCACAAAATGAGTAATGATTCTTTAACTGTGGGGTTTCATTTAGGGACTGTGGTGTGTGGTTTAATAAACCACAGGTTGAGGCCAACTGCAATTCGGTTCGCTCTTTTGTTAAGAACAGCTGCCATATATTCAAATGCCAATGGTGTGAATAAAATTTCAGAGCCACAGATGAGGAAAAACTTTTCAGTGAAAAGATTAATTGAGAAACTCTAAGGATCTAATTACCAGGTACCATCTACAGTATTAACATTCATAAACTGAGCTTATTACTCACGTGGCTCCGCCTCCTTGAGGTCCTCACTGCTGCCTCTTTTGATTGATGAGGAGGACGACATTCTCTGCACCTGGGTGTGTCTGTTCTGCTCATCCACCACTGAGAGAAAACAGTCTAATTAAATATTGACTGAAGTGGTCAAGTAGCCACTGTAACATGCTGTGTCATTCCTGTACTGTATATCTGCAAACAATAGATTTCAGTTTTACCTTATTTAAAATACAATCAAGACAAACACAGCAGAAACGAAAAGCTAAAATGTTTTTTATTAAAGCCTTTTCATGTTTTTCTCTCTGGGCATGTTTTGAACGTGTTGTTTTTTAACAATTATTTTAATGAAGCACAATAGCTTTGCCTTACAGTACTTTACAATATATAAATGATTTGTTTGTCTTGAAGTTTCTTCTATGTAATCTAATACTGGCCCAAAATCCAGTTACTTTCCACTCACATACGGTGAAGAATTACCTTTTTCTGCCTGATCTATGATTTGTCGGAGTGCTTTCTTCAGGCTGTTGGCCCTCAGCATCAGCTGCTCTCTTGATCTGAAGGGTCTGGACTGATCAGTGTCGCTCTCGTCTGGTGAGATGGACTCGGATGGTACCAGCTGGGCATTGGCGTCTTCACTGAGAGCCTTAACCAAAGAGTCCAGCTTCTCATTCAACATGGCACACTGCGAGAGACACACCAGCACAAATCGAAACAGTTTTTTTTGTTTATAAAGAACAGGACTATTCATTTGACTCTTCATTTAAGTGTATTTATCTGTCTATTTATCTGTTAATTTAAGTAATCTTTTGACTGTTAATTCACTCATTTTATGAATGTTAATTTAGTTTGACTGTTCTTTAAACTCATCATTTGTCTGTTTATTTAACAATTTACACGTTACACGTTTGGGCTCATCCTTTAATTGCTAAAAAGCCTCAAGGTTTACCTTTTTTGCCATAACATCAGCCTCCTCTTTATTCTCTGTGGCCCGTTCATAAGCTTTGCCGACCTCAGCCACAAAATCATTAACTGTTCCACACAGAAACCTGTGACAGAAAGAGACAGGAAGACAAAAGGATTTTTAAAATATGTTTTAAATAAAATAAACATAGCCCTCACAACACATCCATACACACAAACCATCTTTATACTCACTTAGCAGATGATATAACATCACTGTGTTTGTCAGAGTCCAGGATTTTGGTCAAGTGAGTAGCAACAGAATCAGCATATTGTGTAATCTGGATTTCAAAAACATAATTTAGACAATTTACACTTGAATTCAAAGGTTTGGGGTTGGTAATGTTTTTGAAAGAAGGTCTACCAAGGCTGCATTTATCTGATCAAATTACAGTAAAAATAGCAATACTGTGCAAATATTGTTACAAGATTACTTGTAAGGGAGAGTCTGATGGATCCTCCTCCTTTACGATAGCTGGAGTCTGTTTGGTGGGCACTTCATAGGTCATCACACTCCATCTGTGACATACACACATTCAGGAACAGAGAGACATGTTTGATGAGAGTCAATCATCCACTCATTCATTCGTTCATTCAGTGATTCGTTCAATCTCTCTCTTTTACTCTGTCTCTTACCTGTCCAGCATCTTGGTTGTAGCTCTCTCCAGTTTCTCCAGTATCTGCAGCAGCTGAGCATCATCATCACACAGTCCTCCCCAGCCCAGCACACGCGCCAGGTCATTTCCTGTGCCCAGCGGCAGCACGCCCAGCTGGCACTGTTACACACACAACACAATGAAGATGTGACCCTATTGTATGTACAGTACACTACCGTTCAAATGTTTTTGGGTCTGTAAGTTTTTGAAAAAAGTCTTCTATGCTCACCAAGCATTTATCTGTTCAAAAATTCAGTAAAAACAGTAATATTGTGAAATATTATTCACATATAAAATAGCAGTTTTTATTTTAATATAATTTAAAAGGTAATTTATTCCAGTGACGGCAAAGCTTAATTTTATAGCAGGCATTATTTCAGTCACACAACACTTCAGAAATCATTCTAATATGCTGATTTGTTACAAAAGAAACATTTCTTATTATTAGCAATGATGAAAACAGCTACTTATTTTTATGGAAATCATGATCATTTTTGTCAGCATTACATATTTATTTGAAACAGAATTATTTTGTAATATAAATGTATTCTTAGTCACTTTTGATGAATTTAATGCATTTCTTTCAGAAAAAAAGACAATTTTGAATGGTAGTGGTCTATTTTAACACCAGTGGACGCTATTCTAAAACAATGATTGTTTTCATAATCTTTTATAAAAATGTAAGAACTCTTTTTCTGGTTATTCTGACCTGTTTGTGCAGGCTGAGTTTGTCCAGCTCAGAAAGAACCCAGCCCACGCTCCCATCTCCACCACACACCAGGATACGAAAGGTCTCAAACTTCTGGAAGAGACGAAGCCTGTATACACAAACAAAAATATAAAACAACAAATATGGTTCAGAGTGCAAATTCACTTTGCCAACAAATTTGTATGTTAAAATAAGTCAGGATACTATTCAAAGTTTGAAAGCACAGAATGTTACAGTTATCAAATAAAAATGTTTGTTTGTTGTAAAAGCTCGTATAAGCTACTGTGACTGATTCCTGACTCTTTTATTGCTTTACAAAGCCTTTTAATTGCTATTGCAGTGTGTGATAAGCGGGCGTTAACCTCACCCCAGCTGTGGGCCGCCATTCATGAGGTCAAAGACCTGTGCCGGGTTTAGTAGCTGCTTAAACCTGCGCAAGAACTTCACGCCCTGGTTGTCACCACTCTTACTGTTCACCAGCACCAGCAGAGGACTCGAGCAGGATGGAATAGTGGCTTTCCAGAAGCCTGCAGGAGGCAAGGGATGATGAAGAGGAACAATGGAGGGATTGGAGAGGGAGGAGAGAGAGTGGCAATGAGAGAAGGAGAGGAGAGGAGAAGAACTTGGGAGGGATGTCACGTTTGGAAATGTAACCAACTTTAAACACTGTCTCTTTAACAATGTCTCTGTTGTAAATGTAGAAGAAGATAATGGCAATACTAACTTAAAAATTGAAAGTGCATTTTTATATGTATCATGGCAGTACAATGATACCATGACTGTCATAGTACTTTTGTAAGTTTTTTGTTTGTTTCTTTCTTTGTTTTCTGGTCATTGATTTCAGAAAAAATATCCAAAACGTAACCAGACTGAAGTCATCAGAAAACATTATGCTACTATTTGTTTATGTTTGTGGATTGAATAATTAATAATTAATAAATAATAATAATTAACTTGATTAATGTAGACTTTTAAAATGTTGAAAACGTTGTATTTATTTGTAAAATTGCAAAATATTACCATTTAAAATAATTTTCTATTTTAATATATTCTAAAATGAAGACGTCACATGGTCCTTCAGAAATCATTCTAATATGCTGATATGGTGGCACAAGAAACATTTCTTCATTTGAAAACGGTGCTGATAAATATTTGTAGAAAACATTCACTTCAATAGATGCTCAGTAGAAATCGATGCATTTTTGTATATATAGAGTTCAAAACAACAGCATCAATTTGAAAAATAGTTTTTGTAACAGTCTTTATTGTCACTTTTGACCTTATTTACCTCAGAATTTTGAATGCTAGTTAAATATTACATATTAAGTAATTAAATAACTAGAAAATATTATTTCAGAAAGTTTATATTTCTTCAGATATATAATGGTATATTTAATGGTCATAGTGACGATTATACTTCAAGTAAATAATGTCACTTGCAAGTCCACACACAAAAGCATATAACAATGTATACAGGCGTTATGGAGACAACTGAGCTGATGCAGTTGCCAGGGCAACCCTTACCGTCAGAGTCGATGCTGTTAAGTGCAGTGGGCGGAATGATGGAGACCTTACACTGACCCAGAGGACAAACCTTTCCCAACTGCTCCTTACAGCAGTTATGCACCTACACACAGGCAGTGCATAGAGAGATACATCACTGCCTACTCATACCCATCAGTGGAGACACACTGGTTACACAAGGTACACGCCTGTAAAAATATGGTGTCACAGTCTTTCCAGTAAACTCTAGGTGTTTATGTGGTCTCTAGTTGTTATGGTTACAGAGTGAATTGGGTGTGATGCTATATTGTGGGTGTGGGTGATATACACAGCACTGTGATCGATTTTAAAAATTGGGGACGTACGATAGCTTTGCACCAGAGACACCGCCAGTCTTGTAGTCGACGTACGCTACCGCAGTTTCGATCGCACACCACACACTTTGCGCTGACCGGCAGGTTCCCCTCCAACCACTGGTGTGGCATTGACACCTGTTCACACAAACACACTGATTCAGGTACAGCACAGAATACCACTGAGACCACATGCATGTATAATTCAAAGATTCACTTACTCCATCCTCATCTTCTATGATGTCATTTCCTATAGATGCCAGAGTGGTCCACTTACAGTTATTTGTGGATCGTACGGCACAGCGCTTGTGGGCTTTGAACTTACACACTAACACACGCAGAGAAAAGATGACATTAAACAGATAACTATAACTATAACAGTCACTAGAAAGTGATAACAGGCTGAGGGCAATGTTCCTCTTCATGACTCATTGATTACGCTATAAGCAAACAATGTCATTGTTGGTTCTACAAGCAGAATAAACAACGTATGAAAGGGTAAATGGCACAGAAAAGGGAAATCCAAACAAACTGATCATAAAAAATGACAGAAAAAAAAAAAAAAAAGACAAAAATAATGGGAAACATGAAAAGCATAGACAACAATAAAAAAGCTTTGTGTTTATGTTTACCTTCACAGGAAAGACCATGAGAGGTGACCCCCGGCAGAGCCTCTCGACACACATTGCAGAAAGTGGGCCGGGCATGAGAGCAGGCGTACCAGTTATGCATCCCAGAGAAGTGCTCCATGTTAAACTGACTGGCCTGTGATCAGTACAATCATATCAGCGTTATGGCACTATAAATACATAACCAATAAAATCTAGAGGAGTGATTCTCAACCAGGGGGCTGGAGCTCAATTTGGCATTTCAGTGAACTTCCAATGGGGCTTCAAGATAGTGTTATTTTAGTAGAAGCAGGATACTATTATAGTTCCTATTAATACTTTGAATTAGTTGAAATGTGTATATTTTCTGTTTTCATTTTAATTTTATTTAAAAATGTAATAATTTTTTTTGTTAAATATGTCTTTATAGCTTTGAATAATTTTTAAGTTTTAATTTAGTACATCCACGTTAAACTAAATGAAAATTAGAAAATACAGTATGTTTATATACATTTCAGTTAATGTTAAATTTTTCAAGTAATGAAAATGATTTTATTGTTTTAGTTTTAGTCCCGCCTCAAGATGAATTAAAATAATTTACATTTTCATTTTCATTCATTGTAAACATGTGATGTAGACCTGGAAAAGTCATGTAAATTAATACAAATCTTAAAACACAGTGGGCTTTTATTTTTTTAATTTTTTTATCATTTAATGAATATAACATTATTGTAGTTCTATGTGTGGGGGGGACATTGGAGTCAAAAATGTTGAGAACCTCACAAGCTACTGTTACAGACAAAGACTGGATTGGGATCATTTAAGTTTTTAATGTTATTAAATTGTCTCTTAAGAAAGGCATTAAAGATTTAAAAAAATCAAATGGATTGACACGCTAACTCCTTTCATCAATATTTCACCAAAACACAATTACAATTATAGCAATTACTTCTGCTGCTTTCGTTTATTGATCACTTAACTAAGAAATCCATGGGAAGGAACATCAAACTGTATAATGTGCAGCCGTCAAGGGCATCAATGCACATTAACTGAACCTTTCAAATGATTTTGGAGGGGTCAAAGGTGAAGGTTTTTCGACACTAACCTCATAAGTCTCCCATTTCTGCACAGACTTCAAAGCACTGATCCAGTCTTCCATCTCCTTCCTGCTCTCTGCACACAACATCAGCTTACGGAATGGAGTGATAACCTAGGAGAGAGAGCCAAAGACATACAGCAGGTGTGAGCTATTAAAGGATTGTAAATAATGAATGAATGAATGAATGAAAAGAAACTAATGAATGGGGCTGTCTCAAAATCCAGTGAGATCCCTACCTGCTGTAGATAGCATATTTCAAAAATCGCTCACTAGGTTTTGAGAAACCCATTGAGAAGAGGTTTTACTTACTGTGAAACTGTTGTTGATGTTCTTAGTGCTCGTCTCGGCCACGCTGGCATCTGAGAGGTCGACCTCATCAAATATGAGAGACTGCAATACAGAAGCATGTTTCTGTCACCAAAAAAACACTGAAACAAGCACCTATACAGCACCACCTGAGATTCAGTCTACTCCAGAGGAACACAGAGACCCCTGCTTTTACCTTTGAATCTTTGGCATAGTAGAGAGTCCTGCCTCGCAGTTTGAAATACCTCCTTTTCCATCTCTGAAAAGAGCTAGTCTGTTTGAGTAGAAGACCCTCCTTCACACTCTTCTACAAAACAAATGCAAAGAAAGAGAAAAGAGATGAAAAATTAGCATAAAAGACAGCTAATGCAAATACAACAACTTGATTTGTTTTTATAATAGTGTTCATGTGTCAGTGTGTGCAAACACGTTTCCCTACTGCCACATTTTTCATAATGAAACATTTTCATGCCATGCTAGAACTGGCTATTTTTAGAAGCTGCTTCACAGCCCGTTGGATTTACTGGTGTTCGTAAATTGCTTCTTTTGCACATGCATGAAATTCAGTCTTTTGCTTTTTATACTGAAGCATAATAAGAAATGAACACACACAAACCCCTGAGGCTTCAACTTGCATGAACAATTCTGTAGTTCAATCACAGTGGCTTATCACCAGGACCAGATGGAACTGGGGGAATTTTTCCACATTTTCTATGCTTTTTTCCACATTATTTATGCTGTTTTTGCTGGTTCTAAACATGATAAAATGTGCTCTTTTGGTAGCTGGAAGTATAATCAAATTAGTCAGAATATGTATTTAATGGGAAATATGTAGATCTTCATGAATGAAACGTATTTGAACGACTGGTATATTAAAACTACCTATGAGTCTCTATCGGATTTACCATTGAGTTGCTTTGCATTGCTCTCGCTTTATTGTTCACAAAAAACAAACAATGGTTAACCGTAAAGGCATTACGGTAAGCTTACAGTAAAACCTGATCTGTCGCCTAGCAACATCCCTGACTCAAGTGCTTATAACACTGAGAGAGGAACTGCCACATTTCCATAAAGTTCACCGTGGACCTTTAAAACATGGTCATGTCATCAATTCATCTCTAACTTTCATCATAAACCTCGATGCTTCAATCTGCTCTGAATGGCAGAGAAGCTATAAAAGTCTTTCAACAAGTAATCAAATACAGCTGTTCTTCGTGGCACAGTAAAACCAAATTACAACAGAGTCTGTCCTTGTCTAAACATGCAAGGGCATATTCTGTGCCCTCTCATGACGTGAGATGTGGATTTCATAAGCGGATCGTGACAGAACAACGCCAGTAGCTTGGTCAGCAGTGAGACAGGCTGATGGGACAGAAACAACAGCGTATCTACCTCTCGTGGGTCTGTCACACTGAATACAAGGAGAGTGAGAGTGTTGTTGCTAAACATTAAGGAAATCAACATGAGTAACCTAGCCAGGCAACCTGCCAAGAGTAATGACGTACATATGAAGGGAGTGAATTCATTAACAGAGTTGCATGGTCTGGTGAGAAATAAAGAGTGTGTATATGTTCTGTATGTCTCTGGCTATATTCAAAATAAAAGTCAAAGAGCCTGATTCTCATTTTTACACACTCCTTGAGAAAAATAAGTGTGCTTAATTGTACTGAAAATGCATTTATAGTGTACTTCGAATCTTAAAAGTGCATTTAAAAAAATACATATATAATATTAATGACAGAGAAGCCACAGATGTTTACTTAACACAGCTTTTCTTAACAAACATACTTTTAAAAGGTGTTGTTTGCAATAATGTCAAATTAAAAGTTTTACTTTCAAGTACAATTTAAACCATTTTAATAATCTTTTGTTGCGCTTTAAGAAAAAATACTTACAGTATTTTTGATGTGTTGACTAACATACTAAAGCCAACGTACTGTAAAGTATCTGATTTTAATTTGAACTGCAGTGTGTTATTCAAAATCACATTTAATAAATATATTTTAAATGTACTAAATTGCATCATCACCATTATAAATGTGTAATTACAAATGTACCGGTATTTCAATACATGACATACAAACATAAAAATGGAAAGTTAATTGAAGGTTAGGTCACATGTGAGGGGGCGGGATGGGGGATAGAATCAGATTTGAGCCACTTTCAGCAGCAATGTAAGTGTAACCTCTGAGTCACTTTTGCAGGTGATTATATTCTCCACATGCCTTTCAACAGGTGTCTCATTTTCTCCACCATGACTCCCAGCAGAGCTCATAAATGTATGTGTGTGGGGACAACAGAAGGTAGTTAAATCTGTCAAATGCTCCCTTTGAGGACATTTTCATTTTGAGGACATTTTCAATTGGAAAAACCATTTACAAAAGAATTAAATAATGGTTTCTTGGAGTAGATTTAGGGATTGTTTTAGTAGTCATATGTAATAGTATTTATATAAAATAGTTATATAGAAATAACAGAAGTCTATTGTACGTATATCCTCATTTAGCAGGTTAACGTGAATGTGGGTGTGGGTCAGGTTTTGCTATTTTTCTTGAAAACATCTCAAATCAATTACATTATGGAAACAAGGTAATATATTTGTATTCTAGAAAATATAATTAGCTCAGAAAACAACAAAGTTCAATTAAAAGAAAAAAGAAAGAAAAAAAGGTGTGTGTGTAATAAAATGAAACAAATAAGTGTGTGCAAGTTTAGGTGTGAGAGTCTAAACTTCTGGATATCTGCCAGTGAAGCTTCCCTCTACACCGAGACAAGCACCAGACCCAGACATCACTCACTTCATCCTTTCAGAACAGAGCTGGTTCCACATTCATAAAAGATGAGGACATCTTTGATCTGTCACAGTATGCAAGCAAACACACACTCTCTCTCTCTCTCTCTCACACACACACACACACACACACACACACACACACAAACACACAAACACACACACACACACACACACACACACAGACAGACAGACAGACAGACAGACAGAGTGATGTCAGCTGGTGACTCTAAGGACAGATATTCTCACACAATGATTGCTATTTTTGTTTAATCTCCTCTTCCTCTTCTAATCCTCCCCTCTCTCTCTTTTTAGTTCCTCTCAAATCCTCAGCTCCTGTATTCACCCTGCTGTTCTCTTCCTCCTTTCTCTCTTCTTTCTTGCGTCATTCCTGCTCACCCTGTTCATTCCTTTCCCTGTTTTCTGTCATCCTCTCCTCCTTTCTCTGTTTTATCCTCCTCTTTTGTCCTCTCTCTCATCTGAAGGGCACAGTGCCTCTGCAATGCCCTACATAGAGCTGGAACTACAAATCCCATGATTCCTTTCAGCAAAGCTGATTAGATCCAAGTAGTTATAAAACCTAGAGAGAGCTACCCGTCAGCATTCCCATTTATGTCAATGGGAATTGCTCGGATAGTGTATGCAGCTCTGGAAGTACACAACCTGGATGCTGCCATTTTCATTGAATTTTTTTAACTTTTTTGTTTTGTTTTTTTGAGCCAGTCACTTGTACATGGCTACCTTTGAAAGAGAGATGTTTTTGGCCCCATAATGATGTCATTACACCATCTACCAGAAGGAAATAACAGGCACAGCTAACCAGCCAAACCTTGGCCTCCTGATTAGATCCACTAGTCTGTTGTTCCCATGCAAACGCAAGGCTTTGTGGCGCTGTTGTGGTGTGAATACAAACAATTCAATCTTAGACGTACAGCCTAATTACATTCCCCAAGTTCTCTCTGCTCTGAAATTAACCTACCTTTTTGTAAAATATGGCTTTTGCTTATGAATGTCCCTGCAATCTTTGTAAATTCAAAGCCTTGAAATACTACTGAACGACTTAATTTTGTTTTTTAAAAACTATTGGGATAAATAAGTCATCTTCTGACACTTGAATTGCTGTTAAAGTGGATCTGAGTGGCTTTTTAAGTCAAAGCAGTGCAGCTATCAGGACAATCATGTGTCATTATCCTCATAATATGACTCAATAACTCATGTCCAACCCAACTCAGAAACTAGGCTATGCAATTTATAATAGTGAAAGAGAGAGAGACAGAAAGATGATTCCACTAAATATGCAAGGGTACAATGGGGAAAATTAAAAAGAAAGCATAGCATGATCTTCAAAATATTGAATCCTCAAGCAATAAAAGCGTCATTAACAAATTATACGACTCCAAGATATATTGCTTGTCCATTCAGAAAATATCATTATAGATAAACAAATCAAATGCAATAAATCTTAATTAAGTGTCCATTTAGAAGAAATCAAGTGAGACATATGACCCGCTGCCAAATGCTTAACATATGTTACAGTACAAACTTAACATGTTCCTATTGACCTTAATGGAAAAAAATAACACTGCTTGTATATCTTACAGTGGCTGAACACAATCAGAGCAATAGCCCAATTTCAGCCAATCACCCATATCTATCAGTAGTCATGGAATCACCAATGAGCTGTCGGCAAACACAGCTGTCATTCAAACAAGCAGTGTTCCAAAGGCGTGGCCAAACACTGTGCGGCACTAACAGCATGCAGGGCCATAAGCTACACTATCCAGAAGCACAGGTCAACACTATTGCTACATTTTTCTATAAAAATTAATGAAGACAATATCTTTGTTCAGCAAAGCCTGGTTAAACACAGATATTAATCATCAAAACAACAGACTGGGTTTTCCCTTAAGAAATCCCTTGTTGATGCTGATATAAAACATCCATTTACCTCCTTCTAGACATTTCATAAATTACACACAAACAGAACTGAGCTCTCTGAAGCTTTGTTCAGACAGGCAGGAAAAATCTGATGTTTTGGTCATATCTGACTCATCTGTCTGTAGCGAAGAATCAAACAAAATCAGATTTTTACAAACAGTAAAACATCTAATTCATAGCCATATCTAGTTAGAAATCTGATTGAAATCTATTTTTATAATATGTCTCTGAAAGGTCAGATCATATTTCAAGTAATATTTGTTTTATGAATGGCATAAAATTAGTTTTTCCTCTCCACACAAAGCTTTTGTGACCTTTTTGTAATATCATACAAACTGCTCAATATTGTCTAGAGCTGTGTTCAAATACACTCATATTCACTCACACTTTTCTCATATAGAATCTTATGCATGAAAGTATAAATACAGTAATTCCTGTCAATTATGTTCTCTCATGTGCCGTGTGAGTAGAGGCACAATTTCTGTTTTTCCTTTCTCCCTAACAGCAGCTCTCAGTTGTCATGTAAGAAAATCTACTATAGCAACTGATGCAGATATACCGGATATTGACTACACAGTCTGAACAAATGGATCAGATTGCATCACTTATTGTACAAAATTACACTTCTAAAGATCAGATGGGATTAATGTGCAGTGTCAACAGTATGTATGAGACAGTCTGGGTTAGATGGTACAGTCTGGTTAAAGTTGAGTTAGAGCCAGACCAATTACCCAAAGCGCCCACAGAGACTACGAGTCCCTTTCACAGCTAGTAATTAACCTAATGAACTGATTACAGCCCCTACAGTACAGCCTATGAGTGTGTGTGTACAACTAATTACAGACTAAATCACACAGCCTGAGAATTTACTACCTCTGTGGTGTCACCCTGAAGAAGCCAAGACTCATTCAGTAACGGTGTCAAATCCTACACATGCAATGTGCTAATGAGAACTGCTGCACACATACTGTGCAAATCACATACCATTTAGCATCTTAGTTTTATTGAATGATTAATAAACACATCATGTGACACACTAAATCGTTATAATGAATATGTTAGGAAGGGCTGTATTGTAACCATGGATATGGATATCCCTCATATTCATTGATATGGGCTTTACAATGGGCAATTCAAAACCTTTATATTTGGTCTCATCCGAATTTTGAATATGGTTAAAATAGGAATAGTTCACACATAAATGAAAATTTGTTGAAAATGTACTCATCCTCAGGCCATCCAAGATGTAGGATGGGTGTGTTTCTTTATCAGAAGGGATAGCATAACATCACTTGTTCCGTAATGGATGGGTGCCGTCAGAATGAGAATCCAAACAGCTGATAAAGACATCACAACAAATCCACACAACTCCAGTCCATCACTTAGCATCTAGTGAAGTAAAAACTGTGTGTTTGTAAGAAACAAATCTTTTCTGATGAAGAAAAAACTCATCTACATCTTGGATGGCCTGAGGGTGAGTAAAGTTTTCATTTTTGAGTGAACTGTTACTTTAATTCAAACTTTAGTTGAACTAAAAAGCCGTACTTAAAACCAGGGCAACATCACAGGCTGAGAAAAAGAGAAAAAACACTTTCAAGTTGCTAGCCGCTAGCCGCCAGACACTGATGAACATTAAAGACAGAGAGTTCTTTGAATGGCAAAATGGTCAAGTGATAGATATACTCCCCATGCACCCCAGAGAGCTGCGAGATGCTGCATCCATGTTAGTCTACGGTTTTAGGTATTAGTGTTTATGCTAAAAATGAATGCATTTTGAGCTGCAACCACAGGGTGTGTTGCAGACCTCCAGAGGAAGTGGTGTTTGAGTGATATGTGCATGTAGACACACACTCAGCGGTCGATGGTATGATGGGTTTTTGGCCAGCGACTGGATCAGCGGAGATGAGAGAGCTGATAAATGCTAATCCTACATAACACATGGCCACAGAACATCAATGTGCATGCTGATCCCTCCATCAACAGGCTTTCAAAGATGTCTCCTCATTATCTTGTGACAAAAAAACGGAAATCGAGTAGTCAGGAGGCAGATATGTTCCTTTTTACAGAGAAATGCTAATTCATAGGTCTAGTGTAATTTTACTATTATTTATATACTCAGTTTTTATAAACATTTTGAATTAACTTTCATTTTTTCAGTTTTCATTTTAATTTGATTTTAAGTTGCAATAATTTTGTTACAAGCTGTTTCTACGTAGCCTTAATTACATTTTGTATCAGTTTTAGTTTGACTAATTTTAATCAGCTTGCTCATGCATAGCTTAAGACATCAGGCGCTCTAAGATTTCATTTAAGATTCAATTTAGAAGCTTCTTCTAAAATCAGTGGCAATAACATGCCAAAAAAAGAAACAAAAAATATCTTAATTAGTGACATACAGTAGGAGGGCCGAGCTAAAATGATTGTGGTTTGCATAGCTCACATAATCTAGTGTTGGAAATGTTTGACAAATGTTTTGGCATCTTGGCAAATCAGAGCACAGTTTGACATTACTGAGATCTCTTCCATAGAGGATACGGATACAAGATTATCAAGGTCTTTAGCACACTTAAATTGGGATTAGTCTGTCAAACAAATGTTTCAGTTACCATTATTAACCTAGGTCTCAGTGATTTCATGTACATTATGTATGTAATTAAGGAAGGAATTAATTAATGTTAGGATCATACTCTGTGCTGTGCAGTCAGGTATGACCCCGTCTGTGACTGGATATTCCTTATGGATTCATTTTCTTTTTACATTTGAACGGGACATGAACAGCAAGCTCTTATTTCACTAAGAAAGTTGGTAAAAAAGGTTCTGTATTCAACAGAGGTCAAAATAAATGGGACGCACTGCAAACAAATTACATACTGCAATCACAGACATTCCTGTCTGGGCTGTTATTTTTCCTGAGGTTGTGTGAAAAGCACAGACATGTTTGAATTTACCTGACGAGCTCCAATTGAAAAGGGCTTTTGTCTGAGGATAATAAATCTGAGAAGCAGAAGCCCTCCATTTAATCTCATGTCTGTATAGGAGAAACATTGAGATATTAAAAATATCTTATTTGAATACAAACCTGGCATACTGATGGCTCTGTGACAAAGTCGCTTTGGACAAAAAGCGTCTCTTAAATGCATAACTATAAATGTAAAGTGGTGATTTTCCCATGCAATCATTGCTATACATTTACATACATTTGATAATAACAGTGTCTGTGTGTCTTTAACTGTCCAGACCATCCAGTTCTGTTATTTATTACAGGCTTTGCATTAATGCCTCGGTAATCAGATCAGCACAAACGAGCATGTCCTGCTAACCCAGATAAACCTTATGACGTGCACACACACACACACACACACACACACACACACACACACACACACACACTGCATCATCTCTCATACACAGAAAATCTAAGCCAATACACATATGCACAAAGCCAATCATGAATCATCTGCTGACAGGAAGAGATCACCAAACGGATGCGACCGGGATGAGACATTCTGCCTCACAAGCAAAAAAAAAAAGAGATTATCACTAATATACCATCACACAAACACAATCTGCAGTGCTCATTCTAGTGAAAACTACACAAAGTCAAGTGGAATTAAATGGAATAGCCTATCCAAACCTGTGAGAAGACACTATTGCTGACTGTCTGTCCTTCTGTTGTTCCACACACACACACACACACACACACACACTGCATCATCTCTCATATACAGTAAATCTAAGCCAATACACATATGCACAAAGCCAATCATGAATCATCTGCTGACAGGAAGAGATCACCAAACGGATGCGACCGGGATGAGACATTCTGCCTCACAAGCAAAAAAAAAAAGAGATTATCACTAATATACCATCACACAAACACAATCTGCAGTGCTCATTCTAGTGAAAACTACACAAAGTCAAGTGGAATTAAATGGAATAGCCTATCCAAACCTGTGAGAAGACACTATTGCTGACTGTCTGTCCTTCTGTTGTTCTTACTGAACTGCTGGAGGTGGTATCCAAAAAGTCTTCTTCTCTTAAGCGGCTGGCATCTCCCTTCCCACCTCCATCACAGCCGAATAAGAGCGGGGCAAAGCAACACACACTGCCTAGACACAGCCTGGGCATGTTGGGTCCCTTCAGCCATCGACATGTACACACACACTTACAGACACACAGGAACACGCTGACTTCCTTCTGGCTGCACCTGAAAGACACACCTTCTTTTTAAAAAGAACTTCCTCTTACAGGTGAAGTAATAAGACCGCCCCTTCCTATTACACCCGGACCTACCGTCTGAGAATGAAAACACAAAGAGGCGTGTGAAGGTCTATATTTAGAACTAGATAAACTTGTTTGGTAAGCATCACTATTCACAGAACCACAAAAAATCCCAAGCAGCTATAGGCCAAGACAGATGTTCCTATTGGATCAGGACAGAAAAAAGACAATGAGGCCTTTGCAAACATGAATGTTCAACTGTGATAATGAACCATCCTGTGGGAACCAAAAATCCACAAATAAAACGGCTTCTCCTAAAAAGCAATGAGATTAATTGGAGAATGGAGAGTGAGAGGAGACTGTTGCAAGATGTCTTTTGATTGTCTGATTTTTTTTTCAGATAATAATATTAATAATCACACATTTCTTTGAAAGTTTTAGAAGAGATGTCTCAAATTGTGCTCAAATTTGCAAAGATACGTTATGCTATACATTCATTTTTATAAATCTACACTGAAAAAAACTTGTAAATACAATTAACACTCAGCTAATTGCTAAATAAATTGTTAACAAATTTCACAAACAATTATAAAGAAACACACAGCAAGTAACACAAATTTTTAAGTGAAAAATAAAAAAGTATTTTCTTGTAAAATGCACTCCAATAATCTTTCTTTTTATTTATAACTAGATTTTTTGTTTACAGTGTATATTTTTTGTATCTTATTTCTCCTAAGGCAGGAGTTTTCAAACATTTGAAAGTTGAAATATGAGGATCTCTTTGAGAGAACTCAATCCTATAGTATATTTATGCATCTATATTTATGTGTAGAAAACCCCATTTATACATAAAATTAAAAATAAAAACAGTATAAACATGTATCTGATATCATCTGGAAAATAATTACATTCTATGCTATATATATTTTGGATTAGAAATTATGAAATTAGTCACAAATTATTTAATTTGCACTGTCAGGAATAAAATAATTAGTGATTAATCTCATGATTATATTATTATTATTATTGTCTCTTAACGGTTTTCTGCAGATCCCAGTTTGAAAACCCCTGCCCTACATTAGAGAAACAGCTAAGACAAAGTTGATCCTTTTTTTCAATTCCAAGAAATGTTTTGAGCTACAAAAGAGCAGCCAGTGAGGAATAAATATTTCCTGTTTGTCTTCTGAAGCACACAAGTCTGTTCCAAAACAAACCTACATATGGAACATTCAGAAATATCTAGTAAACATCTTGACTGTGGACCATACCTAGAAGTGTCTGTTACAGAAACAGGTAGAATGTGGAAGAGATGAGCAAGATGCATCTGGTGAGAGGTGGAAAAAAATGGAAATACAGACCAAAATACACAGTGTAGCATGAAGGGTGGGCTCTGATCTGAGTGCTGGAGAAGCAGACACTGTAATGAGCAAAACTATAATTGACAGCAAACACTGAGAGAGAAGTGTTTCTCTGTCATGTCTATGTGCAAACCTCCACCCAGACTCCTCTTCACATATTACTGTCGCTGTAAACCACCCAGTCTCAATGTTTTACAGCCTGGTAATGAGATAAAACCTCTCCGTACTACAGCGCAAGGCTGACTGAAGGAAGATATCATTCCTTATGGCTCTGTTTATGAGAATAGGATGAATGAGTGCATTTGTGGGTTGCAGTTCATCGTGAGGACACTAGGGGGCGGTAGTTGCTGGAGCTAAAGCAGCACTGCAGTTATTTGTAAATGTCTGTTGCTGTCTCTGATACACTGATGCTGATCATACACACACACACACACATTACTATACCACAAACACAACGTTCACACTGGCACAATTTCAAATGTGAAACACGCATTTACACAGCTGACGTTACATGGCGGCCCATGATATTATGATGGCATGTTGGGTTGTCATAGAAACTACACTGGCCTGGGAGACGGGCTTTCTAAAGGGCCACCAGGCCACACACACATCCACACTGTAAATCAACACAAATTCCCACATCAACATGCTGGGTTGAAGGCGACCTGTTGCTGGAGAGGAAATTAAATGCTTTGTCACTTCCTGCGAGAGAGCGAAGCGAACGCAGGGGGATTGGCAGAGTCACACAACATATGGGGCTGAGGCAGCTAATCTGCGTATGGAGAGAGAGCCCAGTGCCAACATTAAACCTAATGAACCCAGGCGTCAGATTTAGTGTCTGCATCAGAATCAACACAATTCCCTCGGTGGATGTAGAGCGGAAATTCTCATCCGTATTTAGACTGATTAAACATGACTGGATCCAAACGTAGATTATCTTCCTGAGCTATTATGATGAACATTAGAAGAGGAAGTTGAAATGACACTTTGGGAAATTTGATGAACATATGAACATGCACAAACACGCCGCTGCTGCGGGAGATCGCTCTAATCTCATTGCAGAATTACTGACGACCGCTTCCAGCATATGCCACAAATCTGAGACTGATTCACATAATCCCTTGAGTGAGAGACAGAGTGAGAGAGAGAGAGAGAGACTGAGGTTCTTTGCCGCCTTCTTTTCTTTCATTACAATCTAAGCTGGAAATGAAGGTAAAATTGAGGAAGAGAGTCTTATGATAAGAGTATGAATCAAAACATTTTCATACAGGATCAGCAATTTAAATGTCAAAGTAATGTATTGGTGTGATTATTTTACATACAGTATTGTCAAAAAAATCAGCGTCACACACAAACACAAACACACACACAGTCAGAGAACAAATAAGAATTAATAGAATTAAAAACAAACATTGTAAATTGGCAGTTACACTAACATAATGTAATATGTAAAAAATTAAATGAAAAAAATTCAACAAGACTAATTATTTACATAAGATTAATTGTTAACATGATAAATAATCACAAAACTTTGATAAGGCTGTTAAAAATTAAACAAATAATATAAAAAATAAAAGGTGGCAGTAATTATAATATACAATATTATGTCAATAAAATAAAATAAAATAATAAAATGAAATAACAAAAACATTAATGAAGAAAAGAAATATCCTAGATTAACATTCAATAGTATGGTAATACTGATAAAAAATCGATTAAAAAAATGTAATAAGGTACCAGTAATTATAAAATATTACGTAAACAAAATAAAAGAAAATATTATGTAAACAAAATAAAATAAGATAAAGATATTCATGCAAATAAGGAATAATCCCAGATTGACAATCAATATTTTGGTAATTATGATGATAAAAATAATGAACAAAATGATATGTTCATCTCCTTGACAGCCAACACACTGACAGAAAGAGAATTGTCCCTGTATATACAGTGGGGAAAAAAAGTATTTAGTCAGCCACCAATTGTGCAAGTTCTCCCACTTAAAAAGATGAGAGAGGCCTGTAATTTTCATCATAGGTATACCTCAACTATGAGAGACAAAATGAGAAAAAAAATCCAGAAAATCACATTGTAGGATTTTTAAAGAATTTATTTGCAAATTAAGGTGGAAAATAAGTATTTGGTCAATAACAAAATTTCATCTCAATACTTTGTTATAATATACCCTTTGTTGGCAATGACAGAGGTCAAACATTTTCTGTATTAATTGATACAGGTAACGAGTGGAGGACAGAGGAGCCTCTTAAAGAAGAAGTTACAGGTCTGTGAGAGCCAGAAATCTTGCTTGTTTGTAGGTGACCAAATACTTATTTTACCGAGGAATTTACCAATTAATTCTTTAAAAATCCTACAATGTGATTTTCTGGATTTTTTTTCTCATTTTGTCTCTCATAGTTGAGGTATACCTATGATGAAAATTACAGGCCTCTCTCATCTTTTTAAGTGGGAGAACTTGCACAATTGGTGGCTGACTAAATACTTTTTTGCCCCACTGTAATTAAATATAAGCAAAATCGTTTATTTAAAAAAATAGGTAAAATATAAATAAAATAAAATACATTCATGAAAATAAGGAATAATCCCAGGTCAACAATCAATACTAATACTATGAAAAATATATATATATATATAAAATTGAAATAAGTTGGAAGTAACTTGTAAATACAATACAAATTCAACAAGGCATGTTTGGTAATTGGAACATAAGCAATGTCCCAGATTAATAATCATGAATAAACCATCAGAAAGGCTCAAAAGAAAGAGAAGAGATTATGACTAGAGAAACAGTGTGCATCACACATACTCAGTGTGGATGGAGGCTAAGGGAGAGGAAGAATAAGGACTGAGAAGTCCCACAGAGGTGACAACACCTATGGAGTGAACACCGGCTGCTCGTGTCATGAGCGCTGGACTGAAAAATGGCTTTGTGACTGAAGTCCTGTCACTGCTGCTCCCTTATGAAACACACACTAACGCTGGGCTCAGTCACGACATCCTCCTCAACCCTGAGTGCTCTGCCGCTTGTGCCATCTCCACAGGAACAATCCCCAGCCATTTCTAGGGATGAGTGGCGTTCCGCTAAAGAGCCTATTGTCCCTTCACACACTCCTCCACAAACAAGCTCCTGACCACCTCATCACACATACGAGTGGAATATGTCTGCCGCACAACATACGCGCATGAAGTACAAATGAAGACGTAAAAAAAAATGCACCATGGAAATGTCAAGTCTTTCAATTTGATTTGAATCAATACAATTAACCGAAGAGTTCTAATATACCTGAAGAGAGTTTTTCATTAGCATTACCATTTATCTAAAAGCTGTTGCCTCTTTATTTCATGGACCAGCTTTTTTTTTTAGTTCCAAAACCAGTTTTTGAGACAATTACCTGAGCCGTAAGTGCGATGTGACTGATCACTCTATATAAATCTCTTTGTAGGGAAAACACACACAAGTATAATTGTTTGCAGCTTATATTTTTGTTTAAATCTAATTTTGTTGAAAAAGAATTAAGAATGCTTTGGAGTGGCCATTAATCAGAGAAGCACTTCCCGGACTAAGGTTAACTGCTTAAAGGGATAGTTCACCCTAAAATCTGAATTCTGTCATTAATTACTCACCCTCATGTTGTTCCAAACCAGCAAGACCTTTATTCATCTTCTGAACACAAATTAAGATATTTTTGATGAAATCCGAGAGCTTTCTGTCCCTGCATAGACAAGCAATGCAACTGACACGTTCAAGACCCAGAAAGGTAGCAAGGACATGACATGGAAGAGAAGAAATTGTTGATTTAAGTTATTTTTGTTTTCTTTGCACACAAATAGTATTCTCGTAGCTTCAGAAAATTACGGTTGAACCACTGATGTCACATGGACTATTTTAATGATGTCCTTACTACCTTTCTGACAGAATTTTCATTTTTGGGTGAACTATCCGTTTAAAGTCCTGATGCAAAGGAAGTTGTGACAGATCTTTTCTTCTGTATTGTTACATACATCCGAGTAAAACAGACTAACAAAAAAGAAAAATAATTAGCATGGGGACTTTAAAAAAAAAAAGTAAAAAATTGTGAAAAAAATAATTATACATGTACATAAATGAATCATTCAGAATAAGATCTATAATATGAATTTACAATGACTTAAAGATTTGAGAGATGTGTCAAGATGGTGCACTCATATTACTATGAATGGGAAAAAGTGCAACAAGCAGAATTGGCAGAATAAGTCCCGCCTTCTAAATAAAAGCCAACTGACCCTTCATAAAAACCCGCCTTCCTTAGTTACTGTTGCTATGACCGACAAGCCATGCTACTCTCACACTACACACCATGTTCTCACACAGAAAAAAATACATCATGGATCAAAGAGGAAACTGACAACACACCGACAGACAAGACAGAGCAGGTTACTTCTGGTATGAAACAAGGTCTCAGCTTTCAAATTTGGTCACTTTTTAAGAAATTCAAATAAACACCATTTTGTGGCCTTTTAATGTGGCGTGACAGATCACTGTATTGCCTCAGTTCAAGCGGCAAGTGAACCGATCGTCTTTTCATATTTACTTAAAGCACGAAATAAACATGAATGAACATAAGAACGTATTTTATTTCAGCCGCAGAAAGACATCAATAGACACCATTTTTCAGGTTTAAGTCCACCAAAGTTAATCTATGCTCTCCTGTCTGGTTTGTTTGTCGGACAAAATGGCGGATTCAGCGTTATGATTGGTCAGATTGCCTGTCAATCAAGCTCCTTGCGATGGGAAAATTGCCAATTGGTAAAATCATTGTGTCCCTGCAAATATGCCCACCAAGTGAAAAGTGTCCTTGAAAGA
Source organism: Sinocyclocheilus grahami (assembly GCF_001515645.1). Taxonomy (NCBI): domain Eukaryota; kingdom Metazoa; phylum Chordata; class Actinopteri; order Cypriniformes; family Cyprinidae; genus Sinocyclocheilus; species Sinocyclocheilus grahami. The sequence goes on from NW_015505203.1 coordinate 2,187,633, forward strand.
GATTTTGAATTAAGCCAAAAAATTACCTCCTGTACTCTGTTGAATCCGGTTTCTTTTTTTTGTTTTGTTATTGTCCATAAATAAATGAACATTCAGAAATCTTGTAATGTAGAATATAACATAACAGAATAGAAAGCTGATAATACAATGTCAGCCTAGAAAATAAGGACTACAGTATTGCTTGTGGTCATATATCTCTGTAACAGTCCCACTGTGTGTGTATATGTTGTTGGCAGGGTTGCCAGATCCACAGTCACAAATTGGCGTCGAAAGCGAAACTATAAAACACAACAAGCTTAATCAAGTCTTAATAAATCCCTACACCACAAACACATAAACACACTGAGTCCAGTGGGGAAAAATAGATTACAAACCACATACAGCTGTTGTGTATGTTAGTGCACAGAGAAAGAGAGAACTGTTGCATTGAATCCGGTTTCTTTTTTTTGTTTTGTTATTGTCCATAAATAAATGAACATTCAGAAATCTTGTAATGTAGAATATAACATAACAGAATAGAAAGCTGATAATACAATGTCAGCCTAGAAAATAAGGACTACAGTATTGCTTGTGGTCATATATCTCTGTAACAGTCCCACTGTGTGTGTATATGTTGTTGGCAGGGTTGCCAGATCCACAGTCACAAATTGGCGTCGAAAGCGAAACTATAAAACACAACAAGCTTAATCAAGTCTTAATAAATCCCTACACCACAAACACATAAACACACTGAGTCCAGTGGGGAAAAATAGATTACAAACCACATACAGCTGTTGTGTATGTTAGTGCACAGAGAAAGAGAGAACTGTTGCAGACTAACATTCCACTTAACCTTTCCAGTGAGAGACACACACACCTGACCCAACACCTGTTTTGTGTGTGCAGGTCGCAGCTGTACACCTGTGTCGTATACTCTCCTGACTGTGTTCATAAGTGAATTTTATTATATTTCAGCGGGTGAGTGTGCTCTGTGTGTGTGTGTGTGTGTGCGTCTCGTCAGCAGTTCTTCTCTTTACTGGCAGCGCTTGACTTCCTCAGGCAGTGAAATATTTTCTGCTGAATTAATCAATCACAGAGCATGATCTCTATGCAGATGAATCTTGCAAGATAAATGAATAGAACAGAACGTTTCAAAACATTCAAATAACATCCTCTTAACGTCAGTTCACATTACGAGTAAGGTTTGTAACGACTGAGGCTGTACTGTAGGCATCACTTGATTACACACACACACACACACACACACACACACAAGTTTTCCTCCACCATAATGGTGAGTCAGTGCTTGGCTGGGGATCTGAGGACCTGTCTCAGATCTGGTCTGCATCTTCACTGACTTTAGTTTTGAAAACATACAATATATTAAGATCCAAAATAATTTAATTGAGCATTTTTACACAGCTCAAAGAGCTTGCTATAGACAACAATTACACTTGAGATGACCGTCTTTGCTTCCTACTGATGTGGATTAGATACTAATTACTGTATCTAGCTAACAGGTTGGTCATATTTTTAAAGGGGTTGTGAAATGCCCTTTTCATTATTTTGTATTTTTCTCTGACGTCCCGCTTATAATGTTATTAAGATTTTTACAAAAAAAAAAAACATAATTCAGAATAGGCTATTTTCTGTCCTGTTTTAACCCCCTTTACCAGAACGCTCCATTTGAATAGGCGTGGCAGATTGTAGACTGGGAAGCAGATGCCCACTGGTTTGATTGACTAACAGTTGTGTAAGTTTGACAGCCTACATCCTTCCCAGATGGACGCATAAATACTCAGTACATATCAAACAATCTGTAATAACAGACAAAGCAATAGTGACCACATAATAAAAACAGTTACTCACACTTGTGTGTTGCGACATTACTATCGTATCCAATATATTCGGCACAGCATTGACTTTTAGTTTCAATCTTTCTGAAAATCCTGCATCGAATTGTGCCTTGTTCATAAACAAATCCATGGTAAAATGAAGTGAGCAAAGGACCAAGTTCTTACTGACGTGGTCTAGATCTTCATTAAAAATAAAGTTATCTACTCTTCTCTAATGTTGGGATCAGAAGAAAGGCAATGGAAAGACTGTTTTTCCACAACTTGGCATTGCACAGTTGTATTTGGAGCCATCTTTCTTGTTTGGTTTCTGCATAGACCTGCGTTCGCCTCTCTCATTATTTACACTACATGCACAAATCGGTGGGCGGGGATGTGATGTAGAAGCAGGTGTTGATCTTCTGTGGAGGCTTGTTTAGCTACACTATTACGTCATAAAGTGGCACATTCCACAAACTGTCGTTTTAGCAGACTGTAAGCTATTTTTAGACTAATGAGAAGGTTTTAAAGGGCACCTATTATGCCCCTATTTACAATATAAAATATAAGTATCAGGTGTCCCCAGAATGTGTATGTGAAGTTTCAGCTCAAAATACCCCACAGATCATTTATTATATCATTTTGAAAATGCCTATTTTGAGTGGAAGCAGAAACCCGCTGTATTAGAGCATGCCTCTTTAAATGCAAATGAGCTGCTGCTCCCCATCCTCTTTTCCAGAATAGAGAAGTACTTTTACAGCTCGGATCTGCTAAAAACACATTGGTTTGGTTTTGATTATCATGTCTATCGCGCTGAAATCATGCGGTTTAAAGCCATATTAGTTTAAACTTCTGATAGACGGTTTTCTGAGCGCACACATCCGTAGCACGTGTATAGAAATACGGCATATAGTACTCACAGTGTACAGTGTATAGTACTCACGGCATGTGAGCAGTGTTAATTTGACAGGCATTTTTGATTTAGTCTTAGTCTTTATCTTGAGATGAAAATGCTTAATAGTCAACGAAAAGTCATTGCATTTTTGTCAACTTTTAGTCATTACTTTTAGTCAAACTGCAGTTACCAACATTTATTTTGGTAGCTATTTTATATGTAGTCTTCAAACAAAAATAGTCATTAATTCTTCTCTCTTTAGACCAAATCAATTAAGCTTATGAGAAATTTGAATCAAGGATTGAATTTGGAAAAACTTGAATAAATTATGACTATTTTCATTTTTGGGTGAACTATCCCTTTAACAGTAGTGAAACGGGAGCAACTTTAAAAATTATAGTTGTTCATATATAATATGGAGCATGCGCGAGAGAGAGCACTTCTATCAGCGTGATTCCGCCTATCCCACCTTCACTAACTTTAAGTTAATCGACAACGAATTGTGACTCCCGGGAAAAACGGGACTGGTCACCTTATCCCTACCCTTTCAGGTGCTGAGACCATTGTTTCAGATCGCTAGTTTGCATTTTGGTAGCCTATCCATCCACTGCGGCTACCATACTGAAACTAGATATGCAAACGCCCCTTATCCGATTGCAATCCAATTACAGGGGCGCACATTTTGAAGGACAAGACAGTAGCCTAAAGGATGTATTTTGAATGTCCGGTAGTCCTCAAATAACATTATAGTCCCGTCTCGTCTTGTTAACAAAGACGCGGCATAAATTTCGTCATAGCTTTTATCATCAGATATCAGTTTTAGCTCGTGAACGTCTAGTCTTAGTCGCAGAAAAAATGTTCATTAACAAAAATTTTTCGTCGTCGTCTTCATTGACGAAATTAACACTGCATGTGAGTACTAAGTTCTCTTTCACACACGAGTTTATGTTAAAAACATGCAGAAGTTACAAAAACATATGTTTGTGAAGGTAAACATCTGGGAAAGAAATCGCATGTTTATATTAGATCTGTGTATTAAGTGACATCAGCATAATATACAGTACCTATACTGCTGTTTATACTATTAATATGACCCAAAGAATAAAATAAAAGCAGAGAATCACTTACTGCTTTGGACTGAATAACGTCTATAGCCTTAATAAGAAGACATTTCTTATTTATATGCTGCTTTTAAATGCTCTAGCGTGAAGATAAACATGGTGGATTGTGTGCGGCTCACTCAGGGCGGGGTCTCGGCTAGATTACGGCAGTGTCAATCAACAATCGTGGGTGGGGCTGGTAAATTGTGATGTCATACTTTACGGATTCTGTGATCGGCTTGCTTTGAGACGCTGCTAATGATATATGGAGATTAAAAAAAAAAGGTGCGGGTGGATTTTTATCATTATAGGGTGGTTGTGTACACACACTGTCAACACACATTTATGTCCAAACAACATGTAAAAGTAAATTTTGCATAATATGTGCCCTTAACTTCTGAAATTTACAGGATTTTTTTTTTTTTTTTTTTTACAGTACAATGACCTCTTATATGTCAAAATATCAATGGAATTTTGGTTTCTCATTTCATGACCCCTTTAAAATGTTTTTGAAAGTATTATCTTAATGTTTTACCAAAAACACAGTCAAATTAGGAATCATTTTGAAAAGTTATTACAATTTAAAATAACTGTGTTCCATTTTAATGTGTAATAAAATGTAATTTATTCCTGTGATTGCAAAGCTGAATTTTCAGCAGCAGTTACTCCAGTCTTTAGTGTCACATGATCCTTCAGAAATCAACCTAATATGCTGATATATTGGTCCCCTTAAACATTTTTTTTATTGATATCATTGTTTAATTCAGTATAGCTGCTTAATATTTTCTGAAAAATGTTATACTTTTTTTTATCCCCAGGATTCTTTCATGAATGAAAAGTTCAAAAGAACAGCACGCATTTATTTATTTATGTCTTTACTGTCAAGTTTGATCAATTTGATGTGTCCACTGAACAAAATCATTAATTTCTTAAAAAAAATAAAATAAAAATCTTACTGACCCCCAAACTTCTGAATGGTAGTATATTTTCATTTTTGGTCAATGGGTTTAAGCAGCTGAAGTGTTGCCAGTATATCTGGCCCACAACTAAATTTGCTTTGGTGGAAAAGCACAGAATGGGCCTAAGCACTGGCACCGCTACCGCTATCTCAGCAGTGGAAAGCTATAACACACACATACATAAAAATGGTGTGTGTCCAGATAGAGAGATTCCACAGCACCCTGTGATCTCTCTCTCTCCCTAGGAAACCATGTCGCCCAGTGTGACCAGCAGACAGTCCCAGCGGCTCGTTAACAGATCAGGCCTTCCATTGATCGGCAAGCTAATTATGACTCACTCTCTCTGTCCTTTTCTTTCTCTTGACACCTAATACATGGCTATATGAGTGTGTGATGAATACGTGCGTCGCCATTCAAACTACCTATTTACCCAGCCTTATGTCAGAGCGGATCTTCCATCTCTCTGGTCTCATTAGGAGGATGTGTGTCGATATCATCTTCCACAGGATAATCAGACAGGATCACATAACCTGTTCCAGTTCAATTACAGTAAACCACTCCAATCAGCTGCCTCCAGCAATAACACACAGCTAGTGACATCCAGTTAAAACAACCTGCTCACAGATGAAAACAGAGAACAAAACAGCGTTGGATGAAGTGGATTAGATCCCTGCTCAAATATAAGCCAGTCTTTTATCCCCTTTTCCCCAAAAAAGCTTATACTACTGTTTCAGCTATTAAAATAGTTCAGTTTTGTATGTAATGGAAAAGTGATTATATTTTGTTTAGCTTTTTTTATAAAGTTAATTTATAAAAACGTTTGGAGCATTTTTTGTTTGTTAAATGTATGTTTTTTTGTTTTTTTTAAAAGAAACGACCAAGCGGCCAGCGGCAGACAGTGAATTGATCATAGCCTAAATGTTTGATCAATTTAGCCTTCTCAAATCATCACGACTTGCTTAAAATAAAATCTATATATAAAACAGTTCAAGCATATCACAATGTTAGCTTAAATGTTTAACCTAGATAAATGTGCACTGTTAGACGCATATCCAATCGTTTGTGCGGAGAGTGGAAGCTGAAGCGCAAGGACATGGAGGCGCCAGCGCGATCACTTGCATTTTTTTTCTAACAGTGGAAACAACTTAAAATACGCAGTCATTTTTGCTCATAAAGGTAAGAGTAATACATCATTCTAAACTGTAAACGGTCTATTTTTATTTGTGTGCACTCACAATATCAACAAAAGGTTGTGCTTTTATAAAATAAAGAAAACAAACGCTTTCTGCCGTTTCGGTCTTGAACAGGAGCGCTTCACAATGATTAACCTAAACTCAGCGAATTGCCTCACAGACATGATAAAACATATATAGAAAGCTTTAAATTACTACTTTAAAACGAAATAATTCAAATCGAAAATAGAAACTCTTTCATTATGTAATCCCTAAAGATGCATTTCTCTCTAAAGGCACGTCCAATGAGGAGATGGCGAGTAATTTTTTTCATCACCATAATTGATGGATGTCTAAAATATAAAAATAAGGAAGAGCCTAAAACAGGCCCGATTGTTTTATTTTATAATTCTGTACAATAGAAAAATAAAACACAAATTATAATGGCATATATGTAAAACTTTGTCCTATAATTGTATAGTTGCTTATATTTTCAGATTTTTATGTTGCTCTGTTCTGAATACCTTAAAATTTAAAGGATTTGCTGCAACGCAATTTTGTCTGATATGTGAACTATTTATTAGCCTATTTTTTTTAATCCATGCAGCAAATGCTTTAAAAACAGCTTTAAAAATTACTTTATTGCATTCCAGACGCTTTTAAAGTACTTTTCACTATACATTTTACAGGTAGCTTGAATGTAAAACTGTAATTGTTGTAGGCTAACCCGATCTCATTAAAGTGTGTACAGCACGATTTTCTGTTTCTATTTGGCGTAATATTTATATGCAGAAATTGACTTTGGCATGCAAAAGACATTCATAATTAATGGCATGGCTGGTTCAGTCGACAGAAATACGGGACACACAGGCCTATAATAACTGCTTGTTAATGTAAATGATTGCGGGGCAAATCTCAGGTCAGTCTGAGGGCTCATGGTACGCACAGTGCGTATATGCATTGTTGCATTGCGTATATGCATTGTTGTTCAAATGTTTGGGGTCAGTAAGATTTTTTTTTACTTCTTTTATTCGGCAAGGATGCATTAAATTGATCAAAAGTGACAGCAATGGCATTTATAATGTTACACAGGATTTCTATTTTAAATAAATGCTGTTCTTTTGAGCTACGTTCATCAAAGAATCCTGAAAAAGGCAAGAACCACATTAGAATGCTTCCTGAAGGATCAAACTGAAAATTCAGCTTTGCCATCACATAAATGAATGACATGTAAAAATATATTAAAACAGAAAACAGTTATTTTAAAATGTAATAATATTTCACAATATTATCTCACCTTTATTTCACCTGTCCTGAATCTAAAGCATTTCAAGTAGCGACACAGTGGGGCTTTAGGATTTTGATGAAATTAAAAACAACAAAATGTTACTAAAAATAAACAAAATATTCATATTCTGCAATATTTCTAGCTCACTAATCAAAAAATTGGTATTAATCACGTGACTCTTTTACAGATGAGCAAATGTTCTTGTTTCTAAACTTGTGGAGCTCAAGTGCAGCTGTCATTCAAGCAAAAGAGAAACAAACAAAATACTAAGACATTCTGAAATTCATGTGCATTTTTCAACTTTTCACTGAAATTGTTATGCTGATAATATCATTTGTAAACTTTGCATACTCAAACAGCTCATCTGCATACCAATTTGCATATAGTCTCAGGTCAAATAGTCACGCTGTTGCTAATAGATGTTAATAAGAAACGGTGTTAGTACAAGAGATTCAACACCGAGCCAAATCTGTGTGTGTCTGTGTACAGATTACAGTACATATGTGCTGGACAGCATTCAGAGCCTCTTGAAGAAAGAACTCCATCTGTGTGTGTGAGTGTGTGATTACGTGTGTGTGGGTTTACATGGGGGTAGAAGAGAATATCTGTTGGATAGCTGCTTTAATTTTTGCTTTATTAAGATTTACTATATTTTACTTATTTGCTTACTCTACTTATTTCACTTTATTAGCACAACTTCTGAGTGTACGCAAACATGCTAAACCATTTTGGTAGTACTAAAGTGCAGTTTTTTTGGTCACGCCAGTAAAACACTAAACTGAAAACTCAAGAGTGCATATGTGTGTGTGTTTTTTGTGTGTCAGACTGTGTGAGAGTGTTACCATGAGTATGTGTGTCCAGTGTGGTAGAATCACAAAAATGTTCTTGTTTCTAAACTTGTGGAGCTCAAGTGCAGCTGTCATTCAAGCAAAAGAGAAACAAACAAAATACTAAGACATTCTGAAATTCATGTGCATTTTTCAACTTTTCACTGAAATTGTTATGCTGATAATATCATTTGTAAACTTTGCATACTCAAACAGCTCATCTGCATACCAATTTGCATATAGTCTCAGGTCAAATAGTCACGCTGTTGCTAATAGATGTTAATAAGAAACGGTGTTAGTACAAGAGATTCAACACCGAGCCAAATCTGTGTGTGTCTGTGTACAGATTACAGTACATATGTGCTGGACAGCATTCAGAGCCTCTTGAAGAAAGAACTCCATCTGTGTGTGTGAGTGTGTGATTACGTGTGTGTGGGTTTACATGGGGGTAGAAGAGAATATCTGTTGGATAGCTGCTTTAATTTTTGCTTTATTAAGATTTACTATATTTTACTTATTTGCTTACTCTACTTATTTCACTTTATTAGCACAACTTCTGAGTGTACGCAAACATGCTAAACCATTTTGGTAGTACTAAAGTGCAGTTTTTTTGGTCACGCCAGTAAAACACTAAACTGAAAACTCAAGAGTGCATATGTGTGTGTGTTTTTTGTGTGTCAGACTGTGTGAGAGTGTTACCATGAGTATGTGTGTCCAGTGTGGTAGTCCTTAAGTGGGGGCGTGAAAGGCTCTCCCCTTCTCTCGCTCCATCCACCATGCAAATGAGACCTATACACAGCTCTCAATAACACTCAACACACAAACCGACACTCACCTCACCGTCCTCCCACTCTCCCTGTCCTCTCTACTGTCACTCCATCTTTTCTGTCTATGTCAGGTCTGTGCAAATCATTTCATATCTTTACCCATCCCCCCTTCTCACATCTTTGTATTTTTAAACCTTCTTGTTTTCTTGAGTGTTCTTTATTTAACAGAGCAAGGCCCTAATTTACATAGCCTATGGCCACTGTAAGAGAGAGAGATAGAAAGAAAGAGGGAAATTCCTTTGGCCTTCTTGATGGTACTGGAGGTTGCATCCATACCTCTCTCACCATCTTTCCCTCCCGCAAACGCTCAACACAAGCCAAATAGGGAATCGAAGAAGAAAACAATACTGCTGCCAACTATCTCTCAGTGTGTGTCTTCCTTTGCATATGATCATGTTGTTGCAGGCAGAGATGTTTTCACATCATCTCTCAAATAATCGACCCAAGTCCCATTTTCTCCGCTCTTCATTGCATCTCGTGTGTTTTAAGAAGACAATATGGATCCCATTGAAAACAGCCACACCATTCAAATCATATTCAAAACATACAGTTTGTGAATAAAAATAGCCATCTAAAAATAGCCCACATTAGTACACATGACATAATATGTCAAGGGCTGAATTGTTTCTCGGCCCACACACGTTCACCTTGACATGCAAAGCAGACAGATTTACAAGTCAAATCAAATTTCAATTATATGATGCCACGCCTGAGACAAAACAGCAGTACATAGGAACACCTCTTCATTTGTGTCTTTTTAACCTAAGCATTATTTGATTATTAGTAATGCTAGCTATAACATCACTAATATTATTGTCCATAATTACACTGCCATTTAAAAGTTTGGCCTTGGTAAGAATAGTTTTATTCAGAAAGGAAAAAAAATCTATCATGGCTTCCACAGAACTATGAAGCACCACCACTACTTGTGATAAGAAATGTTTCTTCAGCAGCAAATCAGCATATTAGAATGATTTCTGAAAGGATCATGTGACACTGAAGACTGGAGAAATGGCTGGTGAAAACAGGAATAAATTATATTTTAAAATATATTAAAATGGAAAATAGTTATCGTAAATTGCAATAATATTTCACAGTATTACTGTGTTTACTGTATTTGTGATCAAAGATAAGAGACTTATGTCAAAAACATAAAAAAATCTTATAGACCCCAGATTTTTGAATGGTAGTATACATTTAGGTTTTTGTTAAAATCCCTAACCCCAAGTACTAAACTTTTTTTTTATTTTTTATGGTATGTATGATTGCATATTAGCTTTCAGTGTCTTTGTAGCATACAGACCTGAATGATGCTGCAAACTGTGTGGAGGAGTGGTGTGTTTTCTAAACAATTAGAATTTTGCCTGGTATACAAGAAAACAGAAGAAAAATTAAATAGATATATAAATAAATAAATCAAATACATATTAATGGACCAAAAACCACTCTGAACATCTCAGCAACCACATGGCAAGGCCCTGGCAAACACCCACAACACCCTAGCATTGTGGGGGCGACTTCTGCATGGGCAAACACCACTCAGAAAAAGTATGTTTACTTCATCTCTTGTTTGACAAAGATAAATAAAACAAAATAATTAGAAACTAGATAGAAAAAGTAAAACCACTAAATGATGATCAAAATATTCCAAGAAGAATTCTACATGATGTTGATTTTCTAAGAGAGGGCATGCCCAATGTGAACACATTTCTAGAAAGTGAATAAAAATACACATTGCTTGGAGCTATAGTGAGTGAGAGGAAACAAAACCGTGTGTGTGTGTGTGTGTGTGTGTGTGTGTGTGTGTGTGTGTGTGTGTATTCTCCTCCGCAGTTTGTTAGGGTCAGTGTGAAGAGCGCTGGTGTGTAGTGTGCTCTCCCTGGCCGCCCCCTCAGGCCCTGCTGTTGTGTAACCACCGCATTGCAGTCGCACACACAAACACATAATGACTGAAGTGGCATATATGTGGGATAACACAAGTGTCTTCATGTGTAACTATACGTGTGGGTCAAGTTTTGCCCACACTGTAGAGATCAAAATACCCTCATAGTGATAGTAAAACTTGAAATTATACTGTACAGTAGGGACCACTCAATATCCTCAGGAAGGGAAACACCTTATAAACATACTAAATAATGTCATAATAAAAATGCCAAACAGATTCTATGATAGTTATGTTTAAGGTTAAAGCAGTGGGGCCATTGCAGAGATGTTCTTTATTACTTAGAAAAAATACATCTAATAACACAACGCTCATTGTGGAACTCTTAAAAACAGCACAAGATGTGATGCAGCAGGTGAATGCATATGGTAATAAAGCAAAGGATTTCCAAAAAAGCTAAACTAAAGCAAAGAACTAAAAAATGTATACTACTTAGCTAGTAATTTTGGATGTTTAGTAGTCAAACATCCTGAGCCATAGTGGAGGATAGGGGATAGAAAATATCATTAGCTCAATATAAAATAAATTTATTGGCATCTATAGTTCCATGAAGAACCTTTAACATCCATGGAACCTTTCCACTGCACAAAAGGTAGATTATTAAACTGTTCTTCATGCAAAGAGAAAAACTGTTCTTTTAAGAACTGTTCATTAAATGGTCCTTTTGTGTTCTGCTCTGGTATTGCTGCAAACCCTTTCTTTTAGAATCCTTTATTTTAAGAGTGTATGCTAAAAACTACAATGCTAAATTCATCCCAGAAAGGACACCACAGAGAAAGTGGGCTAAAATCTGCAGATAAATATAGAAAAAAGATAGATTGGCTATGCTCACAGCAGGTGTGTGTGGAGCCTGGCCTGAATCTTCTGCTAAAGCTCCAACAAGTGTTAGAAGAACATTTCCCATTGTTCCTTGTTTCATCAAGCAATCATGGACAAGTGGTAAAGACTGAGAGGAGAAAATAATCTAACCATGGGAACACACACTCTGGTCCCTGAGGGCACTGTGCAACACACACAGCTTGACACGATTAGAAACCCAGTGGGAGACAAGTTAATACAGTACAGACAGAGAAAGTGGGAAGGGGCTGGATAAATGGCACTCCGTCTATTTACCAGTGACATCTTTCCAATATCCAACAGCACGTGATAAACAACGTGAAGCGAGAACAAGAAATAAGAGTGAAATATGGAGAGAAAGAAAGGGAGAGAAAGGCTGCTAGAGTAAATTTAAGAGGGAAACACTTTCCCTGCCACACAGTCATTTCTCAATATTATTTATTCACCAATTTCACACAAACACACAGAATTTCAACCCTCGGTTTCACAATGTTGCTGCAAAAGAGACAGAGGCCACAGACGGGGACCAGACTGAGAATAAATGTAGCATGTCTAAATTTATTCCACCAAACTCTATAGTGAGAACTGATCACATCGGAATGAGAGGGAAGCACCAAAGACAGCTCCCAATAACCCTTGTTCAGCCCAGCAGAGAGCTGTGGTGAAATCTGTACATTGCAACAGGCCTCTGGTGCACTCACTGCAATACCCAGCTCTTACAGTACAACGCACTCTTAGGCAAGTTTCTGAGAGTTAAAAAATAAGTGAAATAGGTCAAAACTAGTGCTGCAACAACTAATCGATAAAATCGATTATTTTCGATTATGAAAATCATCGACAACGATTCTCATTATCGATTAACTGGGTCTGCCCACAGTGCACGTCCAACGGAGTTTACATACTTGTCCAACTTCAGCCGGTCGCGTCAAATTAAAGCACTGAATTACTTATTTCTACGGACAAAATGCATCTAAAATAGTGAAGGAAACAGAATGAGATGCTGCAGGAGAGTTACGTGATCCAAGTTACCCAAAACATGAGAATTCTTTATTTTAAGCTTTAAGCTAATGCATTAGCGTAATGGCTTGCCCTGTCAGGCACTTGTACAGATGCGTGTGCGTCCTCAGCGCAAAAACACTTTCAGTTAACGGTCATATCCTTATGTATAAATGTCACAAATTCACGCGAGCATTTCCATTTTTGCATAAAGGTCCGTCCTGACAGTCTGTGTTAAATTTTAATCTTTACTGAATGAGCGCCAGCGTGGCGGGTGCGTGCACGTGCGTAAGACAGATGGAAAACAGACAATTAATTATCAGCACAAAAACATTAATTGTGCTGAAATATCTGTTGTTGAAAGTTAAATAAAGGTTTAAAGGTCAACATGCATTGCGCATATTTTATGAGAGTAGGAACTGTAAGGGGATAACAGCGTGTAATTGTCTGAATATAAATATCAGCTTTAAGCAAAAACAATTACCGTCCGAATTGGGCTATGACGTGACTGTGGTCAAAGTGAACGTGTTCCTGCAGAACATTACTCTTACCTATTGGTTACCACTGTGATTTTATTCGTCTTTAACAACTTTATTATTATTTAAATTTTTAATGCAGAGATTTAAACTATATTCACTATATACAATGCTTAACAAATTTATTAAAACAAATTTATGTAAGGTTTTTAACAAATGATGGTTTGTGCCACTGCTGCTCTAAACTAACAGTACTGGTGATTACCAAAATCATTTTTTAGCTTTCTGTATGGGTTAGTCCTCCAATATGCATAAGCTCTTTAGTAACAGTAGTAGGCTGTTTCTAATGCTATAATATAATTATTGCTGTTATCTATGAAAGAAAGGCAGAGAGCTTTATAGTGTTTTTTTTTCAGATACTCAATTACAGTCAAAAAGTACTTAAACAATGCCAGCAAGAATGCAAGCTATGAAGGGCATAGGAGGCCATTTTTGTTATGTGAATAATTAAAAGTATTTAGTTATAAATAAATAACAATAAAACATTTTTATTTAAACAATTTTTTGACAGATTCCTAAAATGTGTTTTCTCTTTATTATGGCAGGGGGTCAAATTAATTGTTAAGCACTGTATGTTTTCATAGCATTCAGTTGGAACGTTTGTTTTAAGGACATTCGGCAGAATGTGGAATAGTGTGTTTTTGTCAATAAAATAAAAAAAGAAAATTGTTCGTTTTTAATCCGATTAATCGGAAAAATAATTGACCAACTAATCGATTATCAAAATAATCGTTAGTTGCAGCCCTAGTCAAAACATAACTGTGCTGGGTCATTCTAGCGGACAATGGGGGTTCAGTTATTGCAAAAAGTGTTTTCAACAAGACTTTAACTTTAAAGAAAGCCTTTTTTTAGTTTAAGAGTAAAAAAGGGAAAATTGTTTACAATAAAGTCACAATTATGAGACAAAGATCATAAAGAATATAAAGTCACAATTTAGAAGAAAAAAAGTCACAGATGTACAGTAAAGCCACAATTATGAGAAATAAAGTTGCTATTGCAATATATAGGTGCAATTTTGGTTTGTTTTTATTTTTACACAGAGGTGAAAACAGGCTTCCATAATAATATATCCATCAGGGGAGATAAGAAGGAATGTGCTGTTTTTTCTTTAATGATTTGAAGTTTTGTTTAGAGAGAAAAAGATAAGAGGCTCTTAAAGTATGCAGATGCAAACTTTACCCAAAAATGAAAATTCTATCACCCGCATGCCATTCAAACTATTTTTCTGACTGAAACATTCTTAAAAATATCTTTGTTAATGATCTAGAGAAGAAAGTTAAGTCATACAAGTTTGTAACATTGATGAACAAATAATGACGGAATTTAGCTTTTTGGTAAATAAAAACAAACATTTGTGATGTTTTGAGCAAAGCAAGCACAGATATGGTTTGTAGTGCAGGACAAAAAAGACATACAGGGTACTTAATGTTTTTTTCTCACACATGCACATATACAGATACACATATGTGCAGTGGTGTCTTCTTTTCCTTCATCTTTTTTTGGTCTCTGTTTCTGTACTCAGGCATGCTGCTTCCTTCCCAAACCCTCAAACACACTTGATTGAGGAGGTGTGTGTGTGTGGGTGGAGAGGGTGCTTCAATGCTTTCATCTCTGGGTGACACAGAATCCCTCCCCAGTATTATATCATCTGCACCTGCACTCAGTGTGTGTTTGCCTGTGTGTGTGTTTGTTTGTATGCGTGCACAGGGGCAACCACACCTGCCTCCTTAATGTAAACTCTTGATGCTGACAATATCTTAAGATGGCAAAAAGACGAGGAAGCCCCCCCCCCCCCCCCCACCACCACAGAGTATGACTCAACAAAGCTTTATTGGAATGACAGTAAAGGGTAACAGTGTAGCTAAAACAATATTGTACTTCTGTATATTGTGCTTAAAACGTTCAAGGGATAGTTCACCCAAAAATAAAAAAGTTATGTCATCATTTACTCACTGTTATGTTGTTTCAAACTTGAATGACTTTTATTTCCCCTGATTATTTTGAGGAATGCTGGGATACTAAGTTGGATATTAAGTTGGTAGGGTGACAAGATTTAGTCATCACCCTGCACATAGCCTAAATCTTGAAACAGACATCTTTTTCACAATTCAGAATAAGAGAGCTTCATTTTTGAGTGTCACAATGCCCTGTTCTATTCTTTTCTCCTTCATTTTTAGGAATTTTTATGCCAGTCCTGTTTCAATGGCTAGATGTGCTCGTTCAGTCTGTAAATGCTCAGAAGGTAATAAGATCCTCTTCCATTTTCTTTATTTTTTTAGGGACCAGAGGCATTGCATTTGCCTTTGTATTTTCTTTTCCCATAATTCCAAATAGTTTTTTTTCAGTGTATGATTAATCAATGAAGCTAGTTGCAAATTATGAGAATAGTTTTGTATCCTAATGATCGTATTGTAAAAAAATGCTTGTGTTTATTTTATTTATTTTTATTGGATCTTGTAATTTTTTATCAAAATGTCATAACTCTATCTTCTGGTGAAATGACATACAGACATCTATCTGGTGACGTATAACATACTCACATTTAGATCTGCCTCCATCCAATCAGTAACCGATGGATAGAAGTTTCCACTAATATATATATATATATATATATATATATATTACATCTTTTTCAACAATCTGCATTATTTTTTTTAAACAAAGCAGCAATACAACACACCACACTGTCTTTCACTGTATGGACAAAAACTCGACATTTTTTTAGAAATATCTTTCAACAAGAGACAATTTCCTGTAAAGCTGTTTTAAGACAATATGCATTTGAAAAGTTCAATACAGTTAAACCTGACATAAGTTATATAAATTATGAATTAAAATTAAATCCAGCAAAGTATGGTGTGCCACAAGGATCTGTCCTAGGCCCTCTACTTTTTTCAGTATATACAAGTTGCCCCTTGGTAATATTATTAGAAAATACGGGATTAGTTTCCATTGTTATGTTGATGATACTCAACTATATATTTCAACAAGACCAGATGAAACTTTTAAATTATCTAAGCTAACAGAGTGTGTTAAAAATGTAAAAGAGAACAATAATTTTCTCCTATTAAATTCGGACAAGACCGAGATATTCCTTATTGGACCAAAAAACAGTACATAGAATCTCGTAGATCACAATTTGCATCTAGACAGATGTACTGTTAATTCCTCTACAGTCAAAAATGTGGGTATTATATTAGACAGCAACTTGTCTTTTGAAAATCATATTTCCTGTTACAAAAACAGCATTCTTTCATCTTAGAAACATTGCCAAGTTACGAAACATGTTACCTGTTTCTGATGCAGAAAAGCTAGTTCATGCATTCATGACCTCTAGACTGGACTATTGTAATGCACTGCTAGGTGGTTGTCCTGCATCTTCAATAAACAAGCTACAGGTAGTCCAAAATGCAGCGGCTAGAGTCCTTACCAGGTCAAGAAAATATGATCATATTACCCCAATTTTACATTCTCTGCACTGGCTACCTATTAAGTTCCGTATCAGTTACAAAATATTACTACTTACTTTTAAGGCCCTAAATGGTTTAGCTCCTGCGTACCTAACTAATCTTCTATCACGTTACAATCCATCCCGCTCCCTAAGGTTGCAAAACTCTGGACTCTTGGTAGTTCCTATGATAGCAAAGTCCACTAAAGGAGGTGGAGCTTTTTCACATTTGGCTCCTAAACTCTGGAATAGCCTTCCTGATAACGTTCGGGGTTCAGACACACTCTCTCTGTTTAAATCTAGATTAAAGATATCTCTTTAGCCAAGCATTCACATAATGTATCTCATAACCCTAACTTCAGTTACATCTGATCAAATGCACATTTTCATTCTTTTGCTTGGGTTGAACACATCAACAGCTATGCTAATTTCTCTCTATTACCATCTCTGTTTCTGCCACAGGATTGGCATCCCATGGTAACTAGGAATTACACAAGATTCAGTCTGGATCCAGCCCTTACAAAGACCAGAGATGACCGAACACTTGAGAAGAGATGATGCCAACCCCCAGAAGACCTCAGATGATGCCAACCCTCAAGACAACATTCAAAACCACCAAATTTTGCTATAAGTTTGATCGCAACATATAATCATTGCTGTTAATAATGTTCACCGTCTGTCTGATTACATGACATTGACATTAACTAACTGCTTGATTTTTAATGTACATTTCTGCCATATGGACATCAACTTGAGATAGTCACCACTGATAAGCTATTACTAAATATAATGTAGAAACTTTAATTTTCTGTAAAGCTGCTTTGCAAATATTTGCACTGTAAAAAGCGCTATACAAATAAACTTGAATTGAATTGAAGTTAAATGTGTTGAAATGTGAGATACTTGAATGCGTATATTCTGCTCTCTTCTCTAGAGCTGTAACTGCAAATCTAAACTAATACATTTTCAAGAGGACTTTTACGATTAAACACTAGAGAAATGAAGAGAGTTCAGGTCCTGCCACAGATTTTGAATAGAAGAATTTGTTTTCTGACCGGGGTGTAACTGAAGCACCAAGGTTTGATTTAGTCCTGACTCTTCTGAAGAGCTGCGTGTTATAGTGTGTCGGGTAACTGATACATGCTGCTCAAGTGTTCACAGACAGGATGTGCTCTAACCTTAAGTACAGACCTCAGAGCTGCAGGCTTTTTTCAAAATAACTACACATTCACACATGCACAACCATAAGCGTTTAGCCTTAAACCTTGATAGCCCAACCCTAACCTTAACCCTGTGTTTTTTTCTCTCTCTGAGAGTTTCTTTTCTACCTTCCTCATTCTCTCTGCTGCTCTCCTTTTTTGTTTCGGTCACCTGAAACCACTTTTTCCACAATCTTTCCTTCTCAGCTCTAAAAAGGCCTCGGTATTCACCATACAACATTATACCCAAGCAAACACATACATTGAAGGACAAAGCTCTACTATTTTTGGAAATTTTCACAAATATTATTAGGTGATGATCTCTTCATAGCATTATGTGTGTGTGTGTGTGTGTGTGTGTGAAAGAGAGAGAGAGAGAGAGAGAGAGAGAGAGAGAGAGAGAGAGAGAGAGAGAAAGTTCAACCTTTAAGACACTTTCGTCCAGTCTATGTAGGTGTTTGGTGTGTGGGTGCGTAGGTGTGTATGTATATGAGAAATAGAGAAACTGAACAAGTTCTCCTTCCTGGAGCTATAATCATAACAGCACTCAACAAAATGCTTTTTTCGCTATATTTATATAGCACAGTTCTGAATAAAACTCAATATAACCAACACCTAAACTCATTCCTGTTTTAAATAACACAGTGTGCACACGAATTTGATTCTGAGAACAGAAAGCAACACCGTCCTATTTTGTTCGGCTTCAGTCCAGCCCTCTAAACAATGAGAGACGTTGCTCCATTCACAATGGAGAAACCTCAAGGAACTGATCGCTACAGACCATCTACAGTTACAGACACGAAACACAGGCCGAAGAGAGTGAAATATGGATGAGAGACACTCTCTCAAGTGCTACATGTGGAATAATGTGAAACAAACAGGATGGAGGGACTTGTAGAAAACGGCTCTGTGATTAAAAGTGAAATATGAGACATCATTCTAGACTACGCCTCACTGGCATCAAACCTGACAGCAGGTTCAGAGGGAGAGAGTGAGTATGTGTATCCTGTTCTAATAAGATTAGACGTTGAGATGGGATTAGTTTCATCCTGGCGACATTCCCATTCCAGGCTGCCCTAAAGACAAGAGCATCAACTTAGCTGCACTGTCAACATTTAAACTAATGATCACAAACAGAGCTTAAAGTCACAGATGGTGCTTCATGAGTGCGTGACAGAAAAACAGAAAATATTATTTAATAATCCAAATAATGTGTTTCCTCCTGATAAAAGATAAGACAGATTTGAATTCTTCTGGGAAGAAGTGCTCCTGACACACTGAGCAGTGATGCTAATGCAGATAATACAGATTTGAGCATGGCCAGCAACATCTCTCCCCTGCAGGAAATTTATGATTATTTTATGCTGGTTTGGCACTGATAAATTTGTAAAAATGCTGAAAATGATCCATCAATAGATGATGAAAACGGGAAAGGTCAACTAGTGTGGTCTTCGTGATGGTTGGACAGCTAAGGTTAAGCTAGTAAAGAGCCATCTTGTGGAATCCAGCACACCAGTATCGAAAAGACAATTTCATAGAATTATAGGATGTTATAAAAAGAAAACCTTATATATATAAAATAAGTAAACGCCTAAAATAAAAATAAAACTCTTCAATAATTAATAAACAATCAAACAAACATGTTACAAAAAGCATAAAAAAATTATTAAAAAAATTACCTATCTAAAATATAAAACCTTAAAGGAGACATATTATGCCCCTTTTTACAATATGTAATATAAGTCTCATGTGTCCCCAGAATGTGTCTGTGAAGTTTCAGCTCTAAATACCCCACAGATCATTTATTATATCATTTTGAAAATCCCTATTTTGAGTGGAAGCAGAAACATGCTGGTTTTGTGCATGTCTCTTTAAATGCAAATGAGCTGCTGCTCCCCGCCCCCTTTTCCAGAATAGGGCTGTGCCTTTACAGCTTGTACCTCAGATACTCTGCTACAAAAATATCTGTTTGGTTTTGATTATAATGTCTATCACGCTGAAATCATGCGTTTTAAACCATATTATTTTAAACTTTTGATAGAGGTTTTCTGAGCGCACACATCCAAAGCATGTGCACAGAAATCAGCTGTCACACAGAAATCAGCTATCACACAGCATGCGAGTTCTCTTTCATGTCTAACTGCACTTAAACTGTCAAATACACACAAGCTTATGTTAAAAACACATGAGTTACAAAAACAGTCGGTTATGTCCGTGAACGTAAAAAGCTAGGGAAGAAATTGTTTATATTAGATCTGTACATCCTCTGAGGCTGGGAATCTAAACAGTAGGGCTGGGTTTTGACACAAATTTCACAATTCGATTTGATTCTCATTCACAAGCTTGCAATTCGATTCGATTCGATTCAATATCGATTATTTTGGATATATATCAGGTACAGTACATGTCAAATTTTCTCAAGGAAAAAAAATCTCTCAAGTAATGCTGTAAAATATACGTGAGAGTAAGTTGGTACTACATTAATATTGAAGGTTAAAATTGACTGATTTGTTAAAATTACACTTAATGAAGTTTTTAAAATAATAAAGTTACAATTACATAATATTTCTACTTCAATTCATCTTTTTGAAATATAAACATAATGGTGGCTGTCATAAAAACTTAATGGATTTATTCAAACATAAATTAAACCTTGAAGAACAGTAAAATTTATAATGAACATGTTATATGGTGCATATATTTAACAAAATTACCCTCTCTACAGTTTATTTTTCTATATTTTCATATTCGGTGAGTTTATGGTCACCGAATATGTTTTTTCTGAGGTAAATGTGACGTTACGTGACATTGTTTACAAGCTGTTATATTGACGTCTTTGCACAGCTGAAACACTAATTGAGTGATTACATGAGACAGGATATATGTAAAGTTGTACTCTTTCTTTTAACTTACCTTCGGATGTTTAGTCATGTTTATTTTGTGCTGAAATTGGTATTAATGTGGAGGAGACGATCAGTTCACGTGCACCTTGCGCTGCTGTGTCTGTTGAACTGAGGAGCTCCAGCGATCTGTCACTCCACATTAAACAGCGATACTGCAATACAATGGACAGACAGAATTTGAGATCTGACTTTGTTTTATATTAAAAGTACCAAAGCACAATGCTTATTGCGATATATTGGATGTAAAGTGCCCTTCAACGTTCCGTCCATTAACTGAAAACAGGCTAGACTAATGGGGATTTAAGAATCGATATCATTTTTGTAAAAATGAGAATCGATTAATATCGAGATATCAATATTTTTTACCCAGCCCTACTAAACAGTGTTCTGTGCTCGTCTGTGCAGCCAAAGGCAGAACAGTTAGCATGCTTTACTAGAACTTTCGCCATGGCATTAGAACTGGCACACCGTTTTCGCTTGTGAAAACACAATGGCGGCGCTGTGGGTGGAAACGTGCAGATTAAGGGGTGGTAATATTATAATAAGATCCCCTTTCTACAGTATGTCACAGGAGAAGCGAAATCTGAGCGGCTCGTTTTTTCACAAGCTTGCAGAGAAAGGCTTACCAAAAAAAATGACTGGGTTGTTCTTTTTCACATTTCCTGGGTTGGTAGACAAACTGGGGACCCAAATTATAGCACTTAAATACGGAAAAAGTCAGATTTTCATGATATGTCACCTTTAAAATCTGGGTCATCTAGGGGTGTGCGATATGACAATTTTTTATTCGTGGACGATAAAAATGTCTCTGCTTTTGAAGAAATATCGTAGTATATGTGCTACAGCGCACATTCTATCAATTCCAGTTCTGGCGCTACCGTATCAATATACTGTACAATGCCACATACATTCACATCAGTGTTAACTCAGCGGTAGAGTTACTCTCACGGCAGTGGCGGCTCGTGGGTTTTAAAATAGAGGAGGCACACTAATTGTATTGGTCTGTGATCTCTGCCGATTATTATTATTATTATTATTATTTGCTTAACCACTTTAAAATGGCTTTTTGGTTGCTTTTAGTCAGAAAATGTAAAGAAAACGACATACATACAGCAAGACAATATAATTTCACTTACCTGGCCTATCACTTGAAGCAAACATCCATCCCTTCTTAAAGGTCCCATGACATGCTGCTTTTTGGATGCTTTTATATAGGCCTAAGTGGTCCCTAGTACTTTATCTGAAGTCTCTTTCCCGAAATTCAGCCTTGGTGCAGAATTTCAGCCACTACGAGCCAGTCCCACAATGAGCTTTCCTTAGGATGTGCCATTTCTGTGTCTGTAGCTTTAAATGCTAATGAGGAGGAGAGAGGCGGGGCAACTGCCATGCTTCGTTCGTTTGCAAGCCATGATGTCTCTCGAGGAAAAAAAAATATTGCGCTCGCCTCGCACGGTAGTAGCTCATTTTCTCATGGGCGGGCCAAATTCTCTGGGTGGACAAAGCAGAGAAAGGGGAGGTAACCTTTCCCCGTATGACGACATAAAGGGAAGATTCCAGATTGGGCCATCTGAGCTTTCATTTTCTCAAAGGCGAAGCAGGATACCCAGGGCTCGGTTTACACCTATCGCAATTTCTAGCCACTGGGGGACCGTAGGTGTTACAGAGGAGGCTCCCGTACCGCCTCCTCCGCACCACCAGAGGGAACTGTATTAGCGATCTTCCATTCGAACTCCATTTCCCATCACCCCTTTACCTGGGCCTGATTACACAATCCCACCTGCATCTCATTTACACACACACATATAAGCCACACCATTTCACGAACTCCTTGCGAAGTCTTGATTTGCCCCGGCTGTCATTTCCGAGCGTTATACCCGTGTTTTGTTTTCTGTGCTTTGATCTTGGACTGTTTCCTGTTTCTCTGATTGTTATCTGCCTGCCCCGACTTGGATTGTTTCACCCGGACTCTGTTCTCTAGCCGCCTGCCCCGATCTCTCGCCTGGTTCACGATTCTGCCGCTGCCTTGTCTCTACTGTTCTGCCCTGCCGGTGTTTGACCCTGTATTGTTTGACGATTCTTAATAAACTGCAAATGGATCCAAACCCTTCTGGTGTGTCGCAACAGTAGGCAGGCTAGGGGAACTCATATTAATGTTAAAAAAACTCATAAAGTGAAATTCTCATGCCATGGGACCTTTAAAAGTCTGTGTTAAAAGAGAGCTGCCTACTGCGCAATTTAATTAAGCTTTTTCTCAACACTCCTCAGTGCTGAAAGTGAACACTCGATGGTGATTGGCTAATATTTTTTTTTACCAACGGAGGCACGAGAGCTCATCTCTCCCCCGGCCTCCCCCTACCCTGCTATATCACCTAGTGGTTATAATTACATCAGAAGATTCGGCACATTCGCGATAGAAAAGCGGCGCTTTCACGTTATGGTATTACAACTGTGAAATTACAAACAAAAAATACACATTCTGAGACATGAACTGAAATGAATTGTGAATTTTATTAACATTAAATCGTCCTCCTCCCATTTTCACCTCAAAATTATGGGGAAGCTGTGCCTCCCCTGACGAGCCGCCACTGTCTCACGGGACACTGCACTTATTCGCAATCACAAAAGTACATTATTTGCATGTGCTTTAAAGCCTTACTGGTTAAACATTTCATTCACGTGCTGTTCTGACGTGCGCTTTTTCTGAGCATGTACACCCGAAGCGCGCGCACTAAAAAACCTGTTAAACTGCGCCTGATCACTGAACTAAGGGTGTTTTTACACCAGGAAAGTTCGCTAATTCACTTGCTTTGGTCCGGACCAAATACAATGTTGATTTTTTTTGTTTGGTGCGGTTCGCTTTAACACTGCCCTTTTTTGCAAGTGAACCAGAAATTGTAAACAAAACCACACGCGTGCTAAGGTCATCCATTCATTGGACAGAAATTCTCAAGCAGGGAAAAACAGGAAGTGCAAAAACAGGCTAATTATGGAGATCTTTCGCAGTGCAATTTTTATTCTTTTAATGATTTGGTGTTATCAGATACTAACGCAATATGAAGAAACTTATGAGCATCATGAGACAATGTCATACGATGTTGTAATTACGACTTGCCGAAAATAAAATCTACAGATATAAAATACTTAAAGCACATCACAATGTTAGTTTAAACATTTAACCTATATAAATGTGCGCTATTAGGTGCATATCCAATCGTTTGTGTGGAGAGTGGAAGCTGAAGCGCGCTTCAGGACATCAGTGGAAACAAATTAAATACGTCATAATTTTTGCTCATAAAGGTAAGATTAATACATCGTTCGGAACTCTAAAGGGTCTATTTTTATTTGTGTCTCACAATATCAAGAAAACATTGTGCTTTTGTAAAATAAAGAAAACAAATAGGATGCGCTTGCCGTCTCAGTCTTGAACAGGAGTGCTTCACAAAAATGCACCGAAACTCAGCGAATATTTTCCTTACAGACTTGATGAATATATCTGTAGAAAGCTATAAATGACTACAAAACAAAATAATTCAAATCCAAAACAAAAACTCTTATTATTATGTAATCCGTAAAGATGCATTTCTTTCTAAAGGTGCGTCCAATGATGAGATGGTGAGTCAGGATAATCAACTTCATAGCGACACTGACTCATAAAACACTAGTTTATTAATAAATAATTCAAATATCTCCTTACTATTTCCCCCCAACATAGTCATGGTAATTTTTGCGGCAAGCTTTAGCCTATTTAGTGCGCTCACATCACATTGCTGTGCGCCATGGTCACGAAAACTCATCATTTGCATGTATTTTTAAGCATTGTGGTTTAAAAACAAGTTATTTAAGCCACTGAAATGCAAATAACAGCACTATATGTGCAAGCTGTCTGTTTCTGAGAGTGATTTCTGCAATTGGGTCAGATCGAGGTCGAGTCCTATTCACACCATAAACGAACCGTACCAGAGTTCGTTTGGAAGCGGACCGAGACCCCCTCTTCAGCTGGGTCTCGGTATGGTTGTTTGGTCCGCACCCAAGTGCGATTGCTGTATTCACACCTGCCAAAAATTTCCGCACCAAGAGGGGAAACGAACTTGAGTTCGATTCAATCGAACCAAACAAGGCAGGTGTGAATACACACTAAGGGTGCTTTCACACCTGGCCCATTGTTTCGGAACCTGGTGCATTTCCTCGCCTTAGCTCGGTTCGTTTGGGCATATGTGAACACAGCAATCGCGCTCGGATTCGCACCAAAACAATCGGTCTGAGATCGCCTGAATGAGGTGGTGTCGGCTCGATTGAAAACGAACTCTGGAGCGGTTCGGTTGTAGTGAGAAAGCAATCCGATCTAACGGACCAGCGAACCAGGCTATATCACAATGTATAATGGGCAATTACTTAAGTTCCGTGAAAATCATTAGCTTTGTTGTTTTGCTAATACTTCAAAATTAACCTGTGAATGTCTATGGGTGAGCACATCTTCGCCATTCAAAATCAAAGCGCATTTTTTCATTTTATAATGCCATCTTATTGCTCTTCTTCCTAGTAGGTGCATTTTAAAAATGTTTTCCTGATGAATCCTGGACTCCTGCTCAAAATTATAAATGAATATAACGACAGCTACAAAAAAACCCCAACAATAAGCCCGCGAAGCTGTTGTCGTTCCATCCTGATGGATGACAGCCGTGACAGCGGTGGAATCCTGGAAAATAAACCTTGGAACTTTGACCCAATGAGAGAACAGTTTCCTCGCGCTTGACTCACGCTTGACTTGACGCGCTTGAATTAGTGACGAGCATACGTCACTTCCTGTTTGTTGCTGCCGTGTGGTTTGAGTTTGAGCTCCGTCAAGTTAATTCTTTGTCGTCTCATTTTTTATCTTAAAATCAATTTTATACACCATCCTTTTTCAGTTTTATAACGTGTGAATATATCCCCTATCGTATTCTACAACAAAAACAATCAGAGCGCTTTGTTAGCACTAGTTCTATTTTTGACTTCCGAGTCCGCTATTAGCATATAGCCCGCTAGCATCGCCAGCGTGGTTGCACAAATTTGGTCCATTTAGAAACTTTGCCGTATGAAAGCGAACCGCACCAAAATCAGCATACACTGAGTGATTTAAAACTATTTTTAAATGCGGAGAAATCTAAACTTATGATGTTTACAAAAAGAAAGTCTGCACTTTCAAACTTGCTCAATCACTACTCTTCAAGGTTTGGAGATTGAAGTAGTATCTAAGTATAAATACTTGGGATTTTTAATTGACGATTCTCTTTCTTTTGGGCCTCATATTCAGTACCTTAAAGAAAATTAAAGTCGAAACTGGGCCTTTTTTTAGAGTCAAGTATTGCCTTTCTTTTGCAGCAAGGAAGAGATTGGTAGCAGCTACATTTTTGTCAGTGTTGGATTATTTGAATATCATATACATGCAGGCACCTAAGCATTGTTTACAGGCGTTGGATTCAGTTTATCATGGAGCATTAAGGTTCATCACAAATTCAAAAGCCCTTACTCATCATTGCTTATTGTACTCTCGGGTTGGATGGCCGGCGTTGTCATCCCGTAGACTTAAGCATTGGTACTTATTTATATATAAAATCATTTTAGGTTTACTTCCTTCGTATTTACAGCAGAATATTTTACAAACAGGTGTAAAGAATTATGGTCTTCGCTCACAAGACTATTATCTTTTAAGCATCCCTAAAGTTTGTACTAACATGGGCAAACGGGCATTTAGTTATGCTGCTCCATTTGATTGGAATCGACTACAAGATAAGTTATGCTTAAAAGAGTTGGTATCACTAAATGATTTTAAATGTATTTTAAAGGATCTAATTGTAGAGTCACCTGATTGTAAATGTTTTGAGTGATTTGTGTATGTTTCTGTGCATGTAAACAAATGTATTTTGTTTTATGTGTAACTAAATGTGCTGCCTATCTTGGCCAGGACCCTCTTGTAAATGAGATTTTAAATCTCAAGAGTTTTTAATTTCCTGGTTAAATAAAGGTAAATAAAAAAAAATAATAAAATAAATAAATAAAGTAAACAGCTGAGAGAAAATGGATGCGTGCCTGTATATTAGATCTTAAGGGTCTAAAGGGACAGTAGGGTACTAAACATGCTGCCTACTGTCATTAAAGGGATAGTTCACAATAAAATTTAATTTCTTCCATTATTTATTCACTCACATGTTGTCCCAAACCTGTATTCATTTCTTTCTTGTGCTGAACACAAAAGAAGATATTTTGAAGAATGTGGATAACCAAACAGTTGCTGGTCCACATTGAATTTGATAGAAAAAAATATATACTTTGGAAGTCGCTGTGGACCAGCAACTGTTTGGTTTTCCACTTTCTTTAAAATAGCATTTATTTTCAGCAGAAGAAAGAAACTCATTCAGGTTTAAAACAATTTTTGAGTGAGTAAATGATGGTATAAAAATAAAACACTATTTTATTTTTGGGTGAATTATTCCTTTAATGATAATAAAACACCAAAACACAGAGAAAAATCACTCACTACTCTTTGACTGAAACATTTTAATACAGTTCAGTGTTAATTTTGACAGCAAATTTTGATTTAGTTTTAGTCATATTTTAGTCATCTGAATTGTTTTTAGTTATGTCTAGTTTTAGTCGACTAAATCTACAGTAAATTTAGTCGGGTAAAATCTAATGGGTTTAGTTTCAGTGTAATGCATTTATTAAGAATTTCTCTAAAATTTCCAAACTCATTATATAGGTTTGATATTAAGGTTTTATCATGATAGACACTGATTTAACTGCTGTGACACACAACATGCCTTTATGTTAAAATTAAATAAAAACACTTCTCACAAAGAACAAGAATATGGTCTACTTTTTAATGAAATACCAATGGTTATATAGGCTAATTCTGCATTCTTTATAGTAACTTGTTTACCATATTCTTCATTCTTTCAAGCATACATATTTATTTCTATAAATAAATTTAGATTAATCTTTAAGGCTACTACAGTTTTTGCTTTTGTTGCTTGATTAACATCAATGACTCGGACAATAGCAACTAAATTAGGCTGCTATCCCTTTATAAACGAATGCACGGCTGCAATGGATGCAATGTACTGACACACGTTCTTCCTACTGTTCACGTTCACTTAAGACGTAATCAACTGTGTTTACGTGAATGCTCGTCAAAACGGACAATTCGACATCGTTTTGTGTGTAATTCTCCTTTCATGCGACACGAAAGAGTACTCGCGCGCTGTGAGACGCGCTTTGTGTGTAGTTTCTTCGCTCAGAAAACCGGACTGAACTGAGTTTTCTCTAGCGTCGTGAGATTTATCCATATGTCTGCTCTTCTCTTACTCCCACATATTGACATTTTTTTTACGTTTTATGCGACGTGCAGCAAGTGTATGTTAGCTTATGTCCCGCCGGTTAATATGTAGCCTACGCATCTAACCTCCGAACCACGCAGCAGATTTGTTCTGACTGAATCTCATCCCAAATCGTCCCTCCCTAACATTTTCGTCTTGTTTTCATTCGTTGACGAAAATGTCAATAGATTTACGTCATAGTTTTTGTCATTCAAAAAGAGTTTTAGTTTATCGTCGTCGGTGAAAAAATGTCGTTGACAACAATTATGACGAAAATTATTCATCAACGAAATTAACACTGATACAGTTGCTTTAATAGGAATCAATATATATAGTGTTTTATTTTTATATTTGTTCATTCAATTGCTTGAATTTTCCTGCTAAATACACCTATTGTACCTGAAAATAAAACACTTTGTTTTATTTGTATATTATGTGTATTTGTAATCTGTATGTTTCTTCTCATTTTTTAATAACAAATAAAATAACGTCAGATTTTTATCTTCGCCCACTTTGGCCTAAATATCCACCATTCTTTTTTGGCGAAGGGCTTTGTCTTTTTAACAGGGAAATTAGTTTGGCTGTAATGCTCAAACAACTTGCAAAATAGAAAAACCAACATGACAAAGAATCGTGATATTTCTAAAAAAAAATTGTGATATGATATTTTTGCCATATCGCCCACCCCTAGGGTCACCACATGTTCTATTTTTTGGTCACATTTAGTTTGGTCACATTTATTATCTTTTTCTCATTTCTTCCTCATCTTTCCCTTTCCATCATTTCTTCTAGCTCATGCAGTAACCATGACCCAGAAGAGAGCGTCAGTTTTACCTTCAAGGTGAATACAGGTAAAGTAGGACAAACGCTAAAGTAAGGCACTTGAGCTTAATGTGTACCTATTACTAAACATCTGCATTACGTTTTAAGCATGTCATATAATTGCATTCACCCGATCCATTAGACATGATGAGCAAACCCTCTGCTACTTCACACCTCCCGTCAACAGTGGCATTCTGGGAAATCTGACCGCAATGTCATGGCACCCCGCTTGCTTTCAGTCTGTTTCCCTCATCTAGCCAAATCTTTCTCTCTATCTTTCTATGCGTCTCTCAGTATGATCACTTTTGGACTTGATTCTGTTGGAACGTCACAGGAAATAACAAGCACGCTAAAACCATCTTCCTGGAGACCTGACCACAGCCACAAATAGACCTGCACCAGCGTAAAAATGACTGACCTGCTAGCAATGCTTACTGGAAGAGAGAGAAAACAAGAGAAAGAGAGAAAGAAGAACAATATGAAACTTCTTTACAAATGAAACCAAAAACCACTTCCCTGATGTACTGATGACAATGGCCCAGATATAGAAACGCTGATCTCTACCTCACAACCCAAAGAGCTCTATTTTAATTTTAACAACATGTCACTGCTGTAGCAATGGGTGACCTAACATTGCTAAACCAGTTGGCATTTTTGCATGTGTTCAAACCAGACTATACTAAACATCAATCAAGAAACTGATGTGCTTCTTTCTGAATCCAGATCCTCTGGATCACACATCCAGCTTGCATGCATCTGTGCTCAAATGTGTGCGTTCAGTATGAATTTAGGCTTTCACACCAGTTTATGTGTGTGTGAACAAGGCTTGCGTGTGTCCTCTGTTTACACTGCAGTGTTGTTTGGTGCAGTGCTGATGCATGTGATCACCACTGAGAGCTTTTATACTGGACCGCTCCAGATTTGACAAGAGCCGGGCACAGAACAATGGCCTTTGATTAGAGAAGAGGTCTGTCTCTCTCTCCTTTAAAACTCCTCAAGTGGACCAGAGTGACGGTGTAAAAAAAGAATGGCTCATTCTTCCCTGTTGTGTCCCCTCTCTCTCTTTCTCTGAGCTTTTGGCCTGCATGAATGTGTAGATTGTCACCATCAGAGGCATATTACTCTGTCACTGCCCATGCCCACAAAACAACAGTTCTGACGCCTAGTTTAAGGTCATTCATCTCCGTTTCAGACCCTCTGCGTCTATTTTTCAGAGCAACAGTGCAGATCTTTGATCTCTGATGTCTTTTTTCATAACTGGATGTTTACAAGAACATGACAATCTGAAACTGTTTATCTATAGTAGTGTTGTACTATATCAGCAAAAGTATCATGATCAAGTAGCATTACGATCAGAAAAAAGGTACAAAGCTGTCGCTGGAGCGGTACCCTATCAAAAAGTACTAATTTGTACACTTTAGAATCTAATACTGTATGTTTCATTTAGAGGTTAATAACATACAAAGATACAGCTTTTAGTTTTTCCTGCACCAGTGACAGCTTTATACCTTTTTTTTTTTGAGAGTCAACCTCTATAGTTGTGTGGATCACCTTTTTTATTTACAGTTGTTATACAAAAATAATATAGTTCTGAATGTATCTTTTAATTTCTTTACTTTCACACATTATTGCAATTCAGTTTTCACAGAAAATGAAGGGTAGACTTTGTTTACAGTAAAGTTATGTCTGCAATAATGAACTTGGCTGTTTGTGTTTTTGGTGTATTCAACAATACACCAATGCAATTAAAAGAAGTTATTTTTTAAATTCCTGTATTGTGTTTAATTCTGTTCTATCGCACTCTCATATACTGCATGCGAAAATGTATTACCAAGAATCACCGTACTACTGTTTGTACTACAGTACATTATATACTATTACTAAATACTATTGCAACTAATTACTGAATACTAAATAAATTGTAAATACTACGGCACTGTGGGTATTTTGAGGGTTGGGCACTGCAATACTACTGTAACATACAGTAAGTAAACTGTGCAACCCTAATGCATACAGTAGTATGGAACCAGTGCTGTAAACGTATTAATAACATTTGACAATAATGACTGAGCTAGTCATATCTGACCTAGGATCAGTCTCCCTGCAAGAGCATTACTCATACTGGGAAAACCATCTGTGAACATCAATAGATCTGAAGGGAGAAAGAAAGAAAGAAAAGTAAAAAGGCATTCAATGTTGCTAAAAAGGTGACTGATCAAAAACAAACAAACAAACAAAAAACATCTGACTAAACTCTGTCTACACTAAGTTGAGCTTCACTGTACTGACTGAAGTAAACCCCTGGACGCTTCCTGTTTTGTGGAGTGTGTAGCGTGAATCAAAACCCTCCGCAGCTATTTTTAGCAACAAAAACATGCTCTGAAATGCAGAGTGTCAAAAAAGGAAACACAGAAGTAGACTTCCTTCCTGTTTCGTTTTCTTCATTGAAACGATGAAAAGAATAGATGAGAGAATGTGAGTGGGCGTCAACATGGCCTGATGGCTTCCATTTTGTCCTGACTGGAGATGCTATTGCTGCTACGCGTGTCCGTGTGCTCATCTTGACTGATGCTGTGTTATGACATGTGCTATCTGTCTTCATTAGAAAAGAAGAGAGATGGAAACTGACATGCACACTCAACTATCAATCAAACTAACAACCCAGTAGCTCATTCTTCCTCTTTTTCACAGACACACATTAAACTTTATGACTGGGCTAATTCATTTCACTTATGTCTAGTGAAGTTTCCAGCATTTCATTTTTTGAAAGCAAAAAATAAAGGCTGTATAAAGTGAAAAACTGACAGTCAATCAAAACATAATTCACATTTTACATACAGCTACGTGTTTGAACCAATGAGAATTTCACTTGGGATGAGACATGACAGAAATAGAAACCAAACAACTGACAAATCACAAAGAGGTAGATTGGAGAGATTTGATTTATCACTTGTCAGTTTATTGCACCTGGTTTGAGTATAACATAGAAGCTCAGTAGACAGCATGTGCTGGGTTCCCCTGGGCAGCTTGTGATGATTGGAACAGAACTAAAAGCTACCTGAATCTTGTTCACTTGTCCTCTGCTCTCTCTGCCACCTGTCTCTCTCATACATGTGCCCTCACAATGTGAGAAAGACAGAGCTCATTACGGTAGACCTTTCTCCAGAGGATGAAGGACTGCTAGTGTGTGCGGATCACTTATGAGCCCAGAAGAATGAAAACAACATGAAAGGAAGATGAGAAAAAAATGCATGTACATATGTGTCTTAACCTATGTTACATCGCTTAACGCTCACTATAAGAGAATGTTGGCAAGAAAGAAAGAAAGAAAGAAAGAAACCCGTCTAAAAAAAAAACCCATCAGATTCCCAAAATTAAGCACTCTTAGGAGAATGAATGAATTAATGAATGTATGAATAAAACATTACATTTTGGTTTAAGTACCGTTATTTAATATATAGCTGTGGCCAATTTTGGGACTGCAATTATGCTTTGAAAAATACATTTTAGACATGAAAATCAATAAAAAGTGTAGCCTATGTAAACATTTCGCAATAATTATGTCGTCGTTTGGCAATGCAGTTGCATTTTTTCATCGTTTTTATTTCTCAAAAGTACTAAAAGAATCTTTAATGGTCAGAGGAGAACTGGCCCCCCGACTGAGGCTGGTTTCTCCCAAGGTTTTTTCTCCATTCTGTCATCGATGGAGTTTTGGTTCCTTGCCGCTGTCGCCTCTGGCTTGCTTAGTTGGGGACACTTCATTTCCAGCGTTATCGTTGACATGATTGCAAAGATATTATTTAAACTAAGCTGGATGTTGACATCACTGAATTCAATGATGAACTGTCTTTAAGTGAAAAATTTGTGTTTACTATTGTCATTTTGCATTATTGACACTATTTTCCTAATTAATGCTGTTCAGTTGCTTTGTCACAATCTGTATTGTTAAAAGCGCTATATAAATAAAGGTGACTTGACTTGACTTGACTTTAATGGAAGCGTTAAGAAATCAGACTGCAATCATTATATTCCTTACGATTTTCATCTCTTATTCCTGGTGCTCTTCATTTTTTAGTTATAAAGCCTTACATTAGTAAACAGCTCCTCTGTTTCGCACATACACAAACATCTCGCCCTCTCTCTCACACACAGACACGTTCGACAGCTAGTCCTGTTATTTAAATGCTCTGCAGTCTTTCTGTCCCCTCTGAACCTTCTGGACAAACCAGAGATCCTTCAGGCCTCTGTCAGACTCTCTTTCTTTCTCTCTCTCTCGCTCTCTCTCTCTCTCTCTCTCTCTCTCACACGGTCTCTCTCTCCCTTCTCTTCTCCCTCTCTCCACTCCATTGCCTTAATGGACTGTCAAGGCAATGATGAACGATGCTTTTCTAATTAGGTTTTCAAGTTTAACCTAGAAAGAGAGAGAAGGAGAGAAAAAGAAAGGGATGAGAAGAGAAAGAAAGACAAGCATGAATAAGAAAGAGAGATGAGACAGGTACTGCAAGGTGAATGCAAAAAGTAGAACAAATGATAAATGATCAGATGCTTCAAGGGCTTTGGAGTTATAGGGTTCAGTTCATCCAAAAATAACAATTTGTTCACTCAGTTAATTTATACTCATTATTTACTCATTCTCGTGTCATTCCAAATCCATATGCTGTTATTATTTCTGCTGAACACATTTTTAAAGGACTGTTACACAACTTTGCCAGTTCATAGTGGCTGGGAAAACAACACAGTCCATATGATTTACTCTAAGTCTTCTGATAGTTTTATGTGAGGAACAAGCCAAAAAAATAGCATACAGATTTCAACAACATGAGCGTGAGTAAATATCTGATGGATTTTTGGGGGAGATATAAGAATGAGTTCATGAAAAATATTTATATGCATTAAAGTCTCCCTTCTGTTACTTCTAGTTCCCTCCGTCTGTCTGCATCTTGCTCTCTCTCTTTGTCCTTTGCAATAATGTATTTGAGGCTGTCTTTCTCTATAGCAGGGCTGTCCAAACTCGGTCCTGGAGGGCCGGTGTCCTGCAGAGTTTAGCTCCAACCTTAATTAAACACACCTGAACCAGCTAATCAAGCTCTTTACTAGGCATAGAAACTTCCAGTGAGGTGTGTTGAGGCAAGTTGGAGCTAAACTCTGCAGGACACCGGCCCTCCAGGACAGAGTTTGGACAGCCATGTTCTATAGGGACCCACATAATCCACTGGGACAGAACATCAATACAAAAGAGGTTTAAAGCTTCTAGTGAACGAGATGAGAGACAGACATAAATACAGGCTGTATTTGCTTCTAATTACTTTTAACTTATTAAAGACAATCAACTTATCAGACAGCCCATAAAACATAATGCGATGTTAAGAAAACAAGGTTCTGTAATTGTTCTAATGTGATTATGACATATATATCCTAAAGCTAAAAAGCCAGTTTAGACAAAATACAGTGGGGCAAAAAAGTATTTAGTCAGCCACCAATTGTGCAAGTTCTCCCACTTAAAAAGATGAGAGGCCTGTAAT
Source organism: Sinocyclocheilus grahami (assembly GCF_001515645.1). Taxonomy (NCBI): domain Eukaryota; kingdom Metazoa; phylum Chordata; class Actinopteri; order Cypriniformes; family Cyprinidae; genus Sinocyclocheilus; species Sinocyclocheilus grahami. The sequence continues at coordinate 2,222,072 of NW_015505203.1, forward strand.
TTTCATCATAGGTATACCTCAACTATGAGAGACAAAATGAGAAAAAAAATTCCAGAAAATCACATTGTAGGATTTTTAAAGAATTAATTGGTAAATTCCTCGGTAAAATAAGTATTTGGTCACCTACAAACAAGCAAGATTTCTGGCTCTCACAGACCTGTAACTTCTTTTTTAAGAGGCTCCTCTGTCCTCCACTCGTTACCTGTATTAATGGCATCTGTTTGAACTCGTTATCAGTATAAAAGACACCTGTCCACAACCTCAAACAGTCACACTCCAAACTCCACCATGGCCAAGACCAAAGAGCTGGCAAAAGTGGAGTAAAGATGATGGTTAGAAAGTTTCTTGAAAGTTCAGCGGTCTGAGAATTCAGTCACAGCTGTATTCTTTCAGTCTTGGACATATTTGACATAGTTTAGCAGGTGATACCAGAAAACAGGCAACCTTGGCCGTCCAAAATTAACTATGAAATCTCATGTTACACAAACCATTAAACAGCCATTAGTGATGGGCTGAGACTAAACTCACTGTGGGTTACTCTCAGTCACCACATAAGGTCACCTTCTGGGAAACACAACAAAGGAAAATAACACGGGGTCATTCCTAGACATGCGACTACCCATTTCCTCATGTAATTCTACAGGGGTTTTGCACACAAACACTGTAACCCTTGACCTTTTCCTCCCACTATACAGTTGGTCTTCAGTATCATCCACATGAATGTTCAAACTGAAACACCCAGGAGTCCTAGAAACATTCACAGTGCCCTTCATCATCGTCTGCATTTTCTAGTCTTCTTAAAAGACAGAGGACAACTGCCAGGAATTGTTACAGTGTTCTTGGACAAAGTTTTCTAAGCAGAATCACTAAAAACAGTAAGAGCATACTGATGTGACTAGGGATGCACTAATATTAAAATTCTACACTATTTTGTCTATAAATTAGAATTAAATTACTTAACATTAAAATCAGTAGTGAAAATAGGCATCAAAACATTATAATGTACAGTGTGAAAAAATAACATTTTCAGATGTTGAAGTTTACAATTAACAGTGTTATTTAATTACTAGTGTTTTTAAAGATTAACTTAAGTGTTAGACACTGCCAAATGTAAATGAGGATGCACAATTAAAAATACAATATCAACTACACTGTAAATTGACAAATTTTCCAAAAAAGACATATAGTGTAAAAACAGAAATGGCGATTGCTATGGCAAATGACATCACCATAAACAACATCAACCTAAAAAAATTATTATAAAAAAACAAGTTATATTTATACATTTCCTCAGTGTCACACCCTCCTTTGCAGTGAGTGTACACTTCACTTCTCTTTTTTTAACTCTTAACTATGCTTTCTATTTTTTTTTACTAGAAGGTTGGCCCTGCATTTCCTGCTTTTCTATAAGAGACATCAGCTCACACATTTACAGATTTTCAAACTGTGAATAGTGAATACAAAAAAGTGTTGGTTTTGTATCAGATCTCTTTCTTTAGAAGACGAAATACCGTATTGGCCCAAATATAAGACAACCCCCCTTTTCCCAGATGTACCTTTTGGAAAAAGGCTTTTTAAAAACCAAATCTTGTTTTTTCTCAGTAAAACACATTTTGTCTTCAATTATTTTCATATTGCATATTTTTCCTATTTTAATTTTTGTTTTGAAAGTATGGTAAAAACTTGTTGGTAAAATGTACCAACAATCACATTTAAAAAATATACACTTTTTGATATACCATAAAAATAAAAATAAAACAGGTAGCCCATCTGAATTAGGACATTTAGGCTATCCATCTAATAGTAGCCTACCAAAATCTTATTAACAGTAGAAGTTAAATCTTGCTGTAGTCTTCAAATCGGGGTACTGTCTTACGTTTTAAAATCGCAAAGGGAGTTTTGTCCCATCAGGCTAACGTGACAGTCACGACTCATGCACCTGTAAGGTTTTCTTTTTCTTTTGTTTTTACTCGCGATCTTTACAACACGCATTACAATTACGTATTTCATGGCACACTCGTTTTATGCATATTTGGCGCCACCTATTGTTGTGGGTGTATTATTGACATGTCAAAGTCTAGACCCTGAATATAAGACGACCGCGTTTTTTCAGATGTATTTCCAAGAAAAAAAACATTTTCTTATATTCGGGTCAATACAGTAGTAAACAGGTAGCAGTTTTCAGTAGTCAAACTCATTCTTGCAGTGAAAGTGGTAATAATGCTGGACACTGGTCTGGTGGGGTCACAGCCTCGCTTGGTCTGCAACCTTGAGGAGAAATGGTTAATTAGTTTTCATGGAATTCTGCCCCGATTCTCACCTTAAACTTTGGCTGAATTTGTCTTGTGTCATTCTGCCTCACAGCAAATGAACTGAATGGACACACTCTGTGTCTCTCAGCTAACACACACAAAACTCAACAACACACATACTGTACTTGTCCTCCTTGCCTGCCTCCAGTTTCTGCACACAAAATTAATGAGGGCACTAACAAAAAGGGCAGAGAGAGAGATAGAGTCTTATGTAATTCTTTACCCCTTGGACAGGAAGAAGGAGAACAGGGCCATCTAACACACGGAGAGTATTGACAGTGTGCACTGATAAACGAGACCCTCAGAGGAAACCTGTTACAGGATATACGTTCACGCATCATCACTGTTACTCTCTTCTTTTTCCTAATTCACAAACACATATATAAGACCCCTGCATACGTCCTCCACTGTTTCCTGTATCTCATTCGGTCTCATTTTTCTCTCTACACATTCAACAACAACTATTTTTTTTTTTAGCCCTATACAATTTATCATCAGTGTTACCCAGGCTAGGTAATATAACCTGGTGACATGCTTACATCAGCACAATCGAGCAGAATACGCAAAATGTTGTTTGTTGAGCCCTGCACACACTTATTTCTCAGGTCTCCTCTTATACACTAATAATGTCATCATCAACATAATCATAGACAGAAACACACAGGGCATGTTTGGAATGGCATATTAACTACTATTTTGTAACTTAGCATGCAGTATATACAGTATAATGTACATATGGTGGAACCCAATGGGGTTTTTACATACATACAATTCAATTCAAAAGTTTGGGGTCAGTAAGATTTTTTTATGTTTTTGAAAGAAATCACCAAGGCTGTGATTATTTGATCAAAAATAGAGTAAAAACAGTTATATTGTAAAATGTCATTTTAAAAAAGATTTGCCATTTTTAAAAAGATGGCAAAACTGACTCTTCAGTCACATGATCCTTCAGGAATGATTCTAATATGTTGTTTTGGAGCTCAAGAATCATTTCTTATTGTTATCAGTGTTGAAAACAGATGTCTTTCTTCATATTTTCTGGCTTCTTTGATGAACAGAAATTTCAAAAGAAAGAGATTACTTTTGATTACAGAGATTACTTAAAATAGTAAATGCGTTTACTTAGATTTTGATTAATTTAATGCGCCCTTGCTAAATAAAAAATACTGATTTTAGCCTAAACATCATCTTATATATTTTTAACATCCAGCGTGTCAAACATGCATTAAAATACATGTTTATATAGTTAATAAAATACATTTCAATCAATGTTCACTTTTCTACATAAAGGTGATCATCAAAACACTCAAATGGGGTAACTGTCTAAGACATTTAAAAACTCACAACACGTTAACTGTGATTCTACATATTTAAATGTCAGTGTGTGCACAGCAACAACAGGTAACAAATGAACTCAGTCAGGCTGAAATGACATGTCACACTTCATAATGCTTAGCAGGGTTTAACAAGTATGCTAATGAAGGGAAAATCACTAATGAGCAAGAGGAAGACGCATGCAGTTTGCTGACACCAATCTAAGCACACACACACACAAACACACACTTTATTTTCATCAGGCACATACTGTACTGAATATAAAATTCTGCTAAGCAGCATTAGCTTGTCATTAGCCACCCTCAACATCTGATGAACCTCCAACGGACCGTCTGCTGACCGTTTATTGACTGTCTGATGCTGCACACAAAAATAGTATGTGCTGACTAAAATCCCCATTTCCTGTCTGATTGACTGACTTTACATGACCACAGGATGCAAGTACACACAGGTTTTTTGAGTAGTGCAGTTACAACACATGCGTCACAGAGAATAATGAATTATTGTAGTATAATCTACTGCGTGTAAATGTACCCCTAAATGGCACATAAATCAAAAACCAACTGTGGTTTATCAGACGATCTCTTTCTGTTGTTTTGGTCAGATTAAGCTGCATTGTGGATCATAGTTTATGCCGCAAATCAGAAGTCTGGCTACACAAAGCTAGCTTACGACATACTGTACAACGATTCAGATCATTACATGCTGTGTACAAATCCTTAGGTCCAGATAATGTAAAATATAGAGTGAAAGGGCATCTGCAAAATGTACCTAAAGTTCTATGCCTCTCTCAAGTAATACGGTGAGTGCTTGTAAAAGCACCCTTATTTTCTGTCAAGGTTCATGTGTATGCAGAAAAATTAAAATCAAAGATAAAATTTCCAATAGATTTCTCTGAAGTGCTATTTGTGATATTATTAAGCATTACTTTTAAGTCTGAAAATTACACAACCATTAAAAAGCTTGGCATCAGTAAGTTTTTATTTTTTTGGCACTGTCACCATTTTTTATATTTCAAGAACCCTGAAAAAGAATCAAAAATGATTAATCAGCACAACTTCACATTACCGATCCCAAACATTTGAACAGTAGTGTACATCAAAATCATTTCAAAAGTTCCAGATTGTAAGAATAGAATTATCAAAGAACTTTTACATCAAGCATTAGCAAAGTGTTAGACACTATTTGACTAAATGAAAATGTTAACTTAATTGGCATCTGTGTAATTGCCTGATTCAATTAGTTCAGCTTCACTGGCTTGCTGATTCTGACTAATATTCTGCTAATTTCATCAACCGCACTGTCAAGATAAATATGACTGACATATGCTGATCTGGGATCAGGTTCATCTTATTACAACTATGATCTAAATGTTCATGTACACAAAGCCATTGCTTATTTGAGATCTGCTTACACTAAGCAGATCAGATGGTTTAACTGATCTGAGGTCAGTTTTCAGCTGTTTAACAGAGAGGATGCAAAGGTGAAACACTCAAGCATGGCGTTCAAAGCCTGATCTGAGACCTGTTTTAAAGGAATCTTCAAGAAATTATCCAATAAAGCTGATATGATTTGTCATGGTGGCAGTGCAATAAACCTTTGCACTCTATGAGTAGCATTACAGTGTTAAATGTAAAAAGTTGTTCAATGGGCCAAGGCCAAACAGTGTCAGAGAAATAAATAGCTAGTTACTAAGTGACTGCTGAGCCTAACTGTAGAAGAAAGTGAGATCTATAACCTTACATTGTTCTGTTATAATGACACCCAACTCTCAGGCTAGAAAACAGGTGGCCTCACTGTTGCCGTCACTTTTAACACTCAGGATCTCACATGGGTCAAAGGAGAAAGGTCATCTGACCTGATACATGAATACTGAATTGTGGGGGTGGGAAGCACAGGTGAGGCACTAAATTCTGTTACACTTTTTGCCTGCTGGGTCTGTATTCAAGTCTTATTCTTTTGTGGAAGCTTTCTACCACAGGATAAAAAATAAAAAAGTTAATTGTGACTTTCTATCTCACAATTTAGACATTTTTTTCTCAGAATTGCAAGATATAAAAGTCACAATTGCAAGTTAACATCTGATCTTTACATCTGATTAATGTAAAAATATATAAATGTGCATTTGCATGAGATGAAGTTAGAACCGCATGGTGTAAATTCACAACTGCAAGAAGAAAAGGAACTGTGATATAAAAATGACCTTTTTTTTTCTCTTTTTGGTGGAAGCAAAAAAAAAGTAGAATTGAGATATTGGTAAATGTAAACTCAGAATTGTGAGAAAAGAAGTCAGAATTATGAGTTTATATCTCTCAATTCTACATTGTGAGAAATAAAGTCTGAATTGTGAGATATAAAAAAAGTCTGAATTGTGGGATAAAAAGTCCCAATAACCTTCTTTATCCAATGGTGGAAACAAGCTTCCATATTCTTCCCACATGGATCGCTATATATAAACATTTATATAGGGAATTTTACACTCTGTCAGCTCAACAATTCTAATAATTCTGCTGTTCTCATCTTATCAAAATACAACACAAAGCTGACACAATAAACAGGGACGTGTGAGGGGTCAAGGGTCAGGGTAGCCCTCAGTATGTTCATGAACAGACTGACCTCTACACCAAATTCCCCTCTTTGTCAGGAAATACAATCATTCAGCTTCAAACTAATTGTAAAATGAGCTCAATTAATCAACAGCATTTGGGCTTTTGATGAACAAAAATACATGTGCATCCACTCTGTAGACTAGATGCTGTCTTGTGTAGCATAATAAGCTTGCTAATGAGTGTCTCATATCCTTGCCCTTTCAGGAATAAACATTAGTCCAAACTGACATTTATATTGTACATACACTGTACTAGTCATAGCATGCCAAGTATTGACTGATTCTGAGCCATCAGTGACTGTCCCCTGGATCAATATGCACTGCAGCTTCGACTATACAATGTCTCTGTGTGTGTGTGTGTGTGTGTGTGTGCACACTTGGGTATTGAGTACTTCGTCTTTTGGGGTATCAAAGTGTGACTTCAGCAACTTTTCTCACAGAAAATAAATAAATAAATAAATAAATATGTACTAAGCATGTTTGGAGTGGTTAAAAAAAAAAGTGAACAACATCTCATACAATTTCGTATTTTTTTGTGAAATCCTACCTTGGCTCGAATCTGACCAGAAGTGGACACTTTTCGGATGAGTTTGTGCGAGGTCTCCTCGGGCTCCCCGTCACTGTCCGATGATTCGTCACCCGCCTCGGCTTGAGGGTCCGGAGAGGTCAGCGATTCCCGGGGCTCCCGGACATAAAGGACATTTGGATTGAGCTTCGAGGCCATGACTGCGCAGGGGACACGATTTTCACAGCATTCGACTACTCCTTTGTGCCAAGTCAGCTCTGAAACAGAGAAAGCATTGCTCAACGGCAGCTAACGGTATTGATTCCCAAAGAGACTTCTTCTGCTTTCATTTTAAAGCTCTGTGAACTATAGCGTTCAAGGCAAATTCAGTTCCTCTATTTTGATTGTGCTGAGCGTTGAGGCCAACAAAAGAAACCACAGCACAAACCAAAAGACGGTTAACAACAACAGGGGATTATTTTGTCTATTGCACAACAGCATTAAGGGGCATTGACAAAAGGATATCTGAGGTGATAAAAAGAAGAATCTTCTAAAACACAAGATCTTGTGATCATGTTGGTTTCATGTATAAAAAGCAGTGTAACAAACAAGAAAAAGAAATAAAATATTTAAACCTTGAATACCTCAAATTTAATTGTTATTTTCTGTCAGGATAACAAATTGCAAATTGATTTGACAAATTGACAAAAGTTTTCAAATATTTCACATATTAGTTAGCTCTTAAAACAAAATGTCACCTTTTTTAAAGAAATAATAACGAAATATTATGCTGAACTACTTATTTTTAAAATATCTTTTTTTTTTCTAATTCATCCCTTATTCCTATATATATATATATATATATATGTAGAGAGAGAGAGATACCATCAGCACCATTAGACTTTTTACCTTAAACCTCACAGAACCACATATCCAAATGCATTTAAATTCATAAAGTGAAAACATATTAGGCTAATCATACAAAATGCATCCAGGCCATTTTTATGAATGGCTTTTTGCATAACAATAGATCCAGACAAAATAATGAGCGACACGCAATTGACCCTTATGCAGACGGTGAAGCCCATTAGCGCTCAGAATCGATACAACCCCATCTGACATAATCCACAGCCGGTCGCTGCCAGGGCTTTGAGAGATGCACGAACTCGCTGACTGTTGCGCGTGTGTTCACAGCTGCGCATTCGTTGCGCTCACAATCATTCGTTTAGGCGACACTCCGTTATCACCTTTCTCGCCGTTAATGTAATTAACTCGCCCCTTGCCCCAAAACATTACCTTAACGTGTCTCCACAGAATAAAAAACGCGACGCTTTCTGCATCGGACTTCAGTTTATGGCACACACATCTCCTGTAAACATGAATTAACTACCTGTTATGATGTCGCGCGTCGGCTGTCTACGTGTTAAACGAGCCAGTCGCTTTGCAGAGCAATAAAGAGACGTTAGAGTGAATAATGCCATTACTAATATTTAAACCCAGGCGTCTAATGAATTTGAGATGATATTGACACGGATTTCTCGGACTCAGTAACACACCAGCTGTGTTCTCGTGTCTTTCAAACCAAAAACAGCCGTGTTGTAGGGAGCATTAATGCTGTACATACACAATTTTACGAAATCACGAGAGCGGCGTCCTCCGGCTCCGTCGTTAACGGTTTGACTCATTGAATGCTCGCGGCGTTCGGCCATCACTTTCCGAATGGACAAATAGACTCAACTGTCACTCTCGCGCATGATTCCGTCTGCCGCGGTTGTTCCGACTAAATGTAAAGGTGGACGTGGATGTGGTGTTTTACCTCTATGGTGCGCTGTCGGTTGCCGTTGACCCTCGTTTGCGTGTTCTTGTTGCTCTCGGTGGGCTCTCGCGCAGCGCGGTGAGATACTGTCAAATCTGCTCCTGTCGGACGCATAGCATCGGATAAGATTTGAATCGAAAGGGAGGGGTGAGCGTCTGTGTGTCAGCACATCTGGATGGCTCGACAACAGAGATCTAAGAAAGCTTTGAGAGATTAATCCATCACCTATTATCGTTTTACTGCCGTTCTCTATGCAGATATATAATGCTTCGCTTCTGAAACTTCTGACTGCGGGCCGGGTGTTTAGTAGGAAGGGAAATCTTCGCTGAGGAAATTTGTGACTTGTTGCTACATGTTGGGCTGCTTGACAATGTTCTGACCATTGATTGAGGAGGTCACTTGAGTAATAATAGGTTAAGTAGTCACAGCACCACTGGACAAAAGGGTCCAGTGTGCTATCAAGGATCTTGACATACCTTTTTCTATAATAGTAAAGACATTTAATTCCTTAAATCAATTGGATATTGGTTCACAGTGAGTTTACTTTACACTGCAGTGGAAACCGAATTGACTTTAGGAGCCTGAAAACAACTGGACATGTCAAAGTAATGCAGTTAACTATAGCTAGCAACAGCACACCTTAGTACACTAAATGCCATTTATTTGGTGTAGCAGGAAGTGCAAAAGAGAAGAGACTCCTTACACCAACTGCAAATATAGACTACAACTCAATCCTCAATCTAAGCATAAGCTTGACTCTTTACCAACCAAAACCTTTAAAACAGCGTCATAACTCATCTAAATCCCTGTGGAGCTGATCAATAAACCCTTGTATCTCTCTCCATTTTCTCATCTTGCTCCAAAAATAAATAGCCTAAACAATGAATGAATTACAAAGCTGTGTACTTTCAACCTAAATGAATGATATAAACGGCTCAGACTAATACAGAATAGATTCACACGGATACATGTTGTTCTGAGACCAGTTTTAGTCATTGTTACTCTCGTGATATTTGATTACAATCAGGAGGCCAGTGAACTCTCTCTAAACTGCTGTCATCTTCCCTGACTTCTCTTGTAGCTATGATTTTATACACAGCCATTAAAATTAACTATAGCATTCCATTTATGTTCCTTTTGTACTATAATTCTTGTTTTCCATCTACTTTAACAATAATGATCTCTAATGGTTATAGCTCCTGAGCATTGCACATCCACAATACAGTAGATTGATGCTAATTTTCTGTCATTAGAACGATATGAAATTGCAACAAATTGAAGTGCTTTCATGTTTAATACACACCAGAGCTCTATACTCTAACTGCCGGCCTGAGTCCATTTACATTCACCTGCTGCAGCCACTATATTCAAAATATCGACTTTTTTAAAATTAAAACTCAGGTATGAAAATAAATAGAGTACCACTATCTATAGAAATGACTATTTCCTTAAATCTGACTATGAATCATCATTTACTATATGCACCAATATCAAACAATTTCCCACTGATCATCTGGATGGCTTATACCAAAAGACTATGTATCCAGTAATTAAAAAGTAATTAAATTGTTGTTACTAGTTTGTTTACCAAGATATGTTATACTGGTTGAGGTATCAAAATTTGAATTTGTCAATGCCATGTATTTTCAGCATATAAAAATAAAAAAATTAAACCTTCCCTCCTTCCGTAGGAAATCAGTTCTACGAAAGGTAGAATTTAAGAGGCGAGAGGTATAAAATATACATGTAAAGTGTACATTTCATTTTTTGATTTCTCTTCTTAACGGCAATTATCAATAATAATTTAACTTCTGATTAATTTATCATTTCCAATTAATCTAAAAAAGCCTTAAAAGATGTATACATTTCTTAAAAGACATATAAAGTAATTAATGAGTAATAAGGGACACCCCCAGGCCCCAGCCCACAGACTATCGGCAGAGTCATTATTTTGGATGTAGCTTTCTGCTGCCACCCAGCGGTACATATTAAATCACACCGTCTGTCTGATGCTAACGGGTCCCAAATAAATAATCATCAAGGTCACTGAATAATTATATTCTGCTTCGAAGCATTACAACACCACATCCAGAGTATTTAATTCGTTTGCACCACATCTAAAAACTAGCTGTTGTTGTATGCACTCGTCCAGTGAACACTCAAAAGCTGCTATGAGATCAAAGAGATGTATCAGGATTCAGTCTCGATGTTTCAGAAAGCCTCAGAACCCGGAGCTCGCGGTGAAACACTTTCGTGATCTCCGGGAAGCTTTCGTGGCCCTCGAGGCAAAGCCACGCACGGGGCATGGTGATTCACATGCACAGGGATTACACTTTAGAAGAACTTTCACTCTTAGATTTATTTTTGATTTAAGATAATGAAAAAAATATAAGATAATAAAAGTAAAAAAAACTGCAGTAGCTTTGTCCTGTTGGTTGCTTATAGAACGTGCAATCACCAGATGGTTCATGGGTCATTTCTATGGAAATGTCCATTTTTCTGTCCCTAGCCTTTAAAGAAATATTACAATTGAAAAACACTTTAGGGTTACAATTTTTTTTAAATATTTTAAAATAAAACAATGTGTTATTTGAACAATTATTCCAAGCACTACAAAACTGCTGGTCCCCACAGCCATGTACAGAGGGAAAGTGCTTTATTTTGAGATCAAAAACAGGATTTTCTACCATTTAAAATACAATGATGTTTTCATACTATCAAATATATGATGTAAATGACGTAAAAAAAAAAAAAAGCCAAATAAATATGATAAAATATCTAATGAAAGTAGTGGTCCCCTGGAGTTGTCACTGGTGTTACCGTTTAACAAAAATAGTTTTATTTTGAAATAAAAATCACACTGATGACATCACTTGACTTCCTTCCTATTTCCTGAAGATCTATGAAAAAAGGCCCATGTTAAGTCCATTGTCTCTTTTCAGTTATCAGAAATTCTTATTTATCTCATGATTTCATATGAAGCTTTTAGTTGAAGTCACTGGTATGACCTACTTTATTGTTAGGGAATTGTAAAAAACTAGAATATAAAAAAAAAAAAAAGCCAAATAAATATGATAAAATATCTAATGAAAGTAGTGGTCCCCTGGAGTTGTCACTGGTGTTACCGTTTAACAAAAATAGTTTTATTTTGAAATAAAAATCACACTGATGACATCACTTGACTTCCTTCCTATTTCCTGAAGATCTATGAAAAAAGGCCCATGTTAAGTCCATTGTCTCTTTTCAGTTATCAGAAATTCTTATTTATCTCATGATTTCATATGAAGCTTTTAGTTGAAGTCACTGGTATGACCTACTTTTTTGTTAGGGAATTGTAAAAAACTAGAATACAAATGGATTAAACTACTACATTTAGTGAGTACACCATGATTGACAACATGTGATACCTTGCAGCAGACATTTTGTAAAATGTGTTTTTCATGAAAATTGTCACTGGTGTTACCTTCCTTATGGGTAACACCAGTGAAGATCAGTTTATGTTTATGTTCTTTTACTAACTGCTTTCACTAATTGGTTGCCAAATGTATGCCAAATGTAACAATTTAGTCTTATCTACTTAGTTGAAGAATAAGGATCTTTGGTCTTATATGTCACTGGTGTTACTTTTTTTCTGTCACATTAAATAAAATGTGTCACATGTGACATGATAATAATTTTACATTGAATTCTGCTACACTCAAGAGTTAAGATTTAAAGGATTGCATCATTACTTGTTTATAACTGTTTTTACAAATATTTTCATTGTCATAGCAAATACATGGGTGCGCAAATGAACTAGCATCATTCAATCACACTTTTAACAAACCTGATTAAAATAAATAAAACAATCTCCTTATGTGTTGCATTATCATAATTGTTCTGTAACTCTGACTACATGTACTAAAAAAAATCGAGAAACAATATTTCATAAAAACCTTTAAAATTGCCAAAGTAGTAAGGAAACACCAGTGACAAAAATGGTAGGGCCTACATGTGGTCTTTAAATAAATGCACAAAAAAGATAAAAAATCATTAAGCTGTCATTTGTGTGTATTCATAAAGTCAAAAGGTAATATTATAATGTGGTCTAAGTTTAAATGTTAAAAAAGAGACACATTTTGAGACATCTTGCCATACCAAAAGTGGACGTTTCTGTAGAATGATGAGCAAAAGAATCGTTCCTCCATTTATCGGTTGCCATGAGAACATGTCCAGGCAGTGAGATGAAGTTTGCCTCAGTGAGCGGAGAAAAAGATGGATGGATGGAATGGAACGATAGAATGGTAAATAGAATGATATAAAGAAAGAATTATATAACGACGGATGGAGCGGAGGGACGAAAACGATAGTACGAATCGTTCGAAAGAATGATATAACGACGGACAGACAGACAGACAGACAGATAGACAGATAGATAGATAGATAGATAGAGGGACGGACAGACAGACAGACAGACAGACAGACAGATAGATAGATAGATAGATAGATAGATAGATAGATAGATAGATAGATAGATAGATAGATAGATAGATAGATAGAGGGACGGACAGACAAATAGACTATGAGACAGACAGACAGACAGACAGACTAATAGACTATGAGACAGACAGACAGACAGACAGACAAATAGACTATGAGACAGACAGACAGACAGACAGACAAATAGACTATGAGACAGACAGACAGACAGACAGACAAATAGACTATGAGACAGACAGACAGACAGACAGACAAATAGACTATGAGACAGACAGACAGACAGACAGACAAATAGACTATGAGACAGACAGACAGACAGACAGACTATGAGACAGACAGACAGACAGACAGACAATGAGACAGACAGACAGACAGACAGACAGACAGATAGACAGATAGACAGATAGATAGATAGAGAGACAGACAGACAGACAGACAGACAGACAGACAGATAGATAGATAGATAGATAGATAGATAGATAGATAGATAGATAGATTTAATCCATTCCTATTCACTGCCATGTATGTCATTCTCATTTAAACCAGATGATGAAACGCTGGGACTGGGAGCCTCTTTGATGTTCAGTGATTGAAGCAGGTTTGTTTGTGTGTTCTTGTCTGACTGTGTGCATCCTTGATACAGATATGATTACACATGTAGCCTGCAATTACTGACGCAAACACGTTTGTACCATGCAGATTCCTTGTAATATATGCATATCTTCTGTTCTTGTCCTTTTTTGTATAGTCTTCACAAGGTGGGTATAAATAAATATTTAAAATGTGTGGATTTTTATCTCAAAGGAACTGAATACTAATCATGCAAAAGAGCACAACTGGAACAGGATTATAATTTTAACAGCAGTGCACAGGGGAAGTGTGCAAGCAGAAACCGCTAATTGGTTCAACAGTTGAGGAATATTATCTAAAGATCAGTGAATCATTTAGAACAATCCCCGTGGACTCCTCAACAGAGTGAACAACAGCCATTGCCCTTTTGCATTGACTAGAGATCAGCTTTGCCATTTCTTCAGTAATTGTAGGATAAAGATGAGGCTAAGGGTGCTCGTTCCAGTGGTAGTAGCTGGAGCTGTTTTAGAGAATTAATAGCAGCACAAAATAGAAAATAGAAAAACAATCAGACTTCCAAATGGGGGAACAACAAAATTCACAGCAGAATGTTTTAAAAATGTTTTGCTCAAAGCAAACAGAATGATAGAATAACAGATGTTATTCTGCCAAAATCAGCTTCAAATACGTAGACAATCCAGTCAATGGATAATGCAAGGTTTCTGTTTTGACTAACCTCTGTTTTAAGTGATTATTTAGCTAAAAATTCTAAATTCTTTGGGTTTTAAAGAGAGAAATAGAAGAACAAAATTCACACCAGAATGTTGCTGAAATGTTCAACTCAAAGCAAACCAAATGATGGATTAACAGAAGACCACTTGTCTATAATCAGTTCCAAAATATGCAGACAGCCTTGTCAATGGATAATGTTAAATGGATAAAGTTTTGAAATATTTGTATTACTTTTATGGTAAAAATTATCTGGATAAAAAAAAAATTATTTGGGTATTAATAAATAAATAAATATTTAATAAATAAATAAATATTTAAAAAACAATTGAAAAAAAGAATCCCTTTCATCAGTCGACCACTTGAAAATATTTGACTGTAAATACTGTAAGGTGAAACCTTACCCATTTCATTGCAACAATCCAAACATGACAAGACAACATCATGATGACTGATTAGGGTCATTTTGTAAAATCCAAATATTTATGTCCCCCCCCCAAAAAAAGGAATTTTAAAATGGCTACTCCCTACTATCCCTACTATCTTCCTTCTGGCTGGCCTTTTCCTAATCTGACCTGGTATCTTCACACATTCCATAAATACACAAATGCCCGAACCCCTGCTGTCTCCCTCTTAGGGCTAATATGAAATGACATGTTCTCATCAGTCAGAGAGGCTGTGGGTGAAAGCTACAGAAAACCCTTTCCTGAGTGGATGCTAACACTTGTCTCTGACCCCTTTGAGATTACTCTTCACACATGGGCACCTGCTGCTCACGCAAGCCAGGCAGACCCCACTGGGCACAAGTTAATCCCCCATTGAGTGAAGAAGAGATCTTGACAATAGTGAGAAAGAGATCGAACAGAAAAAGAAAGAAGCAGAGCGATAAACAGCAAGCTGTGCCTATAGGTATAATACTGCCATTGCTAGATGGAAAAACTGACCCAGTTAGATCCTTGGTATCACCAGCTCCAGCTTAAGGCACAAATTAATGTAGGCATCACTCACACACACACACAAGTTATGTGTGTGTGTGTGTGTGTGTGTGTGTGTGTGTGTACTACAATGTATATTATAGATCTTTTGGTGAACAATTCATCCATGCAGGTTTCATTTTCTTTTTTTTCTTGGACCCCATAATGGCTGCATCTGTTGACCTCAAAATGTCATAACTGGACCTTCTGGTAAAAATGCCTAAACCCCATCCTACAGGCTTGTGTTCATCTGCCTCCACATCTCAAAATCCAAGGCGATCCATAGAATTAAGTCACGCCACAGTATAGAAAAAAGACCTGTCACTACTTCTGTTTTATTGTAACTTTAAAAACTTGTTTGAGGTCAAGCATGTAAATCGTCCTTGAGGTTGAAGGTTTTTCCTCATAATGTGAAATTAAATTAAATCCACATCCTTGCTCTCAGTCTGTCTGCCGCACTCTCACTTTTCTCTGAAACAGGAAACGATTATAGTTTGACACATGGAGAAAATGAAGTTAAAGGGATACAAAAAAGGAGAAATTAGGAGGAAAAAAAGGTCGAGCCTCTATCTAGCAGACTGTCACCTTCTAAAGATGATGGCTGGTAAAAAGCTTAAGTGGAAACAGCTCTCCAGCTTGCTTTTTACTTTTCTTGCATGTGACGTTTTAGACAAATTTCACCCAGGCTTACTCCATAAATCAATATGCACTACAATTAACCGCTATTATTCACTCAATACACCATTACAAACCTCTAAATTGCAGCATTTTGTAGCAACTAAGATAAATTATGACATTTCACAGTCAATTCTTATATAATTTAACTTTATACTAATCAGCCATCAGTAGTTTTGCATCACAGACTCCAAACTATAATGGTGAGTGATTATTATAATCTGAGGAAAATTATAGTGCCATTGTTTAGCACAGTGTAACAGTAAAACAGAAACAGCAAATACCAAACAGCCTAAATCTGGAAATCACTAACTCAAAACAATTTCATTAGCGTAATATATTTTAAGGTAACATTACTTTAAAAAATGTTTTAACTCCACTTAATGTATATATTGACCTGTTCTTATTTCACTGAAAATGAACAAAATAAATTTTTTTTAAGAAATATTCGTTAATTTCAATATTGAAAGTTAGTACAATTCAGTATTGATTGTAGGGTATCAGAGCGAATCAGACATTTTAAGATTCGATCAGATTGGTGTTGAACAACCCAAAGAGCCGAATTCCACAAAAAGGCCCAAGACAACATCATAAATCTGTCCACGATACCCTGGCGCCACGAGTCAGAAGCAAGTCCACCAACTAGCAGCTTTGAGCAGCTCACAGCATTGAAACAAAAGAACACTTATTGACAATTCCAAAGAGATTGTCAATTTTGGGGCAAGAAATCAAGATTGATGGTCAAAGAGATGCACAGCATGACCATCACATGTAAACCAGTGATAGTAATCATGATCACAAGCTCTTTGGATTGACTTCCCCCCAACTAGAGGACAAGAACCAGACTGAGATTCCTTAGGAGACCTTTTAACCTCTCTGGTCTTCCCAGAACATATCCTTACGTCCACATAATGGCACAGAAACTGCCTTTCCATGTAAATATGCACCTAAATGACGCTAAAAGGACTTGTGAGCAACTAATCATTTCTATGCATAACTCCATATGTATGTAAACCACACATTTGACTATCATGTTCTAATCACTTATTGTGTGTGTATTTTGAATAACTATTGAATAGTTTATAGGATTATATTCATGTTGGGTATGTATGAGTTTGAAAATCCATTCTTTAAACGTTTCTATCAATCAATTCTTTGTCAAATGTATCATATTTTTGTTATAGAAATCATGTCCAAAATTATACTCTGCAAGAGCGGGAAAATTCGGACCATGTGACTGATAAGATAACATTTGATTTATGAATTGGGAGGAGAAATATAGCAACACCCCGAGCTAAGACAGTGTTGAATTGGTCAAAACACTATTTGGGATGTGGCCAACAGCCCAGTTTAAATACTCGGGACACCATCGAATTATGCTTTTAGTCATGTTTTTTTAGCTTTTGCTTTTCAGCCGCTGCTTTTTAGTCATGGCTTTTTGCCATTACTTTTGCGTTCTTAGAGCGCTGTTCCAGTGTGCTTCGGCCTGCACGCCCGCTGCTACTCAGCCACGATGAGAAGAAAACCATCTAGTCTCGTTACTTCTATTCTTCTACTTTAATTAATTTTCTTTTCCATTGAGAGTTTCGTGTTCTGAGTTAAGTTTTTCACCTCGAGTCTGTGACCGACCGCTTCAAAACTTCAACCAGCCCACAACTCCGCATCTTCAGCCAACACCCAACCATTGGCTTCCCAAGACGTCACTTCAATGACTACTGAACTTCCAGCCAAGCATCAACCTCGGGGAAACCCCCTTTTCTGCAATGATGACAACAAAGGGAACCCCCCCTAGAGAGGCAACGCAAGTACCTCCAGATTCTAGCTGAACTGGTGCATTTAATATAAATTAACCTCATTGAGGAACTCAATTCGAGTGTTAATTAAGTGATTGATGGTTGTTCATGTCTATGCAATTTCACATATTGCTGTAAACTTGGGATCTCACATTTTCATTCTCTATGATTCTGTCCAAATTCCCAATAAAATCTTAAATGATTCCCTTTGAGCTAAATTGACCTGTTTCCCTTACATGGTGTTTGCAAAATTTTTATATTTTTGCATTTTCTTTATCACGATCTACACTACTTCCCCTGGGTGAATCTTCACAGATTTGTTAGAGACTGCTAAAGGTCATAATAGGCCACATTTGTTACAGCACTTCACACAAATCCAGCTGGCACAGGAGCCTCTGACTATGCTAAAATGATTCTCACTTACACTAATTTTGAGCATTAAATCCTAGACCATGTGTACTGTACATTTGCCTTCAAAATGTGTAAACCTCAACAATTGTACCATTTTTCTTTTTTTACTTTGTGGTGTAGTTTGCTCCACCCACTCAAAAGACACACAGCAGTGTCATTAAGACAGGCAGCAGAAAGAAGCCTGAAAGAAGCAGAGTGCTGCATTAAAGAGCCGCTCTCGCTGGAGACTGAAAACTGTTTTAAATTGGAGAGGGCTGCGACTGAGAAAATCACAGTAAATAAAAACTTCATACTGAGAGTGTTTAAGCTGCTGCTGTCAAACAGACAGTGAATAGAAGCACACTGGCTTGCTCACAGCGGATAAATACATTTGATGAGGCAGTCACATGCACACACATACTCACGCACACAATGCTACAGCATCTGCTGACGAGCGAGTTCCAGCGTTTGGGAAGCGTCAGCAGGTTTTTGCGCGGTCGACGTGAGTTCAGTAATAGTCTTTTCAGCTGAATGGAGGAATTGCAATGCATTTATTTAATCATCAATACAGCATCTTAGGACAACTTAAGCACCAGATTGACATGCACTTGTTCATTTAGATGGTCTAACAGAAAGCGAATGGATCTTGGCTATAGTTGCTTACGCACGCACGCACACACAAAGATCAACAGAGCTAAGAAACATACTAGGACACAGCTGTGGGGTAATACGTTCATTTAAATAAGTGGATTTTAATAAATAGGTCTGTGTATGTTTAGCTCACAAAAGGGTGAGTGTGCAGTGACTCATTTGATTGTTGTGCAATTGCATTTCCAATTGACATTGTGCATCAAAGACTTAAACATGTGCACACACATGCATGTGATAATGCTGGAACGTGTTGTAGATTATTGTTGTAACAGTGCATGCATACTTGTGAGAAAGGTTTGAGAGAGTGATGATGTAATAGCTTACCCACAATGCTGCGCAGAAAAATGAATGGGGGAGTGAGAGTGAAGGCGATTGGTGGGAGCTCCCATCAATGAATAGCCATTGCAGGGCCAATGCTCAACCAACGTTGAGACTTATTGTAATTCTGATCACGACTACTTATTCACAAGATTGTCTGTCAGGGAAAATGCAATGAAAAAAAAACAGCATTCCTTAACCAGTTCAGTGCCCTCCCTTCTCTCTCTGCGTGTCTCTATTTTCAGCACACAAACAAAACCCAATTTCAATGCATTGTTCATTTGAACCTGTACAGTTCCTTGCCAAGTTTTTGTTTTTGCACATTGTGCACAGGTTTTTGTGAGTTATCAGAACAGCCCCAAGTGTCACAGCAGGTAAAACCTGTATGCCATTTACTGCTACAAATCTAATTCACGATCATCTGCCAGTATTTGCTAGCAGATGCACAATTCAAGGAAATGTGACTTTCTAAAAATAAACAGCCTTGTAAAGACATCTGCTGTTGGAGTAGCTATTTGACAGTGTCCTCATAGTGGGAGACGCACGCGCCACTGAACACTCATCCAGCTCTTGAATGAAACACACTCACACCTTTCACCACTACAATCCGTCTCAAAAACACAAATAACGGGTACGTTAGACATCTGCTTCGAGACGAGTTATTATATAATTATCACGGTTCAATTTGTTTTCTAGGATTTCGGGTGCAAATATGTTGCGTAATATCAGGTAAAAGACACGTGAAAGTCACAAGAGGGAGACGCGAGATGTAACAATAGACACGCGCAAAGTAGATTTATTTGGATATCTAAAACAAGTGACAGCGGTGCTCTGGCTTTGTGCTAGCCGGACAGTTTGGTGTGGTCGGTAATCTTGGAGAGAAAAAGAAGGAAGAATCGTGCTGTTTTGCGCAAAGCGGGAGCAGCTGCCGGCGACCTTGGGTCCGGTACCGGGGGAACCACACAGAGTGAGACGCGCTTGTCTCTTGTACCTTATAGTTGGATTCGTGCTGTCTGAACGTGTTTTATTATTAATATTCCGTCCACAGCATCTCTGATTCACAGACTCGATCATGACTGTTGTGAGGACTCTTGACGTCAGAGGGGAGAATCATCGGTGAGGTCCAATGGGGGGAATATCAAGCGAGGCAGAGCTATCGTCCTACCAACAGTATTAGCCATGCTAACCGACGAACACCTCGCCTTTCCACAGGACTTAACCCGCCAAAGATGAGGGTTTTACTCAACTGCGTGAAACAAAAGGCAATTTAGTTCTTCTTTTATGTTGTTCTCCGTCTCTTTCTGGGTCCCCCATCTCCTCTCGTATGACAGGCACGGACTGCGCGCAAGCTCGGGGGAGAAAAAGGCATTGCAGCTTCATGGCACTGAGGTACCGTCTGCTGATACGCACTTGTGCTTTCTTTTGTGAGAAAATGCCTTAGTTAAACGTGTCATTAAATTGCGATGATTGTTTTTTAACGGGCACCAGTCAATTTGAACGAATAGTCCTTTGCAGTCTTTTCTTAGACAGTGTATATATAGCCAGGTCTGTGAGGAGGAAATTTTATGAATGAATGAGTTAAAATGTGTCTGCGTCTATGGCGTCAGGCGAAAGCGCATCGTTGTGGATTCTGGAAGCATATACACGATGCCTTCATAAGAGACCCGTGCACTGAGGCGGCGCGTCTTATTTTTAGACAATTACTAAAAATAGAAACAAAGTGAAGTGCGTGCGTTTTGTCGGGACGGCTGCTTGATTAATAGCCTTTTTTGCGATGAAATGCACATGCAGCAGCAAACTAAGCGAAATATTGTACATTTACAGCTCGCCTTGATGCAATTTGCTACAATGTTTTGCTGCTTCCAAACCTGATTATTAAGTGCTCAAGGACTATTCAGTTTCTAATTAACCACAAATCAACACTTTGCCAGCTGTAATGATGAAATCTCAACATTCTAGCTAATGACAAAATTTGTAAACATATCCTACTTTGCCTAATAATTTCGTTCTTGACTGCCTAAGAATAAGAGACTGTTTCATCAGGTTCGGGGGCTTCAGGCATATTTCTTTTGACAGACATGCTATTCCCACTGCCTTTCCACTGACATACACATTCTCTCTTATCTTCACTACTGCACCCCTCTCTCTTTCACCCCCCTCCCTCCCTCCCCCCACCATCAGCTATGATTCACTCTCTTGCAGCAGCAATGAGCAACCAACTTCAAAACACCTCTTCCCTCTCCACGGTGGGCACGTGGAATCTCCTGGATGTGCGGAACTCATCACCGGTACGAACGGCAGAGCTGAGGCCACTTCCCGTTAGCCCGTGGGACATTGCACTGTGCGTGACGGGCACGCTCATCTCCTGCGAGAATGCAATCGTGATCGCCATCCTGTTCTACACGCCCACCTTGAGAGCCCCCATGTTCATTCTGATAGGGAGCCTCGCATTCGCGGACCTGCTCGCGGGACTCAGCCTCATTCTCAACTTCGTCTTCATCTATATGCTGAACACGGAGTTTGTGACTCTGATCTCCGTCGGCTTGCTGATCGCCGCCTTCTCAGCATCTGTGCTCAACATCCTGGCCATCACGGTGGATCGCTACTTGTCCCTCTATAACGCTCTGACCTACCACACGGAGCGCATGGTGACATTCACCTATGTCATGGTGGTTCTCATTTGGCTGGTGTGCATCATCCTGGGCCTACTGCCAGTGCTCGGCTGGAACTGCCTCCGAGACGAGGCCAGCTGCAGTATCTGCCGGCCGGTCACCAAGAACAATGCCGTGGTGCTCGCTGTGACGTTCTTGCTGGTGTTTGCCCTCATGATGCAGCTTTACCTACAGATCTGTAAGATTGCCTTCCGCCATGCGCAGCAAATCGCTGTCCAGCACCAGTTCATGGCCATTTCCACCACAAAAGGTGTATCCACGCTCTCCGTCATCCTCTGCACCTTTGCCGCATGTTGGATGCCCTTCGCCATGTATTCGATTGTGGCAGACTCCAGCTACCCGATGATCTACACGTATGCAACAGTGCTGCCGGCGACATGCAACTCGGTCATAAACCCAATCATATACGCTTACAGAAATCCGGACATCCAGAAATCCCTGTGGCTAGCCTGCTGCGGATGCGTGCCGTCCAACTTCTCTTTGCGGCCAAGGACATCGAGTGATGTATAGGTCGGACTCACATAATTAGTTTGTACTGTGTCAGTGTTAATGATATGATGTCCTCCCTTGGTGGGATCCCAGTCAAACGTTGCTGGTTGTGCAGTAGGTGTTGCGATCCAGGAGGTCAACCTGCAATGTATAATTATATGTCTTTAATGCATTGTAGACCTCTATGCACAACATTTCAAATTATACCATATGTGAGACCGTTCAAATTGAACATAATCAGAATAATCTGGATATTCTGAGATACGTAGTACAGGCCCATTGACACAAATCAATATACTATTTATCTAAAAAAAACTAAAAACAAAAACCATTAACAGTGAAAATGATTACAAAACTGACCTGATGCGTGTAAAGAAAGCTGTAAACGGTAGACAGCTTTCGTGTACATGTTCATGCTATACGGAGTTCTTTCAGCACCACGGACAGCAGCAGGTACAATGAAGCAATTCCCTATTTCCCATCTCTAACACTTAAAACTGTGTTCACTTAAAAATGTATGAATGACAGGGAGAAAACATGGTCCCGTGAGCGAAAATTATAGTGCTTCTGGCATTTGTCGCTCTACAGCCAATTTTATCAAATCACTTTTTTTAGAAACTGAAATTATGGTGCAAGGAAAAAAATGACCTCTTTTCATTTTAATGTGATTATTTGTTGCTACACATCATTGGCGGTGAATTTTCATAAATTTA
The DNA here is from genome assembly GCF_001515645.1 of Sinocyclocheilus grahami. Classification (NCBI taxonomy): domain Eukaryota; kingdom Metazoa; phylum Chordata; class Actinopteri; order Cypriniformes; family Cyprinidae; genus Sinocyclocheilus; species Sinocyclocheilus grahami. Next base: position 2,245,101 of record NW_015505203.1, read on the forward strand.
AAAATCCCTGAGAAAAGCCAATTTGTTTAGACATGCTGAACTGGTTTATTGTCTAACGTCCATAATGACATTTGAAATATCTTCTGCCACGAAGTTGCAAGGCAAATCATATTTTCACCCATTTTTGGTCTCGAATACATTGAGCACACGTCTTGGTGTTGTGTGTGCGAAATGGCAGGGTTAATGAAGGTCTGAGAGCGAAATGAGGTGTCAGCCACAACGCTTTAATTTCGACATCAGGCAACATCTTTCAAGACAATTTTGCGTAAGGCCAACTGAGACATGAACGCTTAAATAAGACAAGTGCTTCTGGGTTTGTACAGAAAAATGATCCCCGGTGATTATCAGATATAATTGAGTGTGTAGAATGTACAATTAGTCCGTCAGATCAGGGATCAATGTTAGGGGCAGGGTTGTGTGTAAATAGATCTGTATGAAGGCCTATTAAAAGATCAGATAACTAGGCCAAAATGGGACAGAAGGGACTTCAGTTAAGATTCAGCCAAAAGGACCTTGAAATAGCATATAAGATTTAAAAACACACCATTAAATCTGCCGAATTGGATTTATACTATGCTACACAACCCAAAAAATTAATAAATAAATAAAAAAACACACACACACACATAAGAAGCTCAAAGGTCAAAACCGAGAAACACTACGCCTTTTTCCAAATGGCGCAAAAGAAATATCACTAAAAGCTAAAGGATTAGTTGTCGTAATATTTTACATGCATAGATATTTGTTGAGCTTGACCGTAACAAAGCCTTGTGTTTTCGAGGGGGGTATGAATGTCACAGCTGTTCTTTGACAACCCCTCATTTGCGGCAAAATATCTTAATTTAGGCCTTACCATTTCTCTTCTGCAATAATGAATTAACGTGTACCGTTCATTGATAGAGCTACAATCACAATGAGGCGATCAACAGAGCTAATTTTACTTCCTGACTTGAACATGATTAAAAAACAGACTGAGAATAGGTTAGTGAGACCAGGGTGTTTCAACTCTTTAAATCAATTGTACTATTTTCTAAGATGTGCTTTCACATTGTAGTACAAGTTTTCAAAGTTGGCCTTGAGAGCCCATCCAGGTGCCCTCTGACTAACCTTAATACTCTTAGTGACCTGTACGAAATCTGATGGACTTTTACCTGGAGTTTACAACTCTCCAGTCTTTTTCTTCTTTTTTTTTTTGCACGATTGTGTGATATGCCTGACTGTTTGTGGTTGTGTGCGTGAAAGCGAGAGAACCATTTGTTTATATACCACTCACTTACAGTATGTCAGGAGTGGGGTTCAGTGACCTGTCACACTGTGCCCACTTATAAAAAAATAACCCACCCCACATAGTACACAACACTTGGCAAATATCAGTGTTTTTCAGCAAATCTCTACCGTTATGTAATGTATCTTCACTGCAATGTACTCAATGGGATGCCATAGATTCAGTTCGTTCAGGAGTGCAGCGGTTATTTTTCTTATGCAATGCTGTATGGAAACGTATATTTTTATACACATCAGGGCATGAGTTTTATGATGTCGTTTTGGTGTGTGTGTGTGTATATGTGTGCGTTCCGTACCTGTATTCTTATTGATGGTTTCCTAGAAATAGCAAAAACAGAAAAAAATACCTAAAAACAAAAAACAAATGATCAAAAAAGTGTTGGCAAGGCAGAAAGTGCCATCATTTCACTTACTAGTGTCTTATTGATTTCATGCATTTATCAGATCAGTAAAAACAAAGATTATGATTTGTAACATCACCTGACTGTGTCGACAGTACCGTTCACCTTCAAATTTGCAGCGGTCGAGGCACAGCTTGGTGTCCAGATAGTCAACATCTAGGCAGCTTGACTACTGAACACAGATAGGATATCATTTGTTTAGTAGTGGCTAGTTTGAACAGTTAAAAGTTAAAGCTAAAAAATAGACCCAGAGAACCAGGTGGTGCGCACGTTCTATGCCAAGGGAACGGCTGGATTCCACCCTCTCTCTTGGACATTGGAGCCCACTACGGCTACCGGCAGAGTAATGCAGTCCTCATTTTAGTGTTCTGTTGGACTGGGACAGCCCTTTTGTGTGCCAGACTACAGACAGATGGTCCACCCCCAGCCTCGTGCTAAAAAGTGACCTATCTAATTACTAACACCACAGATATCATCACATAATTGAAGTATGCCAGGCAGCCAGCCATCTAGAATTTCACATATCTTCAGTCAGTAGACAAAATATAAGATGACTGCATTCCTCTGGAGCTACAGTACAGGCGACGGAGGCTTCTTTTTGAGAGTTATAAAGAAGAAAAATCTAGCGTGAGACCAGTGCACCTTAGTCTTCTGTTGTGACGTCAGCGCTGGAGTACGTAAATGGAGAGAGGTCGTCTGAATGACGGCACCTAAACGCATGGAAGCTCTATTACCACTAAATCTGGCCCTGCTAAAAATAACCTTGAAGAGCATGAAATGTTACATTTATCTAGGGTACTTGAAATCCGTTTTCTGGGCCATTAAGCCTAGCTCTGTGTTTCCCATCAACAGCTACAATAGAGCGAGAAGGCGCCTTCCTAAAATAAGGGAGGGGAGAGAGACAAGCCTTTAGAAGAGCCTCTGGGGTTGTGTAACCACTGCATCCAAATGTAGTCCATTCTCCGAAATCTAAATCTCTGTGCTTTACTGATGAATTCTCACTATGATCTACAATCACTTTTGCAATCATCTATAGAGCTAAAGGAATGTTTTTGTGTAGGTAAACTGTCAGCACAATTACGTGGCCCTTATTAGCAAGCGGTCAGAAATGTGGATGGGTGCTCTGATACTGTGATGTAATCGTTGTTGATCATTTTCTTGCTTTGTTTGTTTCTCTTTGTATTGTGAACTGAAATCTGACAAGTACGATGCACTTTATGAAAGGAACATGCTACACGTTGCAATGTAAGTGTGGAATGTAATCCTTCCTAAAAATGATTTATTTTTTATTACTGTAAATATGACAATACTGAAACAAAAAGAGAGTGAGTGAGCAAGAAGAAAAAAACAACAACACGTGGAGAATACTTTGTCAAATAAAATTCAGCAAACTTAATCACAGTTTATGGTTGTTTGGTGTTTTGTGTGTGTGTGAGGGGGAAGGACAGACTCAAACAGGTCATCGTTTGAAGGCGGCTCAGCTTTAAAAGGCTTGGGTATGAATTATTGAGCCGTTCCGTTTTACGTAAGGTGCGCTGTTAGGATCACGGTGAGTGTGGGATCTGAACGCCAGAGATCTTGCCGAGCCCACGCTGTGAGGTGATGGGAAATTCGCACCTTTTTGAAGGGGTGATCGAAACGCCTGCTGTAGAAAATGTATTATCGTTTTAGCAGAATTAACTTGCTACTAAGTTATGTTCACTTTTATAAAATCATAATCGATTAATAGGGGGACTCCTCAAAAACACTTCAATATTTTAGAATCTCTAATTATTATCTTTTTTCGATTTAAGTGATGGCTACATATACTCAGTCACAACGCTAAATATTTGTTACTCACTTATGTTGAACAACAAAAACTGTTTTATTATAGCCTATTTTCAATAAAGAATGTGTACTTTTATTGATCTTTTGGTGACACTTTATTTTAAAGTGTCCTTGTTACACATGTTAGGCTACATGTACTTACTATTGTAATAACAATACATTATGCATAATTAATTATATGCAAGTAACCCTAAGCCAAACCCTAATCCTAACTATATAGTAAGCACATGTAGGCCTAGCTAATTAATATTTCTTAGTAATTAAATGTATAATTAGCTGTAACAAGAACACCTTAAAATAAAGTGCAACCGATCGTTTCACTGAATTAATGTGTAGCCTATCACTGATCTTTGTGACATTATAACCCATTCTCTAAACGAAGCAATCAATTATCATTAATGAAATTTAGTTTCTTTACGGTTAGGACCTATAGACAATTTCTAACAACGTACAATATCTGCATAATTATACATATTGATTTGCTGTAAGATACTTCAAGAAATCTTTAAATTAATTATTTAATCATTACATGCTAATACCTGAAATTCAATATTGACATTGAATTAGTTGGAAGCGGACAAAAGTTTATTATATTAAGATATAAAGATTATAATAAAAATAAATGTAACCAGTAAAACAGTGTATATTAATTATAAACAAATACTAGGGCTACTACTAGCAAAGCTGGGTATTACTTACAAATTGTAATCCGTTACTGATTCCAAATTACATGACGAAAATTGTAGTTAGTAACGTACTCCATTACATTACACATTTTAAGTAATATAATCAGACTACTTTTAGATTACTTTTGACCTAACTCATTTATCACATTGATTTAAATAGGATAATCTTGTACCATATTGATAAAAAAGAAAATGTTTTCCATTCATTGTTATTAACAACATGAAGTGCATTAAACATTATATCACATCATGGTTTCCCAAACTGGGTTTGTGAAGGAACTGCAGGGGGTTTATGAGTTATTAAAGTGGTGGTTCACTGGGTTTTTTTTAGGCTTGATTGTGTTTATGGGGTGCAGTCTAACATGTGTTAATGCTTCATTTTTTCAAAAAATGCATTATTTTTCACATAATTTACTTTTATTCCACACCGCTCGGTCCCTTCTCTGAGAAACGGGCTGATCATTTCCTTCTTTTATGACGCCCCTCCCTCAGAAATAGGCGATGGGCTCTGATTGGTTAGCTAGCCCAGTGTGTTGTGATTGGCTAAACCGCCTCTACTGTCTAAACGTCCCTGATTAAAGCTTTAATACAGTACGGCAACTGCATGCGCATCCATGTTTAACGCTTTTCATAGCTATGTGAAAATAAGTGTATAATTGTAACAGTTCATTGTTGGAGCTGAGCTGAATGAGAGAGCGAGAGAGAGAGAGAGAGATAGAAAGAGAGAGAGAGAGAGAGAGACAGATGCAGAGCGTGTGCAGAGCAGGGGGACGCGAGGAACAGGATTAAAAACCGCTGCTTTAGAACGTTGATTTTGAAACTTGTGAATCCATTAGAATCGTTAGAAGACAGAAACGCTATTCATATATGAATAGATTTTTACGTGCACCTCTAGTATTCTCTTCTTCTTCTCTAAAGCAGCGCAGCATGGCCTCGCCCCCTTTGTTGCCTTTTCCCGAGGACGGGGTTTATCTGGGCTTGTGATGTCACGAACCCGGGAAGTAACTTGTTGTAGTCCTTACGAGACGTTTTTGTAGGCATTAAACTGCCAGAATTTTAAAAGACGATATCTCCGTTTGCATTGAACTTTCAGCTTTGTAAGTCTGCAGATATTGTTCATGCTCAAACAGCAACATTAGACACTAACTAACATTAAAAAAAGTGAAATCGCAATCAACCACCCCTTTAATGAAAAGATAATATTATATGTATACAGTATTATATAATACATATATAATTTGTTTATCTGCATGTCATGTGGTCGTAACCAGCGTCAGACAACCATGAACATGCAAATGTAATATTTAATTAAAATATTTATTGTAATTTATTTTTAAATATTATTAATAATTAAAAGATGATTTTGTCAAAAATGCATCAGAGTGTGATTGACTTGGCAGTATCAAATAATAATTTATTGCGAACTGAGTGGCACTAAACGACAAAAACTGTTAAAAAGCACAAAAGAAAAATGATGTCCATTGAGAGTTAAAGGGTTAAACATGATAAGACACTAAACAAACCCGTCCTGAGGTAAAAACTCGATACTTCCCTCAGCAACAATGTTAACGCTTGCCAATGTTGTCTCAAACAGATACACACACACACACACAAGGGAGAGAAATAAAAGCTTGGTGGACAGTGGTTAATTGAGTTCACCTGGTATATAGACAGAAGGAAAACACTGAAATTGATGTCCAGAAAAGAATGAACTCACCCACTCTTCAACGGTAGACTAATAAGTGAGAAATTGCGCATCCTGCTGGTAATTTGGATGAATCACAACGAATGAATGCGCGTAGAGGCAGGACAGTAAGGTTTACCCACATAACCTGCCTACTCATTCACTCATTCATCACGAACACGCACACGGTGAAAAGCAGGGATGACTCACCGGGCGCACGCGCCCACGCATGCGGACAGAAAGTGAGAAGTGCCAGTATCACCGCCTCAACAGCACTGAGTCACACTACAGCACTACTGAGACAGCCACCACCAGAACAGCTCCAGGACACAAACATATAGACCGCATAACACAACATAACCTCTTCTTATACATTGCTATTATTACACTTTCAAAGAACTGTAACGAAGACAATAAAGACAGCAAGACTTTAACGAGCCACCAAACAAAACAGATTATCACTCTTGACTGTGAGGTAGAGCATCTGGTTCATGACTACATCTTACTGTTTTGCCCCGTAATCTTCCCTGAATCATAGTGAGTCTCCCTTCGCTCCTTCTAAATGGCCTCCTTCTCCATTAGACAAGAACACAAACAAACTTAAACAGGAAAGAAGACCTACTAAACCATTTTCTGAGAACTCACTAGTAACCATTCCCTGCATCCCTGTGGAGATTTAAAACATTTTCCAGGCTCACTTTAAAAACCCAATTTGGCAGCTCTACAAAAAGCTGAAGGAGACAATGAGGGCAGTGAAACAGGAGGGAGATGCGTCACAGATTCACACAGCCGATCATTCCTGCTGTAAGTCACGACTGTGACTGAGGCACGTCTGACCTTCCTCAAAGTTAAGATCAGGTGAACAAGACCCCGGTCACCCTCAGATCTCTGCCAATTTAGGAGGGATGAGAAAGCTTAATAGTAAAAACCTGAAATGAGGGAAAGTGAGGGAGAAGGCAAAGTAAATGCTGAGGATCATGTAGCAACAAAGAAGGCTTCTCAAGCACTGCCTGCCTCTGAAGTAATGTGATCTATAGCATGTGTAAAATTATAGGGCTAAACTGAAGGATACAATCCATAATTCAATAGAAACAAAGTTTAAGGAAGGGATGGACAGGCAGTGAGATTAAAGTGAAGGTAATGGTTATGCAATACAAGAAAAGGTACATGATGCTTGCAGTATTAAAATATGTTTCCCACAAACCTTAGCCAATGAATTTCCACGACTTTGCTAGTCGATTGTGGTTCCCTCAAGATGTGGTTACATCATGATTTTCATTTAAATTGCAAAGACATTGCTGGAGTAGATTTCTATTTCAGTATAGGCACCAATCCATGAATAAATAGTTGTAAATTATTCTTATAATTGCAGCGATGTAAATAAGAAATAAATGAAGTTAATACCCTGCGATTTGAATGCGATGTATGGTGGAAACAGATAGCATATTTTAGATCAGCGCATAACTAGAAAAATAGTCACACTATTAGAAATCAGAAATTTGTTTTAAATTAATTTCTGGTAACTGCAGTTTAAAGGGGTCATATGATGCGATTTAAATTTTTCCTTTCTTTTTGGAGTGTTACAAGCTCTTGGTGCATAAAGAAGATCTGTAAAGTTGAAAAGACTAAAGTCTCAAATCCAAAGAGATATTCTTTATAAAAGTTCGGAGTCAGTCACACCTACCTAAAACGGCTCGTTCTAACACACCCCCACATATCTACCTCACTATGTGGGAAGATTTGCATAACGCCGCCCAAATGTTCACGCACAGAAAGAAGGCGTAACTTTTATTCTCGCTGTAGTATTGTTGCCGCTTTCCACCATGTCCTGAAGACGCTGTGTGTTTCGTTGTGAAAGCAAAACTACTTTGTTTGGTCTTCCAAAAGAGGACGATATCCGCTTCGTTATGCCTAGAGCTGATCCGTGCTGGTCGCTGAGGGACTACATCAACTTAGTGCTGTGGATCGCCGGATCGGCTTTCACCGTGTGGATGAAGCCCGGGGTCGTCACATGTGCTTGCCGCTCCTTCGTCGGATCCGCCGGCTGCGCCGTTCTCAACCCCGCCACCTCTGCTCACTCTAGCCTGGCCTCGGCTCACGCTAAGCCGGGGCTTCCGCTAGGCCGCTGTGTTTTTCGTTGTGAAAGCGAAACTACTTTGTTTGGTCTTCCAAAAGAGGACATGACTACAAATCAGTGGTTAAGTTGTATTTACAACACTGTTCCAGAACAGTTTAACCCAAATATCCAGATGTGTGCAGCACATTTTATGGGACTGCAACTCTGGTAACGCTGCCCTCTCATTCATTAATCTGCTAACCGTTATGTTATGCTCACGTCTAGGCTTCCCATGATTACAAGAGGGTTCCTTTGATCATAGAAAGACTGAAAATGTTTTAATTAGGTAAACAAAGCAACAAATCATTAAATCGCAAAAATCCAAGGTACCTTTAGACATTACTGATTCGACTTTAGTACATGCTATTAAATCATTTAAAAATAAATTGAAATATAAATACCAAATGTTGCCACAAACCACACCGAGGAATGTTTTAAGAAGCACTTTAATGGCAGTCCAAACATGCATGCAGCACTTGCCGACATTATATTGTTTTATTTTTTTTTGATACATTAATTTTCATACTGTTTCTTAGCTATATAAATCAAAGTTCTGCCATTTTAACAAAGTTCTATACATCACATTGTTTAAAACACAAAGGACTTCATTCTTTACAAACAAAACACAGGCTAAGCACACAGCTCATGATAGCTGTTAAGTTGGGAGAGGTTAACTCAAAGCCTCCCTATTTGTGCAGTGAGAGACACATTTAAGCAAATAAATAGAAAATAAAAGCTGAAATACTGAAGTGCTCTTATTCTTTACAAATTAGCATATATAGCATATCAAATGCCTCAGAGGGCAAGATGATTCCAAATTAAAACACTGGCAAACAAAACTAAAAACCAAAAATGCAAACCAACTGTTCTTACAGAGCACATTGTTAATTTATATGTATGTTTATGGGTACACATTACCAGGTCAAACAGGTAAGAGCACAGCTATTTTCATTGTTGCCTGCTTAATTATGCTGTTTGTTGCCTTGGTAACCATGCAGTGACATCTACTGTGGTTATAGTGAGATGACTGACAAGTGAACAGTTTGATCCTTTAGGGGACCGATGGCCACGCATTGTATCCATTTGAAAAGACACAGAAAACTAGGATTTTTTTCCATCCCTGAAGAGACCAGGAGGAAGAAAAACAACAACAAAGAAATGGATTCTGACACAATTAAAAATACAATCTATAATTACCACCACAGCACCACTTGTACCTCAAAACATTAAAGTATTGTGTTTAATGAGGCTATAGATGAATGTCTTTTGTAGTTGCACTACAAGTAATTGTCTACAAGTAGCAGCAATCACAATTTGTGATTATGTATTGGTGGATTCAGAATGCACCAGTATAGTAACAAATCTTTTTACTTGAAGCCAAGAAAGCAAATCAAAAATCATTCCAATCCATTAAAATGGGTTAAATTATTTAAATCTGGGGAAATAGCATCACCAATAACGAACGTAAAGCATCACCACCAAGCGCCTCTCTGCATTTTTTAAGATACAGAAAATGTTATATTCCCAACAGAATTTCACTGATTCAGATTGTCTATCCATGCTTTTCAATTAGTTGGGATATTTGGAATGCAAACATGAATAACTTTTATAAATTTTAATCAACAAATGAAAATCTAACTAAACATCTACTGTGTGTGTTTGTGCTCTATCGGAGCAAACCGCTCAAGAATATTGCTTTTTAGACTTGCAATGTTAATTTCAACTGGTTTGCTATCTGCTTGATACTTGGTCAACATGCATTCAAGAGGATAAAATGCAGCCATTTCTTTGGGCTTGAATATAATTTTTTTTAACGTAAATGCTTAGTATATTAGCCTTAAATACATTTACGTCTATATTCTCTGTCCTTCAAGTTGTAGTCCTGAGCGAGTAGGACTAAAATTAACATTGCATGATCATCCAGCTGGCTGTTCTAATAATTATGAGGTCATATTCTAAGGTTAGTGAGAGAGAGAAAGAGTGCAGGAGAGAGGACAGATGGTAGGACCACCACATTCAGAGTATGTGATGAATAGTGTCAGGCAGTGGACTCAAGCCCGCTGCGTAGAGGAGCCGATCTCTAACGGACATTGTTCTATGGGGTCAAAACTCTCATTAAACTTCACTGTCAAGGCTTCAATTTAAGATGTACAATCTAAAATGTAAAAGTTTCTGGTTCTGTCTCTTTGAGACTTTGTAGTTACGCAGCCCCTTTTAAAAAAAAAAAAAACAGGAGCCGTGTTAGATTACTGCAGATAGACATCGGCATGCTACATTAGTTGTGATAATTCTGTTCTCTGAAACCTACGCCCTAACGCTCACTTCATGTTTTTTTATTCTTCTATTGTTGTTTTCCTGTCTCAGTCAGACCACTCATTTTCGTCCAGCTCAGAGTCTTCGTCAGATTCGCTGTACTCCACGGCGATGCGACGGGACAATATAGTGGCCACGTCATTTCCAACCGGCTCCTTCTTTGCTTCCTGCTCCCGCTGTTCTTGCACCTTACGCAGCTGGATCCCTATGACCAAAAAAAACAAAAAAAACTGAAAAGTGAGAAGTAGAACCAGAGATAAGTTGCATGAACATTAATTTGTTTATTATTAAAAGTTTGAATCTCACAAAACCTCTCAAGAACTGATAAGAAATATGGGTCAGGCCATATTTCACACCATAATAATAATAATAATAATAAATGATTGTTCGAAAGTCTGTTTTTTTTTTTTTTTTTTTTTAGATTTTTAAAACGTTTTTTAAAGAAATCTTACATTCACCAACGCTGCATTTATTTGATCAAAATAGTAATATTATGGAATATTATTGCAATTTAAAATAACTGTCTTCTATTTTAATACATTTTAAAATGTAATTTATTCCAGTCAGAAAACCCTGAATTTTCAGCAGCCATTATTTCAGTTTTCAGTCTCACATGATCTTTCAGAAATCAGTCTCATATGCTCAAGAAGCATTTGTTTTGAATGCTGAAAACAGTTGTGCTGTTTAATATTTTTGTGGATTTTTTTCCAACATTCTTTGATAAAACAGAAAGAACAGCCTTTATTTGAACTAGAAATCTTTTGTAACATTATAAATGTCTTACTGTCACTTTTTATCAATTTAATGCATCCTTGCTGAACAAAAGTTTATATTTTCTTAAAGAAACAAACAAAACAAATGGACCCCAAACTTTTGATTGGTATATTATATTATAGAATATAAACGTTTTTAAACTGTGACATTTTAGAATGCTGCCAATTCTCATTATCATGAGGCAAAAAACAAACAAAAAAAACACACCATTTGACACCATAACACTCAAACTTTATGTGTGACCTCTGACCTCGTCTAATGGCCGCCAGCAGGTCGCTGCGTGCATCGCTCATTGGGATGAGAGGTACCTGGCCCTTCCTGGGGATAACCGGTGCTTCCGCAGGGGCAGCGGGCATGGTGTGTGAGTGAGGGTGTGGGTGGGGGTGTGTGGGCGGCCCAGGTGGAGGTGGAGGGGGGGCTGCGGGAGGAGGATGGGTTGGGGAAGGGGTGTAGGAAGCAGGGAGGGCAGGGGTCGGAGGAGAAGGGTTGTAAGTCTGGGAAAGAGATGGCATGGCGCTGGCTGGGGCAGAGGAGGGGCCAGTGGGACTGTCAAAGGCAGTCTGGGCAGAGGGAATGAGAGGAGGAGGTGGAGGAGGAGCAGGAGGTACGAAATACTCTCGATGCTGAGACTGCTGACCACTGAGATGAGAAAAGAAATTAATCAAACCAAACACATTAACTGCAGTCAGGAGATGAGCTATAAGCCTAGAGCTCACTGCAAGATGCAAATTCATTGGCCTTTTATGTTTTAAATTTGAGGATGTGTCATGCCAAACAACGAACAAACTAAATTTTGTTTTGATGTAAAAAATCTACTCTCAAATACTTAGTTATTGTAAACTAAAACAAACAAAATTAAAAACTGTTATTGTTAATTGAAATAAAGATGAATTAATAAGATACATTTGATCAAAAAAAGTGAAAATTGGAAAACAAAACCTGAAGTCAAACTAATTTAAGTACTACAATAGCTCAAACAAATCAATATAAATTATAGATAAAAATGACAAAAGCTTTAACAAAATTACTCAAATTTAAACCAAAATTAAAATGAAGAAAAATCTAGAAAGACAATTCAAAATATTAATAGATACTATAATAGTATATAAATAATACTAAAATGATGCGTTTGTGTGTTAACAGATAGCTAGTGGTATAAAACGTGATAGCTACAGACTGATAAAAATGATTTTTTTTAGTTGACACAACTAGTCTGTGATTTGTTGTGCAAAATCTCATAACTTTACCAAAACTAGAAACTGTGAGTCTGTGAGACCGTTGTCTTGTTGTGAGTGTTTGGCCATAGAAATGATGCTACCTAAATTTTACACATGATCATATATGTTTTCTAGGCTATTTAGACTCTGAAGAAATACATAAATGATAAACAGAGCAATTCCAAGAAGGTCCTCACACCACTGGTGCTCAAGGCCCTAAAAATGGAGTATTTAGACTAGGGTTTTGCAACCCCTAGGGGTTCATGGTGGAACTGCAGGAAGTTCATGGGACAGAGTAAATGATATGCAAACGCAAACTGAATACAATATGAAGTAAAATCAAGTAAAAAAAAATTATAACATTATACTCTTACATACAAAATCATTCAGTAATTCAACATATTACTCATATTTACTGAATGGTTAGAATGTTTATCTGAATTTTTTGTGGGTATTTCATTTAAATAATTTAGATGATTAGAAAACTCTGCTTTACACCCTTTATATTACAGAGAGTTACTGAATTAAGAGAAGCCGAAGAATCACAGACCTGTAGTCTTTAGCCTGCAGGGGACGTGGCCCGTTGAGAGCGGGGTCTGTGACTGCTTGTCCATGGGAGGTCTGAACCCTGCCAATGGTCTGTCTCCCAGGTGGAGCGGAGGAGGAAGCGGGCGGCCGATACCCACGGTCCAGGGACTGGGTCTGGACATGAGAGGGGGCCATGAGGTGCTCTTTGCCATCGGCAGCAGAGTAAGCGCTGGTCACGGCCATCTGCTGAGCCGGGTGACTGGGGCTGCCTGGGTAAGAGTGCTCACCCATGTCTGAGGCAACCGACCTGATGATGGAAAAGACACAGAGAAAGATAGACAGTTGTGAGAGAGGGAAAAAAGGAAAAGAGAGAAATATTAAATGCAAATATCTTTAAGCAATCTTGAGCTTTAAAAAGAATATTATGGATTCCAAAGTTCAGCTTTATTGAAAGCACCTGTGTGGCATACTGTTTATTACAACAGATAATAATTTTCACTGTTGATTGTCAAAATTAGCCCCACAGTGGACTTCCAAAGTCTTCAGGGCAAGCCACTACAGCAGAATAAATGTTAAAAGACAGTATTTTAAAAAGCGATAACAAAAGTCTGTAAGACTGTTTTTGTTTTGTGGTGAAAATCCATTCAGCTCCAAGACTGTATTTATTTGATCAAATATATAGTAAAAAAGCAGTATTGGGAAATATAAATACAATTTAAATGTTCAGCAGCCATTACCCCAGCCTTCAATGTGACGTGATCCTTCAGAAATTATTCTAATAAGTAAACATTATACGTTCATTCTAATATGTAAACAATGTGAAAATTTTTCCTTTCATTTCTACACACCAAAAAAACCCAAACAAACAAAAAAACTAAAACAATGAACAGCACCATTCAACTACAGTACATATTTTCAACATATATCTAAAACATTTTAATATACAGTATGAACCATGTTCACGCAGGGATGAAATTATAATTTATTAAAAAAGACAGTTTAAACTGATTCACTGAACGAATCAAACTTACTAACCAATTTTTAAACTTACATGTTTAAATGTAACTTTTTTACATGACTCTGATATGAACTGCTGCTTTATTTGCTTAAATGTGCAACAAAGAACGACCGTCTTTTCCATTTGGAAAATTATTAACCAAATAAAAAGCACATTAAAGCCATTACAATATGCACAATGTAAAATAATTAGTCAATATATCACCTACCTCAATCATTTAATTGTTTAACCTAATAAAAATTATTATAAAAACTAACAAATAAATAAATAGAACGGTATAATAATGTGAAGCTTTATGCCTCGTTCAAGGGACGATTATCGCGCGCGCTTATTGCCGAAGTTTTTCGACGCGTCTTTTGTGTTCATACCCAAGCGATTTTCGCTGGCAATGAGCCGAGTGAACGAGCAAATTCCCTCCCTGACATTAGATGGTGCTTGATGAAAAACAGAAAAACCCCGGTACACATAGAATCCTATTTGATCTGCAATTCCTCTCCATAACAACTCCCTCCTATCGAGATTTTTGTAGTCGCTGTCGTGTTTGTCATAAAGCCCTTTGTGTTCAGACATCAATAAGACGAGCAGCTCTACATTCATCTTGCCTAGATGCATCTTCTTGGTTTACTTACTTCCTCTTCGTTGTTCGGTATCAATGTGTGCTCGGCAAGACCGTTTTGTGCTTGAGCACCACCAAGTCGTGTTTTACTGTAACTTCAGCAGCACCAGGCACGTGAACAAAAGCGCCAATCTCATTGGTCGGACAGTTTTTAACGCGGCGCGTCAAACCAAAAGAAACGAACCCGAGGCGTTTTTAAAAAATGCCCCTTTTACACTTTGCGTTTTGCACACTCACATTGGCGCCCTTTGTTTAGTCACGAGGCGTTTAAACATTGGCGATAATCGCACGCGATATTCGTCCCGGTGTGAACAAGCCTGTAGATTGCTCTGGTATGACTCTCCAAGTTTTGGCAGCTCAAAGTGTCAACAGATGGCAGTAGTGAGCTATGCTAAACTGCAGCCCACTTGTATAGCCACTGAAAAAAAGTAAAAGCAAAAAAGACCACCAACCTGTTGTCTGGGGAAAGTGAGCCCTCAGAGGACATGCCGTGGTACGGAGAAGGCGTGAAACGGGCATCTGGGCGGAACTCCTTATCATACGCCATTACGTTCCACTCCTGCCTACGATTCCGAGCCTTACGAACCTTTTTCACCTCCCGACTGGGGTCCTCCACCTGCTTCTGCTGCTCCTGAGTGAGAGAGAGAGAGAGAGAATGAGAGAGGGAGAAAGAAAGGCTAGTGTTGCAAAAATCCAAGGGTTTCATCACAAATCACATTTGGTGAAAGAGGTTTAAACTGTCAAGCTAAAAGAGCAAAGTCACACACACAGACAGTAGTGTCCACATCTTTCACTGAAAAGTGCTGTAAAGAAAGTTTTCTACATAATACAGGGAATGCATTAAACACACACACACGCACGCACGCACGCACGCACGCACGCACGCACGCACGCACGCACGCACGCACGCACGCACGCACGCACGCACGCACGCACGCACGCACGCACGCACGCACGCACGCACGCACGCACGCACGCACGCACGCACGCACGCACGCACGCACGCACGCACGCACGCACGCACGCACGCACGCACGCACGCACGCACGCACGCACGCACGCACGCACGCACGCACGCACGCACGCACGCACGCACGCACGCACGCACGCACGCACGCACGCACGCACGCACGCACGCACGCACGCACGCACGCACGCACGCACGCACGCACGCACGCACGCACACACACACACACAGTAGAAAAGCTAGTGAAGAGACTGTAGGGAAAGAAAGTGAATGCACAAACTGGAGTCAGCAAAGTGAGGGGCTGACAGATGAATAGAAGGACTGACAGAAATGCAGGTCTCTTACGGAGGATAGGAGGGGGCTTCTGAGAAGGGCCTGCCTGGAGTGGGACTTAGTCTGGTCAGAGTGAGTCTGGCCTGAGCCGCTGGTCTAGAGAGAAGGGGCAAAGTCTGGATGAGTTAGAGCTCTCATTCATGCACACACAAAGACACTTCGACTGATGTGTTTCCTTCTGCTTTCTTCTTTGCATATAAAAACATAAGCTTCTGGTTTGTCAAAAGGAAATTAATCTGAGAAATAGTTTTTACAGGCGGCCCAAATGTGCTAAGCATTTTTCCAGCACTTGTTAAAGTTTAAAGTGAAAGTCAATCTTAACCATGTACTGTACCACATACAACAACACTTATTTTGGTATCAATTTGGTACCGACGTTCCAGCGTTTTTGACATCCTTAAAGCAGTATGGGATTGTAGAAAGAACAGACAGTGTGAAACAGGACCATAAAGTGCACACAAAAACCTATTTATGCAGTAGACACACACCTTCTGTCTCCTCTTTTCTTTTCTCTTGTCCTCTGTGGCTTGCAGCATTTTCTCCCTCCAGAGGTTAAAGAAGTAGGAGGGGTCTGTGTAGAACTTCAGTGCATCCTTCTTATCATCTCTATAGAAAGAAAGAAAAAGAAAGAGACATATGATGGTTGCTACAATAGCATTTGCTCAGTGTAGAGCTGTAACTCTCCAAACAAACAAAACAACTTGCTAAAATGAATAGGGCTTTCAGGCATATTTGAGAGTGAGAATATTCTAGGAGAGTGCACTTGATATGCAGCAAGTGATTTATCATTTTGTCACACTACACCAGAGATGCACAAACCAGGGAACGTGGAAACAGGAAATAAAACATGCAATTGCAGCATTTTTTCTTTCTTTTTTTTTTTTAAATTGAACATTTTAATATAATATAGTTTAGCAACATTTACTTCCAGTCCACAGCCAAGTTTGATTTTTGGCCCTTCATAGTAAAAAGTTTGGGAACCTCTGCACTACATCATTATTTGCCTTAAAATTGGTTTGTTGCTGGAAAAGTTACACTATTTTAAAACCTGCTGAGCTGAAATTATGCTACAGAAGAAAAGTAAAAAAAATGCAATGTTGCTAATGTTATTTGACATGAGTTAATAATGCACAGATGGGAGTGCGGATAATGATGATCTCACCTGTAAGGGCTGAGAATATTGAGAGGGGGAGGTTTGTCTCCACGGTGGTAGAGCTCCAGGACAGGATTTGGGATTGAGTTTCTGGAAACCACCTGTTGGTCCTGAATGGTGGAGCTCTTGAAGGCCTTCCTCATGTTGATATCTTGCAGAGAGACTGAAGATGGGGGATAGAGGAAGAGTTCAGATTTATGCTTTAATTTCATTAAAAATTGCAAATTGCAGATTGCAAAAATACCATTCTTAATTTGTATATTTGTCATTTTTTAGTTCAAAGATCTAAACATTCGTAGTACAAGATATTTAGCAGAGAAGAAAAAGGGCATAGGATATTAAAACTTTAGAGAATGGAGGATCAATGAAACGAGATGAAATAGACTTATATGAAGGTAACGGCCATTACCCAATAATACCCTGATAAATAAATCTGAGATCAGTTTAATATTTACTATATGGTGATTAAAGGTCTGCTTTGACTAAGACACACTGTCAACTGATTAGCATAAAGTGTAAAGGGCCTTAAAGTAAAGCTGTGTGAAATCCCTGCTTAAGTCTCTTATGTGTTTGCTGAAAGAAAGGATGAAGCTGTCCAGGAGACAGCAGATGGTCATTCTCTTATTCACACACTCTGCTTCTCACCCTGGACAATCAGGAATAGCACAGACATATGATAGATTAGCTGCGCATTTACAGTAAGAGCAACATCATTGCTTTGCCTGCCCTAGAGCATGTGGAGCTCCAGCCTCACAATTCCATGTTTGTTTTTTTTCCCAGTAGACTGAGCTGTTCGGCAGTGAATTGAGATGTTGTGAATATTGCCTGCACAAATCAAAACCAAGGCAAGGATCTATACACAGAGTATGAGATGCTGAAAAAGCAATTAATCTCAACCCCTTATTAACACACAATTTAAAACTTGGGACATCATGGTCAGTCAAACGTTATGTGATAACCAATGACAACTGTTTAAAATGGGCATCCCACAATTGTAGAAAAGCTAGTGAAGAGACTGTAGGGAAAGAAAGTGAATGCACAAACTGGAGTCAGCAAAGTGAGGGACTGACGGATGAATAGAAGGACTGACAGTAATGCAGGTCTCTTACAGAGGATAGGAGGGGGCTTCTGAGATGGGCCTGCCTGGAGTGGGACTTAGTCTGGTCTGATTGAGTCTGGCCTGAGCTGCTGGTCTGGAGAGAAGGGGCAAAGTCTGGGGGAGTTAGAGCTCTCATTCATGCACACATAAAGATACATCCACTGATGGGTTTCCTTCTGCTCTCTCCTTTGCATATAAACACATAAGCTTCTGGTTTGAAGAGAGGAAATCAATCTGAGAAACAGTTTTTACAGGGGGCCCAGTAGTGCTATGGAAGCAAAGGGAGTTTGTCTGATGTCCTTAGTATAAGTTGATAAGTTAAAGTCAATCTTAACCATGTACTGCACCATGTACAACAACACTTATTTTGGTATCAACTTGGTACCGAAGTTCCAGCATTTTTGACATCCTTAAACCAGTATGTGATTGTGGAAAGAACAGACAGCGTGAAACAGGACCATAAAGTGCACACAAAAACATATTTATGCAGTAGACACACACACCTTCTGTCTCCTCTTTTCTTTTCTCTTGTCCTCTGTGGCTTGCAGCATTTTCTCCCTCCAGAGGATAAAGAAGTAGGAGGGGTCTGTGTAGAACTTCAGTGCATCCTTCTTATCATCTCTATAGAAAGAAAGAAAAAGAAAGAGACATATGATGGTTGCTACAATAGCATTTGCTCAGTGTAGAGCTGTAACTCTCCAAACAAACAAAACAACTTGCTAAAATGAATAGGGCTTTCAGGCATATTTGAGAGTGAGAATATTCTAGGAGAGTGCACTTGATATGCAGCAAGTGATTTATCATTTTGTCACACTACACCCGATGTGCACAAACCGGAGAAGGGGGAAATAGGAAATAAAACATGCAATTGAAACACATCTTCATTTTTATTAATTGAACATTTTAATATAATAAAGTTTTATATAATGCAACATTTACTTTCAGTCCACAGCGTTCAGTGAAGTTTGATTTTTGGCCCTTCATAGTAAAAGTTTGGGAACCTCTGTACTACATCATTGCTTGTCTTAAAATGAGTTTGTTGCTGGAAAAGTTAAACTATTTTGAAACCTGCTGAGCTGATGTTATGTTACAGAAGAAAAATATTTATTTATTTAGTCATTTAGCAGACGCTTTTATCCAAAGTGACTTACAAATGAGGACAATAAAAGCAGTCAAAACTAACAAAAGAGCAACAATATATAAGTGCAAATGACAAGTCTCGGTTAGCCTAACCCAGTACACGTAGCAAGGTGTATATATATATATATCTACAGTGGTGTGAAAAAGTGTTGGCCCCCTTCCCGATTTCTTATTTTTTTTGCATGTTTGTCACACTTTAATGTTTCAGATCATCAAACAAATTTAAATATTAGTCAAAGATAACACAAGTAAACACAACATGCAGTTTTTAAATGAAGGTTTTTATTATTAAGGGAAAACAAAATCCAAAACTACATGGCCCTGTGTGAAGAAGTGTTTGCCCCCCTGTTAAAACTGTGGTTTATCACACCTGAGTTCAATTTCTCTAGCCACACCCAGGCCTGATTACTGCCACACCTGTTCGCAATCAAGAAATCTCTTAAATAGGACCTGCCTGACAAAGTGAAGTAGACCAAAAGATCCTCAAAAGCTAGACATCATGCCGAGATCCAAAGAAATTCAGAAACAAATGAGAAAAAGTAATTGAGATCTATCAGTCTGGAAAAGGTTATAAAGCCATTTCTAAAGCTTTGGGACTCTAGTGAACCACAGTGAGAGCCATTATTCACAAATGGCAAAAACATGGAACAGTGGAGAACCTTCCCAGGAGTGGCCGGCCGACCAAACTTATCGTTTACTAATATTTAAATTTGTTTGATGATCTGAAACATTAAAGTGTGACAAACATGCAAAAAATAAGAAATCAAGAAATCAGCCAACACTTTTTCACACCACTGTATATATATATATACACACATACATACACACACACACACATACATATATACATATACAAATATATATATATTCTACACACACATATATACACACACACAAAAGAAAAACAAGTAGACAGAATAGAAAAAATAGAAAGCTAGTGTTTGTTTGTTTGTTTTGTTTTGTTTTTTTAAATAAACAAAAATAAAAAAAAGAAGATAAATATAGATAAAGTAGAATTAAAATAGAATAGAAAGTGCTAGAGTTAGAGGGTGAAATAAAGGTGGATCAGATGTGTTTTTAGTCGTTTCTTGAAGATGGTTAAGGACTCAGCTGCTCGGATTGATTTGAGCAGGTCATTCCACCAGGAGGGAACAGTTAATGAAAAAGTCTCTTTGAGATGGCACAATAATACGCCGTTCACTTGCAGAACGCAAGCTTCTAGAGGGCACATAACTCTGAAGTAATGAATTTAGGTAAATGGGTGCAGCGCCAGTGGTGGTTTTGTAGGCAAACATTAATGCCTTGAATTTAATGCGAGCAGCTACTGGTAGCCAGTGCAAATTGATGAACAGAGGTGTGACATGCGTTCTTTTCGGCTCATTAAAGATTAATCTTGCAGCGGCATTTTGGATTAATTGTAGAGGTTTGATAGAAGTGGCTGGAAGACCTGCCAAGAGAGCATTGCAATAGTCCAGCCTGGATAGAACAAGAGCTTGAACAAGGAGTTGTGTTGCATGTTCTGAAAGAAAGGGCCTGATCATCCTAATGTTGTATAAAGCAAATCTGCAGGACCGGGCAGTTTTAGCAATGTGGTCTGAGAAATTCAGCTTATCATCAATCACAACTCCAAGGTTTCTAGCTGTTTTTGAAGGAGTTATGATTGATAAGCCTAACTGGATGGTGAAATTTTTGTGAAAGTGATGGGTTTGTTGAAACCACAAGCAGTTCTGTCTTAGCCAGGTTGAGTTGAAGGTGATGGTCCGTCATCCAACAAGAAATGTCTGTTAGACATGCTGAGATGCGAGCAGCTATCGTCGGATCATCAGGATGGAATGAGAGGTAGAGTTGAGTGTCATCAGCATAGCAGTGAAATGAAAAGCCATGTTTCTGAATGACAGAACCTAGTGATGCCATGTAGACAGAGAAGAGAAGTGGTCCAAGTACTGAGCCCTGAGGCACCCCAGTAGCAAGATGTTGCGACTTGGACACCTCACCTCTCCAAGATACCTTGAAGGACCTATCTGAGAGGTAAGACTCAAACCACTGGTGTGCGGTTCCTGAGATGCCATTTTCCAATAGGGTTGACAGGAGAATCTGGTGGTTCACCGTATCAAAAGCAGCAGACAGATCCAGAAAAATAAGTATAGAAGATTTCGAAGCCGCTCTTGCCAGTCTTAGGGTTTCAACAAATATAAGACGCAATGTTGCTACTGTTGCTATTACACAATAAGAAATGGTAGAATGTTATTTGACATGAGTTAATAATGCACAGAGAGTGAAGTGATGATCATCTCACCTGTAAGGGCTGAGAATATTGAGAGGGGGAGGTTTGTCTCCACGGTGGTAGAGCTCCAGCACAGGATTAGGGATGGAGTTTCTGGAAACCACCTGTTGGTCCTGAATGGTGGAGCTCTTGAAGGCCTTCCTCATGTTGATATCTTGCAGAGAGACTGAAGATGGGGGAGAGAGGAAGATTTCAGATTTATGCATTCATTTCATTATTGAGATTGCAAAAATGTGTAAATTTGATGTTTTTTAGTACACAGATCTAAACAGACTTAGTACATCATATTGAGCAAAGAAGAAAAAGGGCATAGGATATTAAAATTTAGAGAACAAAGAATTAACATACACTTATATAATTAAAATGTATAATAATTAAATGTGTATAATTTAATTATTATTTAAAAGTATAAAAAAAAATGTATAATTAAAATACACTTATAATTTAATTATTATTTAAAAGTATAAAAAAAATTGTATAATTAAAATACACTTATATGAAGGTAACGGCTATTACGGACACTACCCAATAACACTGATCTGAGATCAGTTCAGTGTTTACTATATGGTGATTAAAGGTGTGGTTTGACTAAGACAAACTGTCCCTTGATCATCATAAAGTGTTAAAAGGCCTTAAAGTAAAGCTGTGTGAAATCCCTGCTTAAGTCTCTTATGCGTTTGTTAAAGAAAGGATGAAGCTGTCCATGAGACAGCAGATGGTCAATCTCTTATTCACATGATCTGCTTCTCACCCTAATCAGGAATGGCACAAACATATGATAGATCAGCTGCGCATTTAAGAGCAACATCACTGCTTTGCCTGACCTAGAGCATGTGGAGCTCCTGCCTCACAATCCCACATTTGTTTGTGTGTTTTTTTTTTCAATAGACGGAGCTGTTTGGCAGTGACTTCAGATGTTTTGCTTGCAGAAATAAAAAACAAGTATGAGATACTGAAAAAGTGATTAATCTTAACCCCTTAAACACATTAAAACTTGGGACATCACGGTCAGTCAAAAGATGTATGATAACCAATGACAACTGTTTAAAATGGGCTTGTTACAATTGGTGTGTGACAGGTTATATATACAGTGGGTACGGAAAGTATTCAGACCCCCTTAAATTTTTCACTCTTTGTTATATTGCAGCCATTTGCTAAAATCATTTAAGTTAATTTTTTTTCCTCATTAATGTACACACAGCACCCCATATTGACAGAAAAACACAGAATTGTTGACATTTATGCAGATTTATTAAAAAAGAAAATCTGAAATATCACATGGTCCTAAGTATTCAGACTGTATAATTAAAATACACTTATAATTTAATTATTATTTAAAAGTATTAAAAAAATTGTATAATTAAAATACACTTATATGAAGGTAACGGCTATTACGGACACTACCCAATAACACTGATCTGAGATCAGTTCAGTGTTTACTATATGGTGATTAAAGGTGTGGTTTGACTAAGACAAACTGTCCCTTGATCATCATAAAGTGTTAAAAGGCCTTAAAGTAAAGCTGTGTGAAATCCCTGCTTAAGTCTCTTATGCGTTTGTTAAAGAAAGGATGAAGCTGTCCATGAGACAGCAGATGGTCAATCTCTTATTCACATGATCTGCTTCTCACCCTAATCAGGAATGGCACAAACATATGATAGATCAGCTGCGCATTTAAGAGCAACATCACTGCTTTGCCTGCCCTAGAGCATGTGGAGCTCCTGCCTCACAATCCCACATTTGTTTGTGTGTTTTTTTTTTCAATAGACGGAGCTGTTTGGCAGTGACTTCAGATGTTTTGCTTGCAGAAATCAAAAACAAGTATGAGATACTGAAAAAGTGATTAATCTTAACCCCTTAAACACATTAAAACTTGGGACATCACGGTCAGTCAAAAGATGTATGATAACCAATGACAACTGTTTAAAATGGGCTTGTTACAATTGGTGTGTGACAGGTTATATATATATATATATATACAGTGGGTACGGAAAGTATTCAGACCCCCTTAAATTTTTCACTCTTTGTTATATTGCAGCCATTTGCTAAAATCATTTAAGTTAATTTTTTTTCCTCATTAATGTACACACAGCACCCCATACTGACAGAAAAACACAGAATTGTTGACATTTATGCAGATTTATTAAAAAAGAAAATCTGAAATATCACATGGTCCTAAGTATTCAGACCCTTTGCTCAGTATTTAGTAGAAGCAACCTTTTGATCTAATACAGCCATGAGTCTTTTGGGGAAAGATGCAACAAGTTTTTCACACCTGAATTTGGGGATCCTCTGCCTATGTAATAATTCATATTTAAATCTAATATACAATTAAATTGAAATATACATACTGTAAATTCAATTAAAAGGAGAAAACTATGACTAAAAAGACATTGTATAAAAATGAACAGTCTGTCTCTGATAAAAAGTAGTGCAAAAGCAGAAAATAGTTTAGAGTTGAGATATTCTGTAACATCAGTTATGCAATGATCTATGACACTGTGGAAATGTATGTCTTAACTGTGGACCACTGCTAAATTATTTATTAGGTTCTTCTACATTAGTGTAGGGATTGTCTGTTACTGAGAGGGCGGGGCTTGTTTTGATGTAAAGAATGATGGACTGCCTTAATCACCCTCTAATTATGTATGCCACAGGAGAACACACAATATTAAAGCACTGGCTGTGCCTCAAGGGCCACTGTACTGCTTTATTGAACATTAATAATACAAGACTGAGGATACTGGCTGATCTGATGGCAGGAATGGGGTATATATGAGGTCAAACCTGGGACAACTTATAAAACAAGGTGGTTCAGCTTTTCACAATATATGTACTATGAGCCAGAATGCAATGCTGTTGTAATGGAAGAGAAAAGCCCTTTCCTTGCTTATTTGTTCAAATACCAAAAAACAGTCTGTCTAAAACAGCTATGACGTAGCTCACCCATTTAATCTTAAACCCAATCTCTGGCTTAACTATTAAAATGGTTGTCTTTTATATTAATAAGCGATTCCAGTCAGATTCACATGTAATCAAAATGTTATTGATCCGAAAAAACTGAACAGTGTTATTTTATTATCATTAAGATACTATTATAGTTTTTAATAATATTTTGAATTAAATTTTAGGTTTTAAATTAACATTTTAGTATTTATTTTGTAATTTTTATCATTAAAAAAAATGTTTAATTGTGTAAATGTTTAATTTTAGTTATTTTATTACACTGTTAAACTTAATGACAATAAGAAATTATGTTTTAGCAACTCGCTGAAAAAAGTTAGATTTTTGTTTGTTTTAGATAACTATAATAAGCCTGGCTCTAAGACATATTAATATCCAATGAGGCACTGCTCTATAATATACAGCTCTACAAATCACACACTGACTACATGCCTCATTTTATTAATTTAAGTTTTCTTCCTCTATTTCTTTTTTTCTCATTTTGTTTGTATCTCTAAATGCCTCTTTTGTCCTTGTGCGCAGTCTGTTCGAGTGCAAAAGAAGCTCAGTTTTAAGTCTGGATGGCTGGTTATAAATTAATAATTAGAACGGACATTAAGAGGGGGATGGGGTGACATTTTTGGATCAGACACAACTATGAATGCCAGCAAACCCCATCACCCTTTCTGGTAACACACACACACACACACACACACACACACACGATATTCTGTCTCTTCCTCTCTGTGAGATGTCTCGATATTCAGACATTCTTCTCCTCCTCCCGCTCCCCACTTCCCAACCCTGCATTCTACATGCAGCACACATAAACCCCAGATCACCATCAGGTCAGACAGACACACACATTAGAGAGCTATAAACACACACACACACACGGCCCAGAAACCACACGCAGTGCATTCCCAGCAGGTTTTGCTCTCGGTGTGGTTGAGAGGTCATCGCTCACTGTGAATCAGGTGATAATGGAACGCTCAGACTTTAAAAGAAACGTCGATGTGTCTTCTCCGTAAGTGAGGGGTCACGGGGGAGCTGGAACATATTAAACCCTCTTTATCGGCTCTCCAGTTATCGATCACAGCTGGGCGGAATGTTTTAAATAGACGAGTACATCGTTAGAACATGTAAAGTGGCCCTAATCTTGATTTTGCATCCGGACAGGGTGTTCACAGATAAGAATCTCTTCTCTTATGTCCATCAAACACAGCCTGACATCAGAGTCGTGCTGTGCTCTGCTATCTGCTTCATTTATTGAGACAAGAGACGGTGCCACCAGGCACTGGATTTTTCTATTCCGCAGAGAGAAGAACAAAAGAAAGAGATGAGAGGACTTAGAGGGAGGAGTAAAGTGATACAGTTTAATCTCTCTCTCTTTCATGGCAAAGAAAGCTGGGTCATCCCTCTAACTACAGGCTAAAAGAAGACCATTATAGAGGACAGCACTCGAAGGCAAACACACTCTCTCTCAGCTGCTAGCTGCTACAGCTGAAAGCTTGATAAGATCTGGAGATGATTCAGAGATTAAGCTTAACGCGTGATGTTACCCTCTTCCACTGTGGAGTCCAGTTGGGTGACTTTGATAGCCAGCAGGTCCACTCTCTCTTGCAGGTTATTCATACGCATGTAGAAACTGTTAGCTTCATTAAACAGCTCTCCAAAGATGTCCTCTGCATGACGACCTGCAAGACAGAAGGCAACAGAAGCTAAGAGAACAGCGTACTGAAAAGATCAACTGAATTTCCATGCTAGGTTGGGTGTTGGTCGAGCTAGTGGTCTAGCACAGTGATGCTATTCATCACCAAATCTTGGTCAAGCTGGTGGACCAGAATGATGCTTTCTGACTTATTTCAACAGGCAACATATAAAAGATTATATAAAGAACAAACAATTCAATACAACTAAAACAAGAGAGAAAAGCAGGGTGCCACTCACTCAGGCTGCCCAGTTGTTTGATAATGGCTGCCAGGGTGCTGTTGGTGACACACTCCAGTTCACTGGGCACTCCATCAGGCAGAGCTCCTCGACACAGGTGCTTGGGCTCGATACTCCTCTTCACCAGCGGCATGACTGACTACTGCTGAGAGAGAGAAATAGGAAGACCCATTAAGAAACTTAATGAACTCAAACACCAAATGAGGAGGTATATTTCCGGAATTCATTTAAACTGAGAATATGCACACACATACAGTTTATATTTTTATCAGAAAAATATTTAGTTTTTAAAACGTGTCATCATTTGTAAAAGTATATAAGAACTTCTTGAACTGACTTTTAATTTGACTATACATTTATTGTTTTTTTAATTGTTAAAATAGATTAACTATTAAAATAGCTATAAAACAAACAGATTTAACCTGAGAATTGTCACAGCCAATATAAAACTAAGACATTTAAGAGGAAAATATATTTTGTACACATTTTTAAATTATGTTTTTTAAGTTCAGGATAGGTTTTATTTAGATTTCATCTTTTAAAATGCATATGCTAATTTCCTTGATTCACTTACAAAATAAACTATATTTTTCACTTAAAAGTAGTTGCTGAAAATTAGTAACTATAATATACTATAAAATTATAACTCAATGAAAGCTTTGAATGAAAGATTACACACGCTGAAATAACAAGCAAAAACAATGGCATACATTGCAAAATATGCGATTTGCTTGATGCTCCTAATATTCCAAAAGTCATTTAACCAAAAATTGTGTTAGTCATTTAGATAACAATGCTCAATATGTCACATAAAACCAAATGTTTAAGTTTGTATAAGTTTAACACATCCGTCAAAGCAGCACTGGTCCAACAAGGCAAGTGACCGTATAATCAACTGACCCAAAACTCTGCCACACAGCCCTGGGAAATCCGTGTATCATTCGATCATTCATTTTTTGATTTAATATTGAAAGTAGAAAAATGAGAAAACGGCTCCTTTTTTGTTTTTTTGTTTTTTTTCCAAAAAACGAAAAATGAGAATTCATCTTAAATATTCGTTTTTCGTTCATGGGTGGAAAAATTTATAAACAGCTTGAATATTCGATTTCTACACGTGGGCGGGAATTAAACGCCCCTTTCTGCTGATTGGTCAGCCGAAGATCAAACCGTCCCATCATCAGTTCTTCTGCAGTATCACGCAGCAGAATAATAGTCCTCCGCTGCTGCAGTTGTACGGATTAATAACCCATTTTATCAATTTCAAAATTTTCATCAAACAAACAGACTAATGAATAGCTCGACACAACTCGTACCGGGGCAGAGTCTAGACAGGTCTTTCTTCTGTGTAGACCAGCGGTTCTTAAAGTGATAGGGGTATTAAATATTAAATAAAAAAGCGAATGATCGAATGATACACGGATTCTGGGACAGCCTCAATGTTGAGCCCTGTTTTTAGTCTTTGTTTACGGAGTGTACAAATGAAAGCCAATGTAAAGGTAAAAGTGTTAGTATGAAATTTGAATTCAGTTCTATAAAATCAAATCTCACAATGTAATATGGTTATATTGTCTTTTCGGTTGAGCCAGCATGCCTTAAGCATTTTGTGCCGATTAATAATTCACCTGTATTTAATACAGACGTCTGACATAAGTGGGCCCTTGTTTCAGAAAAAGGACCTACTGTGGTCTGTTCCTGTTTACAGACCACCAATGACCACAGACAAACGTTAATAAAGACAGTCACTGGCATCACACACACTGATGCAGGCGCAATGGTTCAGTGACCTGGGCACACAGACAACATCGTCTGGCAACTAAAGCGGATGAGTATGCTGCTAATGAGACATGAAAAGAGCACTGTTATAGCCCGGTGGGACAGCAGACGTGTGTGTTCCCCTGCTTTCTTTGTGTGTCTAGTTATTATTTCAGTCTGAAAGTGATTGGAAAACCAGATTGTAAACTATATGACTATTCAAAAGTTTAGGGGCCGTATTTTTTATTTAAAAGAGAAATACTTTTTACAAAAGATTTCTATTTAAAATAAATGCTGCTCTTTTTAATGTTCTATTCATCAAGTAATCCAAAAAAAGGTCAAATGTCAAAACATGGTTTTCACAAACATTAAACATTAGCAATTTTTCCATGAGCTTTTCATTTAATTCTGCTCTCACAGTTTGAAGCAGACACTGCGGCCTGTCCAATTTAATGAACAACAACATGTGAATTTTTCCACTGGAATACACTTGAAATCGCTTGTATCTTGTCTTTTTTCACAGGGACACTTTAAAACTATTTTCTCCCAAATTCTTCACTTCAAACTACACTGGCATTTTTTACTATGTGGAAATCTTTTACTATGGGAATAAAATGCGACCAGATACTGTATATTATATATGTCAATAACGGAAGGTATTTTAAATTATGTGTCAATGTTTTTTAAAATGTCATTATGATGGAATATTCTTCCTGCTTTTCATCAAGTGCTGGCACACACACCATCATAACAATTACACAGCAGTTCAATAACAGATCACTTTGCACTAAAACATTCACACTCTTTTTCAATCTGTCTTCTCTGAATCTCTCGGTCTGCTCATGAATAAAGCAGCAGAGCTGAGTGAGACTGTAGAGGCGCAGGGCTGTAATCCTCACTCCCTTGAGCGTTCGGCTGGACTGTGTGAAGTGTAAGTAACAAAATAATGGATGGGTTAATGGAGAGAGAGAGAGAAAGAGAGAGAGAGAGAGAGAATATCTGTCTGTGTTTTTTGGGGGAATGAAAGGACACACACATCAGACTCTCTCAAAACCCTGTGAACTGCCTGCCCACATTTACATTCATGCATTCGACTTTCAGAGAATTCATGATATGCATTTTATCAGCATGTCCCTGAGACTCAAACTCATGACCTTGGCATTGCTAGTGCCCTGCCCTGCCAGCAGAGCTACAAGAATGCTACTTACCTAGAGAGTTTTGTTTGCTGCTGACTAGTGCTGGGCGGTATGACCAAAAATTTATATCACAGTATATTTCAAAATTATACCGGTTTCACGGTACATGACGGTTTTTTTTTTCATGCATGACCAGGTGTTAACCATATTTTCTACCGAGTGAGAGGAAATACTGCAGTATATTGACTAAGAATGCCCTATTTTACTGTCATGAGTGAATAATGTCAAAAAATACCACACTAAATAGTGACTAAACACGACCCCTTTTAATACATGTCAACCAGGAGTCACTCTCACTTATAATCGTGGCATCGTCTGATAAAATCAACATGCATCTACACTAAAGAGCGGCTATGCGGTTGCGTCTCAGTACACCTCTCTGATTCTCAAATATGCTGTTTAAGCAGGTAGATCTCAACGAATTGAGACACAGACACTGATACTAACACCATGTCCCAACCTGGCATGAAGTAACACATTTTATTGAAACTGCTGTGCCAATTGACACAAACTCGGCCAATCAGAATCATTTCATCAGAATATGTCTGATGTTTAATAAAATACAGTTAGGTAGCTTTTGGACCAATAAGATTTGACTGTGGGTAGGACTGCCTATCACAAACCATGCAGAAATGTGATTAACATGGAAGAAATAGCATTTATTGATTTTCGGTTGGTTGTGTTTTGCCTGGTTAAGTTTAAAAGTTAGAGAGATTTCGGTCACATTTATTTTAAAGGGGTCATATGATACGATTTCAAGTTTTCCTTTCTCTTTGGAGTGTTACAAGCTGATTGTGCATAGATGAGATCCCTGAAGTTGCAAAGAAAAAAAGTCTCAAAACCAAAGAGATATTCTTTATCAAAGTTAAGACTCTGCCACGCCCTCCTAATTCTCACTGTTAACAAACCATTAACTACAACTTTTGCCTCAATTAACTCCTAATTTGTTGCTTATTAATAGTTAGTAAGGTAGTTGTTGAGTTTAGGTATTGGGTATGATTAGGGATGTAGAATTACAATATGGTCATGCAGAACATGTGCTTAATAAGTACTAATAAACAGCCAATATGGCAATAATAGGCATGTTAATAAGCAACTAGTTAATAGTGAGAATTGGTCCCTAAAATTATACCATACTTAATAAAATTACCTAGTCAAAAATATAATTACAGGCTCTTCTCAAGCCATTTAAGGTTAAAATGTATGAATAAAATAAAATGTATATATAAAAAAAACTTTTCTTTATTTCAGGGAGTTGCCAAAGCATAATTTTTCATTTTCATTTAGTTTAACTTGATGTACTAAAATCAACAGAAAACAAC
This sequence comes from Sinocyclocheilus grahami, assembly GCF_001515645.1. Classification (NCBI taxonomy): domain Eukaryota; kingdom Metazoa; phylum Chordata; class Actinopteri; order Cypriniformes; family Cyprinidae; genus Sinocyclocheilus; species Sinocyclocheilus grahami. The sequence continues at coordinate 2,275,704 of NW_015505203.1, forward strand.
AGAAATAAAAAAAATGATTAATAAAGACTATAGACATATTTGACAATCGAGAAAATAAAAATAAAAACTAATTCAAAATACTAAAAACTATAATAGTATCTCGACGATACTAGTCACTTGATATATGAAACAACTTGAATTCTTAGACACAAACGGTTGAAAAAATTTGATTGTGAGAATTATGGGAAACAGAGAAAAAGCAGTGAATGAAAGAGAGAGAGTGTGCGAGAGAGCGAGAGAGCGAGAGAGAGAGAGAGAGAGAGAGAAAGAGACAGACAGAGAGAGCCAAAAGTGTGCCACCTTGCCAGGAGGGGCCTTGGTGTTGTTGCCATGGAAACAACACTGAAACAGCTTCTGAGAAAGGATTTAGAGAGCGAGAGAATGAGAGAAGTGAAAAATGGTGCAGAGAGAATCCCGCACTATATATCTCAACAAGATGTCAAGAATGCATCATAGCCACACTCACTCTCTCATAAACCCCTCCCATCCGCACAGAGATCTGAACACACACACACACTTATTCATTTAGTTATTTAATTAATGACTACCTGAACATGTCTGAATTTCCCAATCTCTCTCAAACAGCAGGAGGGGGTCAGGGACCCCTGGGAGAGCAGTGGAGTGAATTCATGAGATTCTGTAATGTGTGTGTGTGTGTGTGGGGGGGTGTAAAGCAGTAATGTGTAATATGTGATGTGAATATCAAGAGCGTATGTGGTTCACTTCATTAACCAATGCTAAACATTTATCCAGTAGCATCTGATTAGGAGACTGACATTTTGGGAAACAAAATCACTATTAATCACGTGATTGGGACGGGACAGTAAAAAATGTCAGCTGGAATGGGCGGGACTGGGAATCATAATAATAACACTATGATACCCAACTTTATACACAAATATACCTTTTGTTTTTATTTAAATAAACTGTATATTTTAATTTTGAACTAATTTCTAGTTGCCCTGTCTCTTTATGCTCTCCTCCTGTTTGCTTTGGTGTGGCTGGTTAAATCCGAGGTCGGCAACCCTCTGCAGTGGCTCCCTGTAGCATGGCCTTAGAAAACGCTGTCCCCTCGACTTTTAATAACAGCTAAACTCTTCCCCTGCAACTTTTTCGGGTAAGTTTGTTCACAAAGGGGTTTTTAAGGGCCAGTAAATCTAGACTGAAATAAAGAGAGACAAGATAGTCACATCGTTTTGGATATGTTTTATTTGTATCCAAACAATGTAAACATTACGGAGTGCTAAACAAACACTCTTATGCGGTGTTTGTTTTATTCATACTCGAAGCCCGAGGACGCTCTCATGCATAATGTCCAAAACGGACTCATAGAAGTATTAATAATTTTTGATGTGCCAGGAAATCCCTAATGTGGACAAAGGCATCTCGCTATCGGTGTAGCTAAGCTGAATAACAAACATAAACTTGAACTGATGAAAGGTGAATTCAATAAACGATTGCAACAATATATGGTTTATGTGTGTTTTTCAAGTCTTCTCCAGGTAATAAATAAAGTATATGAATGATACAGTACTAATTGACATAGCATTTATTACAGTACAGAAGCTAAAATATATAAAATTTTCTGCCTTATTCTGTGATAAAAAATGGTAAACGTTTTTGTAGTATATAAACTAATCATTATCATAAAATTGTCATTAGGACAATATATATAAAAAATACTATAGAATACAAATGACTGGTTATTGTCCAGCAGTGTATTTTATTTTTTAGCCAATTAAAATTAAGAGATAAGAAAAGTTTTTGTCAATTAGACATATAATAATAATAATCATTATAAATAAATAAAATAAATATAATAATAATAATAAAAAGCACAACACCGGAGTGGGAAGGAATGGGAGACATTCTTCTGGGACTGGGACTGGGACTTTCCCCAAGTTTTTCCGTGGGATTGGGATGGGATTTTTTTTTTTGTGGGAGTGGGACGGGAGAGGTTTGAAAATCAACTCTCGTGTCACCCTCTAATTAGGAGCAGTCATTGTAAAGCAGCAGGAGCCTGTGAGTGTGATAACATGTGAGTGTGATTTGCATAACATTACATGTCAGAACTACCCACTTTTGTAGATGTGTAGGCCTAAGGGTTGTTTTTAATGTGAGTCGGTGTCATTTATCATTGCATCTGCTCTGTGTGAAACAGACAGCATTTATAATAGAATTAAAGGCCCAGCTCTCCCTCTCTACAGGCATGTGTTTAAAAGTCAATGGAACACTATCAAACACTCATCTCCCACTGTGAACCAAGTGCCTGCGGTCTGCTTGCAAAATATCACACACACCATATCATTAGCCACGAACACTGAAGTTCATTTTCTGAACAGGTTTTGATCTAATTCAATCCATCCAGTAGCTAAAAGTCTACACAACTTACAAGGCGGCTGCATTTATTTGGTCAAATAGGAAAGCACAAACATTTAGAGCTGGGCAAAACAATCGATTTTTTGATCAATCGTTTTTTTTTTTTTTTTAAATGACGTCAATTCAATATCGTGTTATAGTATCGATATAATGTTATAGTAATACTACAAATCTGTGGAAGCATTTGAAATCATGCACAAGGCGCCATGATTTCCGCAATGAATGAATGGCACAGACGCACTGTTTTGTTTTGTAACAGAAATACTACCACTACTACTACTAATAAATATTAATAAAACTTTATTTTTTAAGGAATAATCACATTTGTTTTCTTTTTAATTTTAACAGTAAACCTGTTGTGCAGAACTTTGTTTGCCAAAAATAAAAGGGTTTAATTTTCATTTGATTAGGATAAATTCAATTGTTTTATGCCTTCATTTGATTACCAGAAAAATTAAGAAAAATATTTTATAGTGTCCTATTATTGTTTAAAAAAAACTAGGGCCCTATACAATAGGTTTGAAATACAGGTCTTTGTCTCTTAATTTCTTTTTATTAATTCACCAATTGTAAACTGATGTTTACTGTTAATTTTTTAGTAATATCAATAGCTTTTGTATTGAAACTATATTCACTGAATGTAAAAAAAAAAAAAAAAACGAGACTCGAATCAAGAATCGGATCGAATCGAAATCTTGCGAATTAGAATCAAATCGTGACATCTGAATCGATACCCAGCCCAAAGTAACATTTTGAAATATTATTTTAATATCTAAAATAACTTTTTTCTATTGTAATGTAGCTTAAAATGTAATTTATTCCTGTGATGGTAAAGCTGAATTTTCAACAGCCATTACTCCAGACTTGTGTCTCGTGATACATTAGAAATCATTCACATTTCTTATTATTATTATCAATGTTGTCAACATTTATGCTGCTTACAATTTTTGTGGAAACTAGAGCCCGACCGATATGGGTTTTTTGGGGCCGATACCAATACCGATATTAGGGTGTAAAAAAGGCAGATATCGATATATATATTGGCCGATATTCTTTGTGGATATTATAGTACAGTACCAGTCAAAAGTTTGGACACTTTCCCATTCAGCACATTCATTCATGGATTTGCGCTACTGTCTTCACACACAGACGAAACTTACAAGAGAAGTGTGAAGTGTGACATAATATACCTCTGTAAATAAATACAATATAAATTCACGTCTCGTGCACTTTAATGCCCTTTGAATGTAACGTGTACATTCCCTTGGAACTGGAATCATGGCGGAATTTCATGTGAAGTCAACTTCGCAGGGCACTTAGGGTCGAATAAGACCACGCTTGAATGCTGCTGCCTGAACAAGAGACCTCCTTACTGAAGTGAAAGTGTTGACTGGTGTCACTATCTCGCGAACGCGCTGGCGGATCTCCACCAAATTCCGGGGATCCCTTCAGCTCGAGGAGCCCTCTCGAACGCCACCCTCTGCACGTCGGTAGCCCCCAGGGATTGCTTGATCGGTCGGCGCCGGACCACGAATTTAACCACCCGCAACTCCCGAACCCCGGGGGCTATCGACGCGGGGGTGGTCTCATTTGAAATCGGGCCTCTAGACGTACACTCAATTCGTGTTCGAGAGGGTTCCTCGAGCTGAAGGGATCCCCCAAATTTGGTGCGGATTCGCCGCGCCATTAGGGAGATATGGCCGTTCAAAGTTACAATGGTTTTCCATAGACTTAAGCTTTAAAGCGTTTCATCCAGGTAGCCAGTAGCAAACAATAGAGTGCGAACTAAGCAATTACACCATTTCAAGCATTTTATCTCCGTTATATGTTCTGTAAAAAAAAAATTTCATACCGGCGGCATATTCGCCGATACCAATATATCGGCGACAGGCTCATAACGGCCGATAATATCGGCAAAACGATATATTGGTCGGGCTCTAGTGGAAACTGCCATTTTTCTGTGTTTTTTGATGAATAGAAATTTCAAAACAACCGCATTTATTTAAAATAGAATGTGTTTGTAACATAAATGTCTTCATTGCCATTTTTGATTAATTCAATACATGCTTTCTGAATAAAACTACTATTTCTTTAAATTAAAAGTCTTGACCCCAACATTTTGAACAATAATTCATATATTTATAAGGATAGCAATGACTATACCTACTGTTATTTCTATAAACACATATAGAAATTATTACATTTTACTTCACATTTTAATGTTTATTTAAACATGTTTGAGAGAGACTCTTATATACTCTACACAATCATTACTGCATTTCAACAATATCATACTTATATCTGTGCATATTTGTAAACATACACACAAAACTGACAAGCATCCTCAACCACCAGACTCATCCCTCCTTCTTTCTCTTCCCAGCAACAGTTTTCAGGAGGAAATTATGATTTAAATGTCAAATCAAGAGAAGCACAAATAGAAGAGCTGCAGTTGCAGGTGGATCTGATGAGGAGACGTTTGTTTGTGCTGCTCAGATTCCAGAGCCCCCTCTCTGCCTCCCCTTCCGCTGGCTCCCCTTCACCTCTTTAATGTCAGGATCAACGCTTGGGCTCTCTGATCAACCCCCAACCAAAGCCACCAAAAAAAGGAGGAATTAGGATTACATTCTCTTCCCTTATCTCACATATTCAGAGCTGTTCAGAATACAGAACACAGAACAAGAGTGTCATTAGTGCAGACTGAGAGGAAGTGTTGCCATGGTTTCCATTCATGCCCCCTGATTGTTGCTTGATCAAAAACGAAAGAAGAGCAGAAGCCAAACACTTCGATAGACAAGATAGTTAGACAAACAGCTAGACAGAGCAAACACTGTACATTAACCCTCTCAAGGTCAATAACTCCAGGCCAGTGTTGTTTTAGTAATATTTATATTCTATTACAGTTTTAGTATTTTGTTTGTTATTATATTTTTTGTTATATTTTTAGTTTCCATTTTAATTTTAGTTAATTTTAAGTAATTTCTATATTTTTTTACTAGTTTTTATATTATTATTTATGTATAATTAATTTTTATTAATTATAAAACTACTAACCTACTAAACTTATTTCATTTAGTAGTATTGGCAACATTTTTAATTTTGATTTAGTTTAACCGCTTCTTAAATATATATTTATATTTTATTTCAGCTTTATTTCACTTAAACATTATTTAATAATTTTTGTTTAATTTAGTTTAAACAGACTGAAGACCTTCGACGTCAAATAATCAAAAGTTCTGCCCTCATCATGTGGACCAGCTCTTGCAGATCTGATTTTGAATGCATCAGATATGCCTTTTGCAAACCAAAAAGATTATTTCTTGTCATGAATAACACAGCTTTAATGTGACATGATAAAATTTATTATAAATGGGTTCCTCTGGTTTAAGAAAAACCCAAGCTTTAGCATTAAATGAGAGTATAGTTGTTAAACTGGAATGGGCTTCAGGGTTAGTAACACTCTTTCTGTCTCTCTCCCATGAACTCTTCTCATTCCGTCACACACAATTAAATGTGCTGCATTCAGCACAATCGGGACAAATCAGCCAGGCGAACATGTGCCCTGGAGTCCCCATGCCCCAGTGCACGAACCCCCAGCTGGATAAAGCCCGGAGCAAAGGGGATCAACTCCTTGCTGGAGCGAGCGCTTTGAGGTCTGCTCTGATCTGAGACCTGCTTTTTTATCTGGAATTGCATTCATTTTTTTAGGATATGGATGGGTCCTTCATCTGTGTAAATGGGGCAGGTTAACAGGAGAAAGAAACTGGGGTGTTTGGAGAGACAGCGGTGGATTAACTGAAGAGTGAAATATGGCTGTGGGCTGAATGGAGATGGATGAAACCTTCAGCCCAGAGAAGACCTAAATGAATGATTACCTCAGTTTGATTTTCCAAAAAAAAAAAAAAAAAAAAAAAAATCACAGAATTTCTATTTCTTCTGCATTTCTAAATCTATTTTCTAAATACATATTAGTGATTTTGAACAGTTCATTCATGCATTTTTCATTTAATTTTTACTTTTTTTTGAGCTTGCAGTTTTTAATTACAATATCATAACTCCGTCTTCAGGTGAAATGACAGACTTTTCTCTGGCGATGCACGTCAAACTTCTCCAATCATTTAGTCTAATCAACAAATAGATAGAAGCAAGTTCCGCCCCAAAAGTTTTTTTTTTTCGAAAATCAGTTTTATTCAGATGTACGTCACAATATAGAAGAAAAGATCTGTTGGAATTAGGGATGAGCAAAACTAAACATTTTCTAAATCATCTAGTTAGTGGGTTGTCTAAATGACTAGATGACTAAGTCTCAGGCATCCTGTATTGTTAGATTGAAGGTCATTGCACAAAAAAGTTTAGTCCTCACAAAAAAGTGGAAGACCTATGGAATCAGATGCATAATTGTATCGATGAAATTTGTTACAAAAGGGGTGTTTTAGCATGCTGACATTATTTTTTTTTAAAACAAACTGGGTGTTGTCAGAAGTATTTTGATGTTGGACAATTAATCGACCATCCATACCCAGTATCACGATACCAGATATTGCAGGAAAACAGACCTTACCATGCTGACTGACACTTTTCCTAGTCTTAAATTTAACTTTAGTAATTTTGTTATGTGCTTTTGTCATTTAGTTTTTGTTAGGATTATATTAAAAAAAAGTCTGTCAGTTTTCAGAGCATTTCAATAGAAGTACCACTTCTATGCTTTTCTGGAACCTTGCTTTTGATCATAAACTCTGACAGAGAACCCATTAAAGCAATTTCATATGAACTCTATGAACTCATAAGGTCCCTGGCACCATCCTGACACATAGGGCTGAGACTGATGACATGGTACAGCAGTGGATTGATTCACAACATCGATGATGACCACTGTGACAACCATGTAAAGTAACTGCAACAACAATGCATGATCGATCATGCCCTACCAGTGCCCGATATTGCTGAGTAAGCATGCTGGTAAAACAGGTTGTGTATTTAGGTGTGCGTTTTTGGGTTTGTTCACAGAACTAGACTCAACGCACATACTCATAGCTGTTGACAACTGAAATGAATGAATAAGAGAAAATGAGAGAGACACTGGTTTGGTCCAGCTGTCTCATATCCTGACATGTACTGTGTCCTGGAAAGGCCTTTTCCATGGGCTCAATAGACAGGCCATGCTTGCATTTTCTTTTTTTTTGTTGGCAGATAACAAAAGGCAAAGGCAAAATAGCCATTGCTTTTCATGTGCTCACAAACACACAACAGAGGGGAGAGGTGGCCCGCTGTATGACAACAGATAATATGCTAAACTGACTTTTAAAAACAAAATGTTGACTGGAATGGAAATTTCTGACCTCTACCGAGACTCCCTACATACTCTTTTCACTTACCTCCAGGAGAAAAACCTACGGGTGTACTGCTATTGCCCAAGTGTTGCTTAACCATCTAACACAGGTCAAGGCAGTGAGGGGCCCAGCTCTAAAAACACACAAACACTGATACTATGGAGCCAGATCGGCCTCAAAAAGAATACATTTATAAAACAAAATACCGAGACTCCCTACATACTCTTTTCACTTACCTCCAGGAGAAAAACCTACGGGTGTACTGCTATTGCCCAAGTGTTGCTTAACCATCTAACACAGGTCAAGGCAGTGAGGGGCCCAGCTCTAAAAACACACAAACACTGATACTATGGAGCCAGATCGGCCTCAAAAAGAATACATTTATAAAACAAAATTCATAAATTCACAGCACAATTTACATTTACAAAATCCGATTCGTACATTCAAAACACAATTCATAAATACAGAAGTAAAAGCATAAATATTTCCCCAAATGCTCACACAAAAGCATCTTACCTAAATAAAT
>NW_015505203.1:2285183-2285994 GCF_001515645.1 Sinocyclocheilus grahami
TTTACTTATGAAATGATAACATTTCGTTTTGTTGTGATTTCTGCTGCCAGCTCGTTTTCAAGAATATGCCTGCATAATGTTAAACACGACTTCACTTTAAACCTTAAAATAAATAACATTTCTGCAATCGTTTAACCTTTACTTGTCATGTAATGTTTACTTTGATTGTCATGGGCCACAAAAGGCATTTTCTCTGACAAGCTGTGACTGACAATAGAACTGTAAAATACACCAAAAACGCAACATAATTACGAAATGAAACAATTTTATTAGTGCTCTGTAATCCAAATCTTCCAAATCCAGACGACTGCGAGGAACAGACCCAAATCCAAGCCTTTTTTTCGGCGATCTGCTTCTCCATCCCGAGCAGCGAGTCCAGTGACCGTGAGCAGCAAAGCCCGTGCTGACTGATGCGCTCTTTACAAATTCAAATGTTGCCGCTTCAAACGACAGGTTTTACGGCAGGATAATCGAACGCTCATTGGCTCTCGCCTGCATTCGTCACAGATTGCGACATGCCGTGTTTCTGGTGAGGTGTGTTTGAATGATGCGCCGCGCGTTCCTTCACGAGTTCACGGAGTGGATCGGGAAAATTATCTGGATAAGATTTTCAGCGATTAACAACATAAATTCTGCTCTGGATCACACAAACCTACTGTATTCCGCCAGAGATGACTGCGGGTGCAACGCATCGTCATTTGGATTACTTTTAGTGCTGCTTTTGATATTTTTGCAATAAATAAATGATTGTAACGTTAATTGCATTTATCTGTCTGTCATGTTTTTCTTATACTGTACAGAAATGTTTAGG
>NW_015505203.1:2288086-2288398 GCF_001515645.1 Sinocyclocheilus grahami
CTTCTCCATCCCGAGCAGCGAGTCCAGTGACCGTGAGCAGCAAAGCCCGCGCTGACTGATGCGCTCTTTACAAATTCAAATGTTGCCGCTTCAAACGACAGGTTTTACGGCAGGATAATCGAACGCTCATTGGCTCTCGCCTGCATTCGTCACAGATTGCGACATGCCGTGTTTCTGGTGAGGTGTGTTTGAATGATGCGCCGCGCGTTCCTTCACGAGTTCACGGAGTGGATCCGGAAAATTATCTGGGTAAGAGTTTCAGGGATTAACAACATAAATTCTGCTCTGGATCACACAAACCTACTGTATTCC
>NW_015505203.1:2288442-2289688 GCF_001515645.1 Sinocyclocheilus grahami
GTACTGCTTTTGACATTTTTGCAATAAATAAATGATTGTAATTGCATTTATCTGTCTGTCATGTTTTTCTTATACTGTACAGAAATGTTTAGGCTTATAGGTAGGAGTGGAATTAGCGACTATAAATATATTTTAATGCTACATTGTTACTAAAATTTTTATTTTCCTGAGTATTTCGGTCATTTGCGCTTTATATCCTTTATATATCGCTATAAAATGGGTAGGTTAAGGTTTGGGGGTAGGTTAAGGAGTCTAAAAATCTAAATTGCAATTAATAAAATGATAAAAATTCATATTCGCTATAAAATGGGTAGGTTAAGGTTTGGGGGTAGGTTAAGGAGTCTAAAAATCTAAATTGCAATTAATAAAATGATAAAAATTCATATTCGCTATAAAATGGGTAGGTTAAGGTTTGGGGGTAGGTTAAGGAGTCTAAAAATCTAAATTGCAATTAATAAAATGATAAAAATTCATATTCGCTATAAAATGGGTAGGTTTAGGTTTGGGGGCATGTTAAGGGGTCTAAAACTAAATCGCTTATTGATAAAATTAAAAAAATGCATTGATACGAATATTGTAATGATATAAAAGATACGTAAATATTTAAAAGTTTTTTAGCTAAAAGTACGTAGCGATTTGTACGTTTTAAACGTTGAAATACGTCTAAATTGTATTTGAATTTACGAATCGGATTTTGTAAATGTAAATTGTGCTGTGCATTTATGAATTTTGTTTTATAAATGTATTATTTTTGAGACCGATCTGGCTCCATAGATACAGCTCTGGAAAACTCATAGTAGGGAAGTGTGACCAAACTACGCAATGTGGCGGAGCTCCACATTCAACACACCGCTGGGTTAACTAACAACACAACAACAGAACTTCACACAGTAAATTCTAAAACAAATTGTGGGCATTTAAAGGCATAGGTCACCCCAAAATAGTGCTGGGCGGTATACCGGTTCATACCGAATACCGGTGTTTATTTTTGTTATGATATAAATTTTTAAAATACCGCAATACCGGTGTATGTCGCTTAAACAATGTTCGGAACGCGACACTGTTTGAAAGTTGCACTGTGGTGAGGGAACAGCTGTATGTGTTACTAAGCCTGAAAGTTCCAAAACTGAAGCTGTAGAACTAATAGAACGTGATGACACAGAAGAACTCATCCACAATATCCACATTGACTGCCACAAATATCCACCGCTCCCTGCCATCAGCTCCCGCGTCTCACACACACACA
>NW_015505203.1:2291481-2300877 GCF_001515645.1 Sinocyclocheilus grahami
TCTGTTAATATCACATGCACTGTTTTGTTTGTTGTTTTTTTTAGTTTGTTACTCAGACGCAGGCAGTGCGCTGCATGAGACAAAAAAGTAATATAGCCAAACCAACCGCATAGCCGCTCTTTAGTGTAGATGCATGTTGATTTTATCAGACGATGCCACGATTATAAGTGAGAGTGACTCCTGGTTAACATGTATTAAAAGGGGTCGTGTTTAGTCACTATTTAGTGTGGTATTTTTTTACAATATTCACTTATCATGACAGTAAAATAGGGCATTCTTAGTCAATATACTGCAGTATTTCCTCTCACTCAGTAGAAAATATGGTTAACACCCGGTCATGCATGACAAAAAAATACCGTCATGTACCGTGAAACCGGTATAATTTTGAAAAATACTGTGATATAAAATTTGGGTCATACCGCCCAGCACTACCCCAAAATTAAACTTCTGTCATAATTTACTCACTCTAAGACCTGTGCAAGAATGTCACTACATTACTCAATTTCTCAACATCTCTCACAAATAAACCAACTTGTTACCTAACTAGTAACTACTACTTTACTAATAATTGTATAATTTTGTGAGAATTTTAATATATCACCTATCTACAAATGAAAGGTCACTTTACCAGTTGTAAGCACATATAAATAACAATAACAAGGTATAAAGGAGAAATATTTTTAGACAGTTTCAATTAAAAGTCTCTGTCATTTGCTTTGAACAAAAAATTTCAAAAAAAGAAAAGTAGGCATTTAGAAAATGAAAAAGACTTGCAGAAAAAAAAGTTTAGTGGTTCTATTTTTAGGAAAATGCGACTTTCTGAAAGAAAAATGTACAAGATACAAGAGACTTCACTTGAACTATGTTCAAGACTTAAACATGAACATGTTCATTCAGTATATCTACAGAACTGACATTAATGCTAAAGTTCAAGTAAACAGATCCACTCTGGCTTATGGTCAGGTGCATCAAAACACCGCATCATCATAATAAAATGTGACATTTCAAAGTTGGTAAGCATGCTGGACACCAATCATTTACTCTGGCTAACATGATAAACTTGACATTAGCCCTCTGGTGTCTGAGGTCTGAGTCATTGTTTGGGGCCCCGGAGATGCGTTGACATGTATGTAACAGTTTTAAAACGTATATAACAGTATTAAAATGTAAATAACAATTAAAATAAATATTGATATTTTTATGTAGAAGTGATGCCAACCAATCATTGAGGTTCATATGAAATGCACTTGACATACAGTTAATACAAATGTTGTTAAACAGCTCAGAGCACAGGGTCTAATATTTACATTTACTCAAATGCGGGTAATTGAGAAAACAGAGAATAAATGGTGGACAGACTTTCAAAAAACCATTATGACCCATTATGGTTATGTGTATCATTATATGTTTAGGTGACTTACCGCAAGAAATATCCACATATAATCAGCCATATGGAATTCTGGAGACAACAAGCCCTTTAGGCATACTAAATCGACGAATGATAAATTATGTAAACATAAAAACATAGATGTATTATGTCGCAGATCCTAATAAAGTTACCAGCCTCAACTGACTCGACATATTATTTGTTTGTACCACAAACGATATAACGCACACCCCGTATTTTCACGGCACAACATTAATCCTCGTCAAAGCCATAACACACACAAGACACCACAGCCTTTTCATGTGATCAAAACAGCACTTGCGCGCGACGTTAGCGTTAGCAGCTCAGCTTGGTCCATGCCCACGAGACAGGCAAAACCGATTAAAAGCCCGTTTACCTGTATATGACAAGCGCTGGCACGGCGTCTCTGTGATTTCGGTTCGTATTTTGCTCTCCCTCTGTATTGTTACATCGCATGCATCGCTTAACTGCTATTTTCTGCAACGACTGATGTGGATAACGGTGCGCGAGGCAGGTTCAGTTGTTTGTAAATCTCGGAACGATGCGCTCAGCGTGCGCGTTTCCTTGACAGCGTCGAGTCTTCTGCTTGAGCGCGACAAACGCTGCCCTGCGCGCATGCGCAGACCGCATCCATGACCACCTCCCACCGAAATAAGCAGAAGAGGAAAAAATAATCAGCAATTTACCTCTGAAATCTCCACAAGAAAGTCAGTGAAGACGGTCCAGTAAGGTTGTATTGCGTAGTTTCAGGAAGCGCTGTCGTCTGATAAATGCAAGTGTTGAGCAAATGTACACACAAAAACGTGAAGTAAAGACAAGTGTATGAGCTTTTCTAAACAGAAATGTCCCTACTGCGCAAATGCTAGGAATAGATTGCCTAAATTCAAGTTTTGAAAATTAGAGCTCATATTATGCATGATTTGCTTCCTATTCTGTGCATTCGTATTTCATCGGTAGATGGCAGCATCCTTGATGGCGATAGACCGACATTAAACACATTAAAAATGCACTATTTACTTTTAAAAATGTAAAATTTTAACAGTAATGTAAAATTCTTAAAGTAAAAACATGCTACTTACATTAGTTACCTTACCATATACGTTGAATATAGATTTGTTTTCTACAAGACAATACATAGGCCTATAAATGTTCTATTAAAAATGTTAAATGTTTTTACAAGTAAAAATGCTACACCTAATATTTATATATAAATTAATAAATGAACACATCTGCTGCAAGTACAGTTTTTTTTATTAACTTTAAGTCATCATGTGGCCTGTTTTATTATCTGCAGTTTACAGCACCATTTAAAAAAAATGTATTTCATTAATTTAGTTTTTAGTTTTTTAACGAATTATATATTAACATGATATTATTAGGTGGCATATTAATTTCATGCTAACTCGTAGTACTTAAAATTGTGTTTTTTATTCATTATTGTTTTCAAGTCTAAAAATACCTGAACAGATGGCAAAATATATGTAATTTCCACAGAACCATTTTAAATAAATGATTGTGTTTAACAGGTGGCATTAAAAAATTTTGTCTGAAAAAATGTTTTAATGAAGAAAAGTTAAAAATACAATGTCAAGATTTCCCACACACTGACAAATTTGGTGCTGTCCAGGGTCCTGGAATCAATTTGATACCATTGCAGGCAGTGTTGGGGGTAATATATTACAAGTAATGGGAGTTACGTAATCAGATTACTTTTTTCAAGTAACTAGTAAAGTAACGCATTACTTTTTAATTTACAAGAGAATATCTGAGTTACTTTTTCAAATAAGTAAAGCAAGTTACTTTTTTTTCTTGATTTATTGATTGACAGCTCTCCTGTCCCCATGTTGAGAGAAATCAGAAGATGTTACTGTAGTTCTAAAATAAATATGAATATGCATTCATTCATCTCACTCACACACACAAAAAACACAGATTCAGTATTCCTCAAAATGAATAAAAATAATGCAACTCAGAATATGATGCAAACCTGCGATAATTAAATGTTAAACAACACAAATATCCTTTATGTATTTATTCCCATTCTATTAACCAATGTCTTTGCTTCTGACCTTCGATGATCCAGTTCAACCGTACTAATAAGCAAAAATTACTCTGTATGAACATTTGTGTGTCTTTTTTTACTGCTGAAGTGTGTTGAAATGTCTTCTTCTGCATTCTACTGTAAGGACTCAAATTTACTTTCCCTTCAGCCTGAGGCTTATTCATTTCACTTTGGGTGTGAAAAGGCTTTTATATTTGCCAAAAATAGAACTTTTTTATTTTAAAAACAAACAAGCAAGCCCTGTCCAGATTTAAAAAGTAGCGCAAAAGTAATGTAATGCATTACTTTCCATAAAAAGTAACTAAGTAACATAATTAGTTACTTTTTTTATGGAGTAATGCAATATTGTAATGCATTACCTTTAAAAGTAACTTTCCCCAACACTGATTGCAGGTAGATGTACCCAAACTCTTCAGGATACGCTTCACTTTATAAAACTTTACAAACACAGTGAGGTGTACTGCAGAATGATAATTGTCTTTTATTAAATAAATAGCAGCTTCACAAAATTATACCATTGTGAGGATGATGGTTTGTTTGTTTGTTTGTTTAACAAAAAAGGGATTTGGTAAAACATTCACAGGTTATGGTATAAAAATGAGAGTTTGAACAAGGGAAGGTGATACAGGAGAAATTCTAGAGTCTACACAGAAAACAGCAAGAATTTACAGCTTTATACATCATAGGTTCCTAGACATCCTCAAATTAACATTTTTGGTCTTACAGACCAACATTTGTTGCCATGGACAGTTCGTCCATATAAAGTAAATGGTTTTAGTACTCTTGTCTGTTGTGCAATTTTGCTTCTTCTCTCACTCTGTCATGACCACCCGATTCCCAACCTTACATTCACAGGAGAGCATGTTCCCCAGAGCTAGAGGTTAATTCCTTCAATACATGTAGAAAAAAAAATCCTTGAGAAGCAGTTTGGACTTGACCAAAACTCATACCGCATTTGTTATGTATTAGCATAAGTTTTATGTTAAGTATGACCTTCACACCATTGTTCTGTTTGGTCCAGTTTTCTAGGTCACTTTAAGAAGTGGTTTGAAGAAAACTGTTGTTCTGCAGTCATTTCCTCCAGCAAATAAGATGCAACCTCTAACTGTGTTACTGGATTACTGCAACTCAAATGATTCATCATATCATATTGGAGATGTTTACAAGTTACACAAACAATGATCTGACTTGCAAGTGTATTTAGCAGCATAGCTTCATCCATATTGTAATGCAACTAGCTTGGATGACATAGTAACTCTTTTTTTGCCTTTACATTTTTTTTTTGGTAATTATTCAACTGACCACAAGAGGATGCTATGACTCTATCTGTCGAATATTTGCGTGAACTGCAGTCTCCTATGCTGCTTTAGTAAGAGACTGGGTGCTCATGCAGGACTTAATGGCATTCAAAAATCTGAACCTGTTAACACAAACACACAATCACACACATTACATTCCCTCTCCCTTTTCTGACCTTGGTCAGATTATTGTTTCTGTAGCTAACTTAGCATACATTCTATGCTGTGATACAGCTGAGGTTGCTTAGACAGTCGACATCTCCTAAACATCATGTGTAGCTCGGTCCGGTTTTCCATGTCACACTAAAAGCTAGTTTTCAGACACTGCTGGTGTGTTCTGTGTGGCTGTGACCGCTGCTGACAGACAGCTCTGATATTCCCGGTTTCAGCTCCAGTCCGGGGTCAATGTCCATGTCGTGGGGCTCCAGATTTCGGATTCCATTGCCGTCCCCATTGCGGCAGTTACTGTTCCGGTCAATGGAAACTTTTTCGCAGATTAGGATGGGTGTGACTACCACATGGGATGGACAAGGAGCGTTTATAGCGATGGGTTTAAGACCCACCCGACTATACTGGCAGTGCATGTAACTTGAAAATGCCCTTCGGTAGGTCTTGTTAAACAAAGTGTACACTAAAGGATTGACCCCTGATGAGATGTAGCCCACCCAAACGAAAACATTGAGCAGTTCTGTTAGCACAGGCTCATTACAGGCTTTATGGCAGAGGACATACAGAACGTTAGTGATGAAAAAGGGACACCACATGATGAGGAAGAGGAAGAACACTACACCCAACACTTTGGATGCTCGCCGCTCATTCTTGATGGCCTGCATCATGCCTCGCCGCCCATGGGTTCCGGCTGGGTCCCGTCCAGCGGGCGAATTCATTTGGGATGGGGCTTCTGAACTTGGGATTATTGAGATGGTGTCTGGGGGCACGGTCAGTCCGAGCATGTTTCCATCGCTGTTGCTGATCTGTAGACAGTTCAGGCTGTTGCGACGGGATGCCGGCGGTGGGGCCAACTGGGAAGTAGGTGGAGCTGGAGGTTGCAAAGGCTGTTGAGAAGAGGCTTTGCCCTCGTAGAGGAAGACTGTGGCCTGACGCTGAAGCGTTTGGACGGTGAGACAATACGTGACCACCATGATGACCAGAGGAATGAAGAAGGCAACAAAAGAGCCAACCAGTATGAAATGTTCCTCATTCAGTGCACAGTTGCCATTTTTCAAGACCTTTTCTCTGTTATGGAGTCCGATCACTGGGATAGGCATTGAGATACCTGTGGTTGGAAGAAGTAAGAGAATATCAAACAAATATATATAAACAAACATCAAAGAATCAGTAAGACTAGCAAATGAGAAAGGCAACTGGAACGCAAGATGCTGGAGACAAAAGACCAACGGCTTCAGCGAATCGTGCTCAGAGATCTATCCTCAAGACAAATCCTCTCTCTTATCCAGCTAGATCAGTATTCCTGATGGTTGAGAGAGAGGATCTTTTATTTAATTAGAGCAGATGAATGAGAGTGTCAAGGCAGATAGAGCCTTAATGCAGCTTTGAATCCAGATAAGAATCAAATAAACATTATGCTCACGTTTAAACGGGAGAGAGGTTAGATGTGTGAACCCTCTGTCATCTGCACTGACATTACCAAGTCTAACTAATATAAGCAAATGAGACATGAAACCTCTGTGGAGAAAAGCGATGAACAGGAGACAAAGAGAGAGATAATAGGGGGATACATAGAACAGTGTTGTTTCATTATTATGAAAAATAGCACATAAAGTTACTAAAATGTAAATGAACACTGAAAATAGAAAAATAAAAGCACACTCAACAATAAAAAGGAAAGAAAAGCCTGTGTGGGTGAGAGAAACAGAGACACCATGTACGAGAGAGTGTGTGTAGGCTTGCATTAATAAAAAGCAGGGTGAGAAGAGTTTTATCTTTTCTAGAAAATTTAACGAGAGGCAGGAATGGAGAGTGAAAGCTAGAGGGTCTTTCTATACTTAAACACAACTACCAGTGATATCACTGCAGACAAGTTTTTTTTTTTAACTCTGATGTTGTATCAGATCAGTAATGGTCACTCTACATCAGGAGTGCCCAACCCCGTTGCTGGAGATCTACCATCCTGCAAAGTTCAGCTCCACCATCCTGCAAAGTTCAGCTCCAACCCTGATCAAACTCACCTGAACCAGCTAGTTAATCTCTTAGGTAGCACTTGATAATTACAGACAGCTGTGCTGGAGCAGGGCTGGAACTGAAGTCTGCAGGTAGGCAGATCTCCAGGAACAGGGTTGGGCACCCCTGCTCTACATTATATGTCACAAGTCAGACTCTAGATGGCGCTAATGCAGTAGAATGCCAATCCTTTAGCATTCCTCGCACAAACTTTACTTTATTGAACAGTAGATGGTGATCTTGACTAGAAGTATCTGATTACCAAACCAATCACAAACATTCAGTTAATCCAAGCTTCACTGAATTTCGAGGCGCCGATCTGGGTGATGTAGAAAATCACCACAATCACCAAAACTGGTGCTTGTTTATACAATGTCATTTCAAATTATTTTCATCGTTGCTGATCTGAGGGGCCTCTTAGACCCAGCTGGAGCCTTGAGAAAACCTCACAACACAATCTGCCATTCTGAGGGGCCCTATGAGATACAAACACATTCCAGTAATAGATTCAACAGGATTGCAGTGGACTGACATTGACTTTAGTAAGTACAAATGGTACAACTGTTCAATCTAAAGACCTCCACTGACACTGGAAAATAATTGTGTGTCTGTCCTTTATTCTGCAGGTTTTTCTGACATTTCCTCTACTGGTTATTTGGGATTGATGTACAGTTCAAGACATTTTTTTAACATGTTGTTGTAAGAAATAATGCATTTTATTCAATTTCATCATATCAATGTTTCTCTGACCTATTGAAATAGTCCAAACTGCAGCGATCTTCAGCATGGCCTTGGTGCGGGAGTTGAACCGACTGTGCTCGATTGGATTGCGTATGGCCACGTAGCGGTCGAGGGAAATGGCACACAGGTGCATGATGGAAGCAGTAGAGAAAAGCACATCCAGATATATCCAAATAGGACAAAGAGCACTTGGCAATGGCCAGGCATAATCTGGAAGACAGAGAGAGATTGCTTTGTAAACACCCTTTATGAGACGGTCATACACACGAAGAATGATGCTGAGAAAGAAAGAAAGAAAGGATATATAAGAGAAACAGAAGGCAAAGTAGTCTTTCAGGTCACATAATAAAAGTCCAGATGACTGTCTTCAGACCAAGAGCTAAGAAAGGCTGTTATGGCAGCAGGCTTAAAATAACCAACATTAAGAAACAGTCAGGTTATGTAAAAAGTAAGTAATTTAAGTTGTGTAGGCTCATGGATGAGAGTGAGAGATACAAAGTAACTGGGTCTGTCTTTAAGATAATATAAAAATGATAAAACCGATAGTTCTGGTCTTGGCTTCTAATTTGTCAATGCATTGCTCCAGTCATGCTAAAATCCTTGAAATAGCAAAATGTATGATGTATAACACCCGTTCACCACAACATTTGTCTAAACCAATGTTTTAATAAAAATGTGTCTTTAATACATACGAAAACCATTTTTTAGTGGTTTGGTGTGCAAAAGATGTTAGGATGTTCACCATCAAGATGTTAGGATGTAGTGGGTTGCCACAACATGGAAGAACCATTTTGGGTTCCCCAAAAAACCTTTGAGCAATCAGTTCTTAAAAAACAATGTTAGAACTTTTCTCAAGTATAACAAACCTTTGGCTCAATGGAAAGGTTTGTTAAAGGGACAGTTCACCCAAAAATGAAAATTATGTCATTAATTACTCACCCTCATGTCATTCCAAACCCGTAAGACCTCCGTTCATCTTCGGAATACAAATTAAAGGGTTAGTTCACCCAAAAATGTCTTTGTCAATAAAAAAAATGTCAATTAAAAATTGTCTTTGATCTTTCAAGCCGTTTCATGGCACTCAGTGTGTGTTGCATGCATCAGTTCACTGTTGTACATGGAAGCAGTTCAGGGCTGATGACGTATGAGGTGAGTCTCGTGAAAACCAACATTTGTTAACAGGAGCAAAGGAAGCAAAGTTTCCTTCCTTTAGCAAAGAAAAACCAGTCTCCTCTTGGCTTATATCGAAATCCTCTGACATTCTTCTTTACAAATTCTCATTTTGTACTTCTAATTAGTGACCGTTGTTTTGTTTTGATCTATCCCCGCGCTTCCATGCGCGTCACTTCTGAGCAGCGCATGCTCAAAGCTGACGTCATACGTCATCCGCCCGGAACTGCTTTCAGTGTACAACAGTGAGCGCAAGCTACATTAACGTGATTATTAAGTTTTGAATATGGATATTTTTCTTACAAAAACGCATCGATTTGCTACAGGAGGCCTTTTGAGCCGTGTGAGACACTTTTTGTATGGATGGGCGCTTTTTATTTAACTTCTTTTGGACTGATGCATGCAAAACCCGCTGAGTGGCATTAAACAGCTTGAAAGATCAAAGACAATTTTTAATATAACTCCGACTGGATTCGTCTGAAAGAAGAAAGTCATATACACCTAGGATGACTTGAGGGTGAGTAATTTGTGGGCTA
>NW_015505203.1:2301452-2308769 GCF_001515645.1 Sinocyclocheilus grahami
TATGTCATTAATTACTCACCCTCATGTCATTCCAAACCCGTAAGACCTCCGTTCATCTTCGGAATACAAATTAAAGGGTTAGTTCACCCAAAAATGTCTTTGTCAATAAAAAAAATGTCAATTAAAAATTGTCTTTGATCTTTCAAGCCGTTTCATGGCACTCAGTGTGTGTTGCATGCATCAGTTCACTGTTGTACATGGAAGCAGTTCAGGGCTGATGACGTATGAGGTGAGTCTCGTGAAAACCAACATTTGTTAACAGGAGCAAAGGAAGCAAAGTTTCCTTCCTTTAGCAAAGAAAAACCAGTCTCCTCTTGGCTTATATCGAAATCCTCTGACATTCTTCTTTACAAATCCTCATTTTGTACTTCTAATTAGTGACCGTTGTTTTGTTTTGATCTATCCCCGCGCTTCCATGCGCGTCACTTCTGAGCAGCGCATGCTCAAAGCTGACGTCATACGTCATCCGCCCGGAACTGCTTTCAGTGTACAACAGTGAGCGCAAGCTACATTAACGTGATTATTAAGTTTTGAATATTCTTATAAAAATGCATCGATTCGCTACAGAAGGCCTTTGTTCACCCCCCGGAGCCGTGTGACGGTGTGAGACACTTTTAGTTTTTTTTATGGATGGGTGCATTTTAATTAAGTGCTTTTGGACTGATGTAATGCAACACCCGCTGAGTGCCATGAAACAGCTTGAAAGATCAAAGACAATTTTTAATATAACTCCGACTGGATTCGTCTGAAAGAAGGGATAATTTTCTTATAAAAATGCATCGATTCGCTACAGAAGGCCTTTGTTCACCCCCCGGAGCCGTGTGACGGTGTGAGACACTTTTAGTTTTTTTTATGGATGGGTGCATTTTAATTAAGTGCTTTTGGACTGATGTAATGCAACACCCGCTGAGTGCCATGAAACAGCTTGAAAGATCAAAGACAATTTTTAATATAACTCCGACTGGATTCGTCTGAAAGAAGAAAGTCATATACACCTTGGATGACTTGAGGGTGAGTAATTTATGGGCTAATTTTCATTTTTGGGTGAACTAACCCTTCAAGAAATTTCTGATGCATCCCATGAGCTCTCTGACCCTCCCATAGACAGCAAGTGTCCTTACATGATCAAGGTCCAGAAATGTAGCAAAGACATCGGTAAAATAATTCCATGTGACATCAGGGGTTCAACCGTAATTTTACGAAGCTACGAGAATACTTTGTGCGCAAAATAAGAAAGAAAAAAAACGATTCCATCAAAGATATCTTAATTTGTGTTCCGAAAATGAACGGAGGTCTTACGGGTTTGGAACAACATGAGGGTGAGTAATTAATGACAGAATTTTCATTTCTTTATGCCAATAAAGAATGATTATTTTTAAGAGTGTAAGATGTTGTTGTTGCCAGGGTATTTTCTAGAGTGTTTCTAAGTATTAGATAGATACTAACTGGCCCACATCAAAATATCCCATAAAAGATCCCAAACCTTATATTTTGAGGTGGCATTCATGTCTGTGCAACTTATAGTGCCATCAATAGTAATAGTGATGTTTGCTTTAGCTCTAAAAAAGATATAAGAGTTTCGGAAGACCAATATTCAACATCTTGCTTAATTTTAGTTCCACAAACCTTGAACTAAACAAGAGTTGGGAACAAATAATAATACCTGTAATACAAAATTGATTTAGGTGACAGAAGTGGCAAAATGAAAACGTTCCTCAGAGAGGACATGCTCTAATGCAGGGTCAGATACTCTTACAGAAAGGTCTACAGGGGCATATCTGACGGTTCGGACGACATTAGCACCACATGAGGTGTGAGTCACTGTCAATTTAACGTTTTATTGAAGGCCAGGGCAAGTGCAGGCACTCCAATAATGGGCTGAATAAGACTGGTCCAAATCCAGACAGCATTGTGGAGCTCAGAACACCAGGACTGGAGATGAGGGGAAAGTCTGTTGCCAAGTTAGCGAAATGAATGATAACAGAGTTCTCTGCCAGTATGGGACCAGAAAGTGTTCTGACACAGATGGTGAGCGAGGGGTTTTCCTCTCCTCGTTTATTTTTCCGTATCTCTGCCGTGGTCCCAGTCATGTTCTGCTGTCCACGGAAATAGCCCACAGCACATGCAATTACACCTTTCCTAAATGTGAAAAAATGACAGCAGCAGATCTGCGAGGTTAGAGATTATGGCATTAAATAAGGGACGAGAGAAAGAGATAAAGCGGGAAGTGAAGGAATTAGGTCAGATTCAACGCCTCAAATGAAGGTTTAATTCCTGCAGGCAGAAAGAAAGACAGCCAGTGTTGTGGAGTAACGAAAAGTAGTCATCATAATACATCACAGATACAGTACCAGGCACGGGAGAATTCCCAGTGGCCTGGCCGCCGATTTGGCCGGCTGCCCTGTTTTTTTCCCCTTTTCCTTTAAAAAAAATAAAATAAATTTATATTACATAATTGCCTGCCGAATGTACTAAAGCGATTATTTCTGAATTTGCCATTCGATAATAAAGCTCTAATAAATCATGAATCAGATAGTCGTGACTCACAACGATATTCTTCAGCTCACGCACGGTTTAATCAATGCAAGAGACTCGAGAATGGAGTGGAAGTGCCTAGGTGGGGCAGAGAGTCAAACTACTGACCTGTTTAGGACGTCAAGTGCAGGTCAGTATCTTCTGTAAATGAATAATTGTAGTTTTGTTTTTGTTTAAATAGTTAAGATTTAAACTCCTAGCAACTGTTAACAGTAGCAGCCGATTATTCATCACATTTAAAATACTGAGATAGCTATGGCAGACAACAACACAACTGAAAATTAACTATGATGTTATAAATAAATCCAAAACCAATGGTTACTATTGTTAAACCATGGTAATCACAAATTAACTTAATGGAATTTGCAGTAAAAAATATGGTTACAAATGGTAATTAATTCACAAAAAAAAAAGAAGAAGGTACTGTTAAGCCCCGTTCACACCAAGAACGATAACTATAAAGATAACTATAAAGATAACGATATTAGCGTCCACACCAGCGAACGATATCGTCTGTTTATTCTAAGCGCACGCGCGTCTGCCGCTTTAAATTCTTGAGTTTGTTACAGCAGGATGGATTCTGATGGGCTGTCAGTGTTTTATCGTTCATCAGCTGGAAAAAAATCGTTTTGAAAGTGATCACAATGATATCGTTCCTCTGTATCGTTATTGTTATAGTTGTGGTGTGAACTATGCTATTCTTTAATATTGAGAACGATTTTTAGAACTATATCGTTATCGTTATCTTTATAGTTATCGTGTTTGGTGTGAACGGGCCTTTACTATAATAAAACCATGGTTAATTTAGTGTTGGGAAGTTCAATTTATTTGAATGAATACATTTGTTGAACAGTCCATTTTGATGAATCGAAAAAAATGGAATGAAAAATTTATAAATAAAAGTAAACCATTTTCTAAGAATTCTAAGTTCTAAATACAGTTTTTAAAAATATATTAGCTATATTAAGTCTCATGATGATACCCAACGCTAAAAAAGAAAGGTTCTTCATTGGCATTGAGGGTTCCATAAATCACCTTTAACATCATGAAATCTTTCCTTTGTACAAAAGGTTCTTTGTAGAGCAAAAGTTTTTTTTTAGATTATTGCAATAATCTTCACTAAGAAAATTTATTATTTTAAAAACTGGTCACTTAAAGGTTCTTTGGGGAACCCATAAATGTTTTTCTATGGCATTGCTCCGAAAAACTCCTTTTGGAACCTTTATAAGTGTAATTGATCTATAAAATAAGTAATTGATCTAACAGTTAAAAAAATTTCCTCTTTAATAACTTATGTTTATCTCTCTTTAGATGATTTTACCCAAAGCAACTTACATTGCATTCAAGGTAAAGATTTTGCCAGCATGTGTGTTACCCAGTAATCAAACTCATGACCTTGGCATTGGTGTGGTTTTATGAGGCAGACCAAGAACTGCGGGGTTGAAACAATTAACATGGCATGGGGGGCAACATTTCCTCACATGTCAACATGCAACTTCATCTGCATGTTGATTATAGAAAACACACACACACACACACACATACTCTCTGATTTAACGGTCTTTCATCCCTTGATTGGTCCAGCTGCCTACGGCCCTTTGCATCTTGCTTTGATTAATTGCAACAACTGATAACTCAGCCCTGATTTACATGTATAGTAGATTAAGTTCTCTCTCAGTGCAGACAGAGATGGAGTGTTGGAACACTAAAGAGACATGAAAAATCATCTGTTGCTTTCTGTACATCACTGATATAACTGAAAGGTAATGAACTCCTTAGGCTCTTTCAGCAATTTTCAGACATCCATGATGAACAACTTACCTCTTGGCTTTCACACACATGCCTTCACTCAATGATAAATGTGGATTCTCTAATAAGTGTAATAACTAATATTGCTCCTGTACCTCAGCTGCTAGACTATGGTGCTAGCAACACCAAGATTAATGGTTTGATTTCAAGGAAACATGCATGCACACAAAAATATGTAGCTTGAATGCACTTTAAGTTGCTATGGATAAAAGTGTCAAATTTAAAAATGTATGTGTCTAATTTGATCTATTTTAACATCCAAGGCAATAACAATCAGCAACTGACTTTGATGAAGCATATACAGTGGGTACGGAAAGTATTCAGACCCCCTTAAATTTTTCACTCTTTGTTATATTGCAGCCATTTGCTAAAATCATTTAAGTTAATTTTTTTTCCTCATTAATGTACACACAGCACCTCATATTGACAGAAAAACACAGAATTGTTGACATTTTATTAAAAAAGAAAAACTGAAATGTCACATGGTCCTAAGTATTCAGACCCTTTGCTCAGTATTTAGTAGAAGCACCCTTTTGATCTAATACAGCCATGAGTCTTTTTGGGAAAGATGCAACACCTGGATTTGGGGATCCTCTGCCATTCCTCCTTGTAGATCCTCTCCAGTTCTGTCAGGTTGGATGGTAAACATTGGTGGACAGCCATTTTTAGGTCTCTCCAGAGATGCTCAATTGGGTTTAAGTCAGGGCTCTGGCTGGGCCATTCAAGAACAGTCACAGAGTTGTTGTGAAGCCACTCCTTCGTTATTTTAGCTGTGTGCTTAGGGTCATTGTCTTGTTGGAAGGTAAACCTTCGGCCCAGTCTGAGGTCCTGAGCACTCTGGAGAAGGTTTTCGTCCAGGATATCCCTGTACTTGGATATCCCTGTATCCCTGTATCTTTCCCTCGATTGCAACCAGTCGTTCTGTCCCTGCAGCTGAAAAACACCCCCACAGCATGATGCTGCCACCACCATGCTTCACTGTTGGGACTGTATTGGACAGGTGATGAGCAGTGCCTGGTTTTCTCCACACATACCGCTTAGAATTAAGGCCAAAAAGTTCTATCTCGGTCTCATCAGACCAGAGAATCTTATTTCTCACCATCTCACAACTCCATGCGGGCTTTCATGTGTCTTGCACTGAGAAGAGGCTTCCGTCGGGCCACTCTGCCACCCGACTGGTGGAGGGCTGCAGTGATGATTGACTTTCTACAACTTTCTCCCATCTCCCGACTGCATCTCTGGAGCTCAGCCACAGTGATATTTGGGTTCTTCTTTGCCTCGCTCACCAAGGCTCTTCTCCCCCGATAGCTCAGTTTGGCCGGACAGCCAGCTCTAGGAAGGGTTCTGGTCATCCCAAACGTCTTCCATTTAAGGAATGGAGGCCACTGTGCTCTTCGGAACCTTAAGTGCAGCAGAAATTTTTTTGTAACCTTGGCCAGATCTGTGCCTTGCCACAATTCTGTCTCTGAGCTCTTCAGGCAGTTCCTTTGACCTCATGATTCTCATTTGCTCTGACATGCACTGTAGAGGAGTAATGAGACAGGATGCACTGTCTTACTGAGCTGTAAGGTCTTATATAGACAGGTGTGTGGCTTTCCTAATCAAGTCCAATCAGTATAATCAAACACAGCTGGACTCAAATGAAGGTGTAGAACCATCTCAAGGATGATCAGAAGAAATGGACAGCCCCTGAGTTAAATATATGAGTGTCACAGCAAAGGGTCTGAATACTTAGGACCATGTGATATTTCAGTTTTTCTTTTTTAATAAATCTGCAAAAATGTCAACAATTCTGTGTTTTTCTGTCAATATGGGGTGCTGTGTGTACATTAATGAGGAAAAAAATTTAACTTAAATGATTTTAGCAAATGGCTGCAATATAACAAAGAGTGAAAAATTTAAGGGGGTCTGAATACTTTCCGTACCCACTGTATATGAAATAACAGTTAAAAAAATTATTTAAAAAAAATAAATAAATAAAATTAAGATAAAATGTACAACCATTGCCATTTGTAACCATTGTATTACTGAAGTTTAGGGGTTCATGTTTGAATTAATGGATAAAATGCAAAGATAAAAAACAAAAAATTAAATAATGAATACATATAATAAATAAGTTTAGAAAACAGACTAAGGGAAAATAGAGTAGCAGAGTAGCAGCAAAAATAGAAACAACCTTAAGAGGCCTAGGACTAATCTTTTGACGCAAAACAGAATTGGTTTGTGAGATGTCTATCGGTTTAGCACCATCGTAGCTTCTGAGTATAAGTATATAGATCATCTTAAACATATCCTGTCACTGTATGTTCCCAGAGGTAATCACTCTAATGTCTCTCTCTGATTTCACTCCTACTGCACTGTCTCGCTGTTACCTTGTCCGTCTTTCGCTGATCCTCAGCGATATGGTTTCTATGCTTCCTCCAGACGTTAATACATGTGAGCAGGCCACACCACTCCATTATAAAACCCATATCTCACCCTATTTTTCATCCGTTTTTGAGATGCACTGGAACTTAACACAGATTAAACAGACTGAATCAAGGTCAGACTGCTATATCTTATGAAAGTCACATGCCAGCTCATTCACACATACATGGTACACTCCCCCGCCAAACACACACAATCGCACACGCTATTAGACACCGTAAATTAAATGAGGAGTGTGAAATCCATCATTGTCGCATCCACTGCAGTGGAAAACTATTTTTATGTCTCTGTGTGTGTGTGAGTGTGTGTAGGCATAGGCATGTCTGAGTTTATGAGCATGAAAGCATTCGTATGTGGGTGTGGAGAGCACACGTTCACACATTCGAACAGTTGATGATATTTTGCTCTGACAGCTTGCTGGTAATGGCCATCACAGGCTCAATGTTTATGACAACATGCCGCCGAATCCCTCCACTCCATCTTTATCTGTTCAATCTGTGTGCTTATGTGTGTGCGTGTGTGTGTGTGTGTGTGTGGGGGGGGGGG
>NW_015505203.1:2309276-2325395 GCF_001515645.1 Sinocyclocheilus grahami
GGGGGTGGTAGGTGGGTGTATCATTCCCTGTCCTCTTGTTGTAAGATGCCCGAAACCCAAGAAACGTATGGGCACAACACCAAAGGTTGGTGTTATTTTGTCTCAGTTCTGTATATGAGAGGTTGCATGTATTTGAGTGCATGCTTGAGTTTTTATAAACACTTCAGTGTGGACTGTGTTTTTGTGCATGGCAGAGTATGGTTATTGTCATTAACTAAGGGAGTGTTTATGCAGTTTTCAACTAAAAACAGGAAACATTTTATGCATTCTGGCCATTCAAACATAAGAGCATTTTGGCGGCCTTGAAAATTTTAAAGTGCCCCTATTATGGATTTTTGAAAATTACCTTTCATGCAGTGTGTAACACAGCTCTAAGTGAATGAAAACATCCTGCAAAGTTTTAAATCTGAAAGTGCACCGTGTATAAAGATATTGTCTCTCAAAAGAAAGAGTCGACTCGGAAACATTTAAACGAGTCGTTTTTAAAACGAATCCCAAGCCATTTCATGTTGACAAACATTAGCATATTGCCCGCCCACTTGTTGCATCAGCAGACCTTTCGTGTTGGTCTGAATGAAAATGCAAATTCATTTTTTGCCACTAGGTGCCGCTTCTGGAGCAGTAAAAATAGCGGTTTCTCCAGTAACGCTGTACTCAAAGCAGCACTGCGCTCACAAATGCTGCTTTATCAGGCCTTACAGGCATGATGAAATGGAAATGAAATTGACCAATCACTGCAGATTAGCGTCACGCAAAGGAGGGGTTTGGAAAAATTAATCGTTGAGCGAATCGTATGGAGTTCGTTGCCGTTCAGACTATCTAAATATGATTGGATTTCAATCGGATTTGGGCTGACAGTCTGAACAAGGCTTATGGGAACCGGAGCTTCAAATAGCCGCTGCAGTGACGCAATGACTTTACCAATCAATGATTGGCTCTTTCATTTAGAAGGTGGGACTATCCCGCCAAATCACGAATTGCAGTTTCTCTCTATTCATAAGTATAGGAGTGAACAGTCTTTTTTGCGTCGCCGTAAACAACCATCGTTAATTTGAAAAATGCCGGCGCCGACAGATGTACACACAAGCACAGATGTGGGGTTTACAACATACCTTAAATTGCCTCGGGTAAAAACGGATAAACTTTGTTCTTAATATCCTCCTCCTTTTTTTCTTTAACAGATGTCTGTCTGGAGCAGTAAAAATAGCGGTTTCTCCAGTAACGCTGTACTCAAAGCAGCACTGCGCTCACAAATGCTGCTTTATCAGGCCTTACAGGCATGATGAAATGGAAATGAAATTGACCAATCACTGCAGATTAGCGTCACGCAAAGGAGGGGTTTGGAAAAATGAATCGTTGAGCGAATCGTTTTGGAGTCGTTGAGCAAATAAGGTAAAAATAAATGCATATTTTACGACAATTAAGATGTTTTTTGACCTTGCATGCATGTCAACCTGTTGTTGAGGACTCCCAAAACCAAAATATGAACCTTTCATAACCCATAATAGGGGCACTTTAAAATAGGTTTCAAAATGCAAGTTTTTTTTTTTTAAATGATACTGTTATTGTCTCTGTGTAAACTACAAAAATAAGAACTTGTGAAAATGGTAATGTCATGTGCATGCATGCTTTCGCCATCTTGAGCTTTTGTATCAAAGTCCCTTTCAAGGAAAGTCCGTTCACTTGGCCGCCATATTTGCAACACCTTCGGGCAGCTCAAACAAGACCAAGTCCTATCTAAATGAATGGAGGAATTCTGAAATCTCAAAAACGGCTCGCTGAATTCGCGATTAAATTACATATTTCAAATCAGCAACAAAATCTGAAATGAACGGCCCCATTAATGTTGTTTCTTATGCTCAAATAGCGTTTAAAAATCCTATTTTTCTGGCTAGACCTGCCAATGCGCATGCGTACTTCCAACGTGCTTATGACTGTGCATGAGCATCGGCTGGGCAGCCTCAGGTTTCTATAGCCTCGTTCAGACTGTCAGCCCAAATCCGATTTTGTGCATATCCGGATGGAATCTGATTTGAATAACTGACTGTCCACACAGTGTATCGCAACTGTTCATATCCGATTTGTATGTCCATAAGCACTCTTTCTTTTACTGAATGTGCGTTGGTTACTACGACAATGCCGTTGGGTTGTTATGCCTATGCTAAAAACAACAATAACAGCAATACAGTTTGCAATACAGATATTGTCTTACGACAAGACAGCATGTTGCCGTCGTGCTGGATTGTTATTATTATGGATTTCGTCTTATGAGGCAGCATCAGAAACGCAGGAAGCTGGAATGTGCGACTTTATTCCGTGCTGCCATCTCCGTTTGTTTCAACACTCAAAAAGGCGAGTATACTAGCAGTATATTGTCTTTTTTCGCTTGACTTTGACAGTTCGCAACAGCACATGCTTGTTTCTGCAAAGACTGTTTTCTACAAAAATGTCTGACGTATTTATGTTTTACGTGGCGTGAGAACGTGAAAAAGCTATGCTAAATCAAATCTGAGCGGTCAGACTGAAACAGATTTCCAGGAATGCAATTTGAATAGGATTCCAAACCACATATACGAATGTAGCTCGAAACGGATTTGCACAAAGTCTGAACAAGGCTTATGGGAACCGGAGCTTCAAATAGCCGCTGCAGTGACGCAATGACTTTACCAATCAACGATTGGCTCTTTCATTTAGAAGGTGGGACTATCCCGCCAAATCACGAATTGCAGTTTCTCTCTATTCATAAGTATAGGAGTGAACAGTCTTTTTTGTGTCGCCGTAAACAACCATCGTTAATTTGAAAAATGCCGGCGCCGACAGATGTACACACAAGCACAGATGTGGGGTTTACAACATACCTTAAATTGCCTCGGGTAAAAACGGATAAACTTTGTTCTTAATATCCTCCTCCTTTTTTTCTTTAACAGATGTCTGTTGTACGTACGCTGCAGCTCCTCAAACATTGAAAAAAATAAAACAAGTAAAAGCTTTTTTTTTTTTTTAATTACTTTCCAAATTTAGATAATTTTTTCCTTCATTTAAGTGTTGTGAGAGCGCAAGACGCTCTAAATGTTTTGGCATAGCAACGGGATACTTCCTGTTTCCTGTTTCCTTTTCCGCCTGTCTTACGAAGGCCATCTCGTTTAATTCTAGGTTGAGGACACTTCGTATACGCATCCTACAGGAGGATGCGACCTCCAGAGGATGCGACCTCTGGAGGGCGCAGCCTTCTAAATGAGACACAGATTTTGTTTGTATTCATCACTCTGTCGAAGAGCGTGTGTGCACAGCAGTGTTAATTTTGACAGCTAATTTTGATTTAGTTTTAGACAGTCTTTTGACTAAAATACCATTTAGTTTTAGTCATATTTTAGTCATCTGAATTGTTTTTAGTTTTAGTCGACTAAATATCATAAGATTTTAGTCGACTAAATCTACAGTAAATTTAGTCGGTTAAAATCGAATGGGTTTAGTTATAGTGTAATGCATTTATTAAGCATTTCTCAAATTTCCAAACTCATTATATAGGTTTGATATTAAGGTTTTATCATGATAGACTTATATATAGATTTAATTATGTTCAAATTAAATAAAAACACTTCTCACAAAGAACAAGAACATGGTCTACTTTTTAATGAAATACCAATGGTTATATAGGCTAATTATGCATTCTTTATAGCAACTTGTTTACCATATTCTTCATTCTTTCAAGCAGACATTTATTTCTATAAATAAATTTAGATTAATCTTTAAGGCTACTACAGTTTTTGCTTTTGTTGCTTGATTAACATCAATGACTCGGACAATAGCAACTAAATTAGGCTGCTGTCCCTTTAAAAACGAATGCACAGCTGCAATGGATGCAATGTACTGACACACGTTCTTCCTACTGTTTACATTCACTTAAGACATAATCAACTGTGTTTACGTGAATGCTCATCAAAACGGACAATTCCACATAATTTTGTGTGTAATTCTCCGTTCATGCGACGCGAAAGTGTACTCGCGCGCTGTGAGACGCGCTTAGTGGGTATAGTGTCTGCGCTCAGAAAACCGGACCGAATTGAGTTCTCTTGCGTCCTCAGATTTATCCATATGTCTGCTCTTCTCGTTTTGAACGTTTTATGCGACGTGCAGCAAGTGTATTTTAGCTTATATCCCGCCGGTTCATATAACCTCCGAACCACGCAGCAGATTCGTTCTGACTGAATCTCATCCCAAATCGTCCCTCCCTAACATTTTCGTCTCGTTTTTATTCGTTGACGAAAATGTCAATAGATTTACGTCATAGTTTTTGTCATTCAAAAAGAGTTTTAGTTCGTTATCGTCTCGTTGTTGTCAGTGAAAAAAATGTCGTTGAAGAATAATTATGACGAAAATTATTCGTCAAGTAAATTAATGCATGTTTCTTTAAAAAAGGGACATCGCCAACTATTGTTTTTAGAAAACTTCTCCACTTTTAAACTAAAACCATAAAAAAAATAATTTTTTATTACTTGAAATAAAAGTAAACATTAACTGAATTAAAATAAAATAGTAAAAGACTTTAAAATACTATAAAACTAAATAGTAAAGTAAAACCTTAATAATAATAAATAATCAACTTTTAGCTAGTTGTCAAGACATTTCTCAACTTCATTCAGTTTATGTGGAAGCCTGTTTCCACCACAGAATTAAAAGAAAATTCATTAAAAAGTGAATTGCAATTTTTATCTCATAATTCAGACCATTTCTTGCAAATAGGAGAAAAACATCTGAATTGCAAGATAGAAATTTACATATGAGTTTACATTTCAATTCTAAGTTTACATCTCAACTTTTTTCTCTTAATTCTCAGATGACATCGCAATTCTGTTTTTGTCAAGAACTAAAAAATAAAAAAGGTAATTGCGACTTCTCATCTCACAATTCCAACTTTTTTCTTGCAATTGCAAGTTTATATCTCACAATTCAGACTTTTTTCTCAGAATTGTGAGTTTTATATCTCGCCTAGTTATATCTTTATAGTTAACATCAGCTTATACTGTGAATAAATACGTCTGAATTGCAAGATACAAATTCAGAATTGTTAGGAAAAAGTAATGTGTAAAAGAACCAATTACTTTTTTAAATTCTTTTTTTTATTCCATGCTGGCAACGGGCTTCCTGAAGTTTAGGGTGAAATACTAAAATAACAAACCCAAAAACTAAAAACTAAAACTTAAAAACTATAAAGACTATAGAAATATAAAAACTTAAAAAAATAATCTAATAAAAAGGACAACATACAACATAATGGAAAATATAAATAATAGGAAATAGAAAATATAAAAAAAAATCTAATCAATCAACGTGCATGCATCCATGACCGTTTGTTCTCTCTCCACTCGCCTCTTTTCCGATGCTCTGTTTGCTCTGAGGGTCTGCAGGCTGCTGTACTGATCAATATCTCTTTGTGATCAATAACGTCCTTTCCTCTCGAACTGACAAATGCAAGCTCATCATGTGCACTATCTACAGCTGACAAGCAACTAAGATCATTTAAAGGTAGGACATCATCCGTAATCAATATGAAGGGAGTCCAAGTGAGCTCTGCTAACCCACTCATGTCCAGAGATTGGTGAGGCGACGCATCCTGAAAGAGCTCCCCCATGGCTAAGGAGAGATGGACAGTGTGGCCCCCTGTATGGATAGCAAGAGCCAGAAATACTCTAAAGCAGACAGCTCAGTTGCTCAGAGGCAGTTGGACTGGAAAACGATCTGAATTCTGCCACAGGCGATATTTCTGTGGGCTTCTGAGCAAAGCAATGCCAAACAAGCTTTGGTCTCTCTCAATGTGCCCCCCACCACCTGCCTCTCTCTTTCTCTCGCTCCATGAAGGGAGATTTCACGCTATACAATGTTATAAAGCTATTAAATCTTGCCACTTTCCTTTCTAACTTTGTCAGTGCTCTGTACCATATATATAATTAAACTCATGTACAGTCTCCCAACTAAATCAACCTAAACCCTAACTTTTTTTTTTTCAAAATGGAAGTTATCATCTCTTGAGTTTTGGTGGAAAGAGACCAATTAAATGTGTTATTTAACCAGGGTATATTCTATGGTGTCATTTGTATAATGAGCCGTGTTATTTGGAGGAGAAGGACTGCCTCGCACCAGTGAAAAAGCCCCTGGGTCTTAAAGGGAAATGCCACTGAAGTTATATTACGGGAAGTGTGGCTTCTCATGATGCTATATGCATTATTTTAAAGTTTGCATCCAATTTGCATTTTAATACACCCTAAAAGTCAGTGCACATTGGCCTATAGGTCAACCTTGAATACTTTACCCACAATACACCACTCCAAAGTGCAAAACCTGATGACGTCCCAATTCAGACGCTGCATCATTCGAAGGCTAAATTTGAAGACTGCATCACTGCGGTGTGACGACGGCTGTCCCGATTCAAAGGTTCCTTCAAACCTTCGTTTCCCAGGCAATGAAGGATACAACTGATGGATCCTTCATGGCCCAGGCTATCCCAAGATTCATTGCACACTGATGATGACAGGACTATTTGAGAGAAAAGACTGGATTACAATTTTAAATTTAAGTATTGGGTTTCAGCTTACTTGAATATCTAATGATGTCAATACACAAATGTAAAAAAAAATTTTTTTTAAAGAGGTTTACATGTTCACATATCTTACTGAGACGCGATTTTATAGATGATTTATACTTGTTATTATATAAATGAATGGATCAAGGTGAGCATATTTAGTCTGTTTTAGTTTTCAGACAGTTTAATATCACTCTCAAAAAAGTCCAACGGCAGCTGTCACAGTTGATAGGTGACAAGATCAATCCTTCGCAGGCTAGACCGTCCCATTTCACAATGCTCAGTCCAACCTTCCTGGCCTTTGCGAATGATCCAGCCTTCGAACTGGGACACAGCAATTGTCCAATGCAAATATGAGCTTCATGTTCAATCAGGAGTTTTCAAACTGAGCGCTAGGACGACTATAGAAAATTTCAGAGTAAAATTACTTTTACATTATTTAAATAAATAAATAAATGTTAATAATTTTTTTTATCTTTTCAAATGTTTTACATATATTCATAATATTCACTATTTTTGTAATATAAATGGGTCTTTATATATGGAAACATATATATTATTTTTTATATTTATATATAAATACTTTATATTTCAGGAAGGAAATCTTGATATTTTTGGGTCCATGGCATCAGATGCAATAGACTGGAAAACCCTGTTAACTTACTATAGAGGCACTATTTTAAAATTAATTTGCACATTTATACACCTTAAATGTCAGAAAATGTTTTGCAATTCTGAAAAATGTAAAGTAAATAGTGTTAAAATGTAAATAAATAAATACGAATAATACAATATTGGATATTAATGATATTAAACATAGTAAAATAAAACATTTAAATATTTCAAAATGTTTTGGATATAATCATAATAATAATTATTATTTTCAAAACTATAAATAGGTCTTTATGGAGATAAATATTTTTGTATTTCAGGAAGGTCATATTTGGGGTCCATGGCATCAAAATTTAAACTCACCATACAGGATGTTAATGAGCGAGATAGGCATGACCAAGATGCCGACCAGCATGTCCGCCACTGCAAGTGATCGCAGGAAGAAGTTTGTTGCGTTTTGCAGCTTCTTCTCCAGCGACACGGCCAAAATAACCAAAATATTTCCTCCTATCGTCAGAAAGATGATCACAAGAATCAGCAGGGCTGGCCAGTTCTTCTCCTTCATCGACTCCTTTTCAACCCCATGAGGAGAGAATGAAGAAGAGGAGGAGAGATTAAAGCTGTAGTCAGTCGTGAAGAGGCTCTGGTTCAGGCTCACAGTGATATTCCCAGGCCAGACCATCCAGCCAACGAGGTCTAGGGAGGATGTCGTAGAGCCAAACCCACCCCGAACTGGCCCGCTAGGTGCCCCCATCTTCTGATGTCTTTTCCTGTCACCCTGTATCAATCTGAGCTCCTTCCACTCATGGCCGCTGACAGCCACTTACAGGAAGAAGAGTTTGGAAGTTCAAAAACGTTGAAGTGATCCACTCAAAATGCTATGTGAAGGAGAAATCTACAGCGCTGAGGATATCCATAGCATTTCCTGGTGCAAGTTTCTAGCTCTGGATCTTATTCATGGAAACCGTATCTGTAAAACACAATGAGAGACACACAATAGAGCAATGAATACCAAAAAATGTAAAAGATAAGATAAACTCATAGATAAAAGGCACTATAAAAGAACTCTGACAGAATATCACGGAGTTACTCAGATAAAATAATAACAGGAATCAAAGTGATAATTTTGTACAGTACAACGTCTAAAGAATGAATGACAGCACTGTTGAATTGACTCAGCTGTCACACTGAGAATATCTCCATCATAATATTGGAGGAAGCACAAATGATCAGTTACTGAAATATCCATCCATTTCGGGCAACCAATGGTGGCCTTCTCCCTGTGGTAATAGAGGGTAATTGAGTTCACAAGTTAAAATGATATGCTACAATCCGGGTCTCCGCGAACCTGCTGCATTGCCCTGCCGAGAGCAATAATTCACCAAATCTGAGGTTACTCATCATTAAATTAGCTGGTATTAATAACACAAGACACCTGTCAAAGGTAATGTGATGTAATGTCATTATTATCGTGATGGACAAGTGGGTAATTGTCACTTCATACAGCCAGTCACTTTGCGCTTGAACCAAACGATGTCTAATAAGCTTCGGTAATTGCAGTTTTCACCCCATCGGTTAGGCTGTGCATTATAGTAGGTGTAGACTGATGGCACGTTACGTGCGTGGGAATAACAAGTACCCACAGTGCTCTGTGGCCCACAACTAACCACGTATGTTTTAATTAGGAGAAAGCAGGCACTAACTGTAGGTAAGTTGAGAACTTTCTCCAATGGCTGTCATTTATCATGACTACCAGATCAATAAGATGATTATTTCAATATATTTATCTTTAGAAGTTAAGATTATCGGCTTTATTTTCATTAAATGGAAATATTGGTTGGTTCCCTCAACCAACTGCAATTTATTGATAATAAGGTGAAAAGAAGAACCACAGTATGAATCAGTAAATCAAGGTGAAACAAAGCCATTCCTCTCTGAACTGTAGAGATTGTCCCCTATAGATAGAAAATGTGAGTCACACAGAAAAATATGACCCAACCTGTCCCGGTTTCCTTCTACAATGCTAAGAAATAGGTTTATTCACTGCAGGGGACGGCAGTTTTCTGATGTACAGACATGTTTCCCCGCATCTAAATAGAGAGCAAAATTGCAATGCTCCTCAGATGCAGCAGAGTCTCTTCTCTGGAGACTGCAGATAAAGCAAACAACAGCAAAAAGTAAAAGGGCCCTACAATAAATAAATCACCGGATAATCACTTCCTGTGCATTCTCCTCACACATACACATAAACACGGGAGCACACGAAATGCAGTCATATACAGGTTCAAGGAAAGTGCATAAAAGCCACAAGACTTTGAATTTACAGTCAGCTCTGAATCTTAATATGACCATTCACATCCCATTATAAAAGAATAGAACATCTCCTTTGGGAAACATGATGGTGGGCAAAAAAAAAGAAGAACACCATGGGCTGAAGCAGGCTAAGAAACAATATCAGCATTAAGTGGCTCTAAAATTAGAGTTTTTTTTACTACACTGTGAGCCCAAAAAGTATTTTGACACCACACACTTACATAGAAATATTCACACTACAGTTCAAAAGTTTGGGGTCAGATTTGTATTCAGCAAGGATGCATTAAATTGGTATAAAAAAGACGAATAAGACATTTAGAATCTTCCAAAAGATTATAAATAATTAACTGCTGCTCTTTTGAACCTCCTATTAATCAAAAGTATTAACCCCAATCAGCAAATTAGAATGATTTCTGAAAAGTCAGCTTTGCCATCACAGGAATTAAAGGGGTCATATGATGCGATTTCAAGTTTTCCTTTCTCTTTGGAGTGTTATAAGCTGTACATTTTAAAATATAATAAAATAGTTTTTATAATAAAAACTGTATAAAATACATGCAGCCTATGTAAGCATAAGAGACTTCTTTAAAAACCTTACCAACCCTGAGGTGTTCAAATACTACGGGATCAAAGTATACGTTGGAAAACTGCAAAAACAAGCCAAAACCTCACAGTTTAAATGAAAAGAACACTGAAAGATGAACTCTGAGTTAACAAAGCTGATTGTGGCTCACCTGATGAGAATCCTAATCTTAGTCTCTCCAACTCTCATTCTCTCTCTATTGCTCTCTCTCAAATGCTCTCTTTTCCCTTCAGACACCTCTTCATCGTCCATTAATGAAGTGGATGAGAGTGCACTCACAAACTAAGTGAGATTCTGCATTCCAACAATGGGTAATTAGCCTCCTCAGCAGAAGCCAATCAAGTAATTGTGAATTGGGATAAATTGGCATGAAACAACTACACAAAACAAGAACAATGCTCAAATACCTTCCAGCGATTCAAATCTTTAATCTGGAAACGATCAGCACTGGATTAGAATTTGGGTTCATTTGGAATGCTTTCATTGTGGGGAAATGTTTCCAAAGCATTCTGAGATTCCCTTATGAGCCTCCAAAACCACAAATAAACATTCATGTTTTCTTTTTTGAATAGGATGGGGATAAAAAAAGAGACAAAAAGACAATAGAAAATGGGTACAAAATATGATTCAGCCTTAGAGTGTTTCAGACACTGACCTACTGTACATGAAAGTGTTCTTAGAACTGGTTGTCTCATTTCATATTTGAATTGGAAAATGAAATGCAGAATTATTTTTGCATGATGGGAATCGTGGGCGGACGAACCTGCCCGAGGGCACTAAAATTTCCACCCACTAAGAAAAGTTTAAAAACCCTTTTGCTTCCTGACAGAAAGGTTAAATATTCTCCTTAGCTAAATCTGAGTGGTGTGTATGTGTGTGGGTATGTGTGAAATAAGGACAAGAAATTAATGCTGAGTAGTTAATTACTCCTGCTGCTGTCGACCGAGATCAACAGAGACAAATGAAGAATAGAGCAAGGCATTGCGAGACTAAGATTAGATTGAGTGACTCTGACAGCACCACTAAGTGAAGGAATCTGTATGTGTGCGTCTGTGGAATTACAAATCTAATATTACGGCCCCAGTCGCTTTGTTTGGTGATATAAATGAAACGTAAAATCAGGCAAGCGAGAGTAGCCACATGTGTGCGTGGGGTCTGGCACAAATAAACAGACTTACATGGATCCCCGAGGATCCTATAACACAATGGGCAAGAGCTAAACATATGCATATCCAGATTTCTTCTCGGCATGTGGTTGCGAAATGGACCCCAATTGTTATCCAACAGAGAAGACTCTCACGTCTCCTAATTTATTGTTCTGTTTAACTCAGCACTGCTTTTCATAACTGAGACTATAATTTTTGTCCGTAAGGCTGAATAGCGCGGTATATAGATTAAGAAAGTAACCAGCAGGTTTGAAAAGCCAATTTCTCAGTGCCGTTCAGTTCAGCACTTTAATGGAACAGAAAATATATTCCAGTCTCAATTTATCCTGGTAGGGAAAAAAACGTGACATAAGAAGCGAAAACTTGTTTCTACGGAACAGAAGCCATTTCTGGATTCATTTTTCAAGTGTGCCATGTTAAGAACAGAACTAAACCAAATAATAAACAGCTAAACACGACCTGCTCTGCTAACTCCCGCCCTTGGCCTTTTCTTTTCACTTTATTTTGCAGTTAGCAGGGTGAAATACTTAGGGCAAGCTTTTGAAAGAAAATCACTAAACATCCTTAACACAACAACAAATATTTTTGTCTTTTTATACACATATACATTAGGCTACATGTTTCTTCACAGTGATACATTGATTCATCTACAGCTTGCGGTACATGACCATTACCTGTCTCTACAATCTGCTTCCCTTTCATGGGAACTTCGAACTGCGTCCTCTAGGGGTCGCTATGGGGAACGCCTCGTCGTGACTCGTATCTGAAGCATACATTGAAAAAAACACCAACTCGTTGGCCGGCGACAGCCATGACATCACTACCGGTGCGACTACAGTATAAATCGGTGCCGGGAGCTACACATCGTTCTCTTCTTCGTCTTCATTGACTGTTCTGTTTGAAGCGTGCATTTTCAAGGAAAAAGTAAGAGCTATCTATTAATATTATGGCGAGCACTAGTAGAGCATTTAGAAGGTGTGTGCATCCGTGTCAGCGCTATTTGACACCAGATGACACACACGATCTATGTGTTGTTTGTTTGGGCGAGGAGCACGCACGCGATGTCCTCGAGGGGAGATAACCCCGACTAATGATTTGAAATCTATTCATATATGTCCATTTCGCCCTGCTCTTCACATCGCTGGAAAAGGTCATTCAGATAATAACTCAACTGATATGGGAGGGCTGTTACAGGAGTCACTAAATCAGGCATAGGATTCTTGCTCCTGCAATATTTGGGCAATTATGGAATCTAAAAGATGAGAAAGCCTTTGTTTTGTTTTTTGTGATTTTCTATGATTTATTTGTAATTTTACAATACAGAAATCGAAATTCAAAAATTAGCATGCAGCATGTTTTTCCTGCACATTGGATATTCTGGAACAGATCCTCTGTGACAAAGGTTTAGACTCGCAGTAAGCTGGTTACAGGACCATTTGACATGGCTTTTTGCTCATCCACCTGTTTTTCTTTGAATCAGATGCTAGTCACATGCTAGCCAGACTGCTAATGTGCATTTAACAGGCAGAAATCAATAACTAATCGATACCGTTTCATAAAGAGCTAATAATGAGGAGAATACACACATATACTTGCAAACACAGACACACACATACAAATTAAGTATTTGAGAGCATGAGAAACCTATCTGAACCATGAAACCGTGCTTTACTTGCTTGGATTAGCATAAGTCACTCTGACACTTTTGTGAGACAAAGCTTTCAGAAAGTCTTAAGGTGTGATAGGAACACCAATCACATTCCTTAGATGATTTCCTGGATGAGTGAATATGTGGACAGGTTTCATCTGAGAAACAAGTTACAACAACAACAAAAACTTTTTAAAATGCACCTGCTATTGTTTACCACAACTGGTGCGGTTGATAGAAGTTTCCTTTCAAATGCTGTTCCAGGGTTAACAGCTCACGTGTGCAAAATGCATCTAATATAAGGAAGAAAACGAAGGCACCAGGTCGACGCATTGCATTCTGGGATTTCTTTTGTCCTTTTTGCATTCCATTTGAAACTCAGCATTTTTCTATTTATTTTGTAACAATGGCCATTGGCATGCCTATGAGCTGCACATCTGCCCATCTCCAAATGATATATATTTACCAATAAAAAAAGTAAAATAAGCCTTCTGTAAATGTATGCATGAGGTCAGGCTGGATCTCTGATATCAGCAATCAACCACTCATGATCAGCTATTTCAGTGTGAGGTGGCAAAATTTAGTGTTCTCTTGGATGAAACTATCAATGTTGTTCTGATGCAAAAATGAAGCTTTTTTGTGTATCGGTTCTAAAAAGTGTTTTTAAGAGAGAGGGAAAGAGAGAGATATGAGCCAAAACCTATTCTAACAATTCTTTCCATTCTAAAGACAACACTGCTTAGTAGAAAATGTAAAAGAAAAGAAAAAATCAGTGACAACAGGGACCGTATAATAGTTCATTTATAAGGCTAAATTGGTATTTTTTAATTTGAAAACCAAATACATACAGCATAAACAAATTACATTTAATAAATTCCAAGCCTGGCTTCGGTGTACAGAATATCCAATAATGAAATAAAAATGCTTGAAAAAACTGATCTTGTGTATGTATACACAAGTATAAAGCCTCTTTTTAATTTCAGAAATGAAACCTTAACTGGACTTTAGGAATGCTTGAATGAGATCTCTTTGCATTCAGTAGAATTTCGGCAATTAAAGTGTGGGTATCTTCAATATTGCACTCTTCCTCTAGATTTTTTTCAGTTTAGCTTTTATTATGTTCTATCTACTTGCAATATTACATTTTTTTCTTTTAATTTTTGCAGGCCTTGGGGAGTGGGAGGGTTATACTGGCATCCAGGGAGATGTATTGGCAGTCTATTGATTTCCATCTTTCTTTCACTTCTTTCAAGCTTTTCAATTCTCAATCTCTGTCTTTCTGGCACATTTCAGGAGCAGTTGGTGAAGAGCCCGTTGAGGTGCTCTATGCTCTTGACTGAGCACCATCGGCTGCAATTTCACCCCCTTTGCTCGCTTTCTCTCTCTAAGTATCTTCCACTCCCTTTCCTTTTCTCTTCTCTTTTTCCATCAAACAGAGCAACACCTCTTGCTTTTTCTGTGGGAATGGTGCTTGCTTTTTCATGATTTTACTCAATGTATGAGCCTGCCTGTTTATAAAACACCTGTTTTTTTGTATCCGAACACACTCACAAACACACTACCACTTGAAAGCTTCTTTTGCACCATGTGGCTGACTGTTCCTCTAAGAGTTTCATTAGCATCACTTCATCCTATAATCATATCTGAGTTAGTCTTTATATTACATACCCTTCCCGACCCGCTGCATCAGTCTTTCTTTCCTCACTGAATAAACACTCATGATAATTGCCGCTCGTTTGCTATAATAACATTCAGATGAAAAAATCACTGTGATGCTGAAGTATTTTGCTCTGTGTGATCTGTAATCTGTTTTTAGTTATTCACAATTATAACGCACTATAAAAGATAAAAAATGAATTCTTCTAGTCCAATTAATGACCACTTCAATTTCTTCACTTCCTCCTGGTGACCCCACTGCTCACTGATGAAACCATGTGTTTGCCTATCCCTCGTTCTCTTTTCCGCAAAGCTGATTCAATGGCACTTGAGCTGCTTGGATATTCAAGGGCAATCAGTGAGACACCATCACCCTGACCACTACACTGGCCTCTACAGCAAGGTTTAACCAGAGGAGTGGCCTGGGTTAATGTTAACGCCGTATAGATTGACGGATCAGTGGTCTTGAAGGATGTAAGAAACCTCAGAATGCCTTCTGCCATCCTGATTGACCCATTAAATCATCCAGAAGTGTTCACTAGAACAAACACACAGAGCCATGTGGGGGAATGATGATGATCTGGGCAGAACTGGCCTTTGAATGCACGTCTTGGGGCTGATTGCGTTCAGAAGCACTACCTTGCAGCATGTTGTGGGCAGCCTATTCCGCTTTATCAAACATTGATCAAAAACACTCTTGAGATACAGCAAAAGAAGTCAGCTGGGGGGAGGGGACACTTCTCTGTCTATTACAATGAACAATAGATGATGGATGGATGGATAGACCGGATGGACAGACAGACAGACAGACAGACAGACCGATAGATAGATAGATAGATAGATAGATAGATAGATCTATGAATGGTAGAATAATAGATAGAACAACAGACAGCACGAAAGAATGGATGAATGGATGGACAGACAGACAGATCCTTGCCGCTGTTGCCTCTGGCTTGCTTAGTTGGGGACACTTCATTTCCAGCGATATCGTTGACATGATTGCAAAGATATTATTTAAACTGAACTGAGCTGGATGATGACATCACTGAATTGAATGATGAACCGCCTTTAACTGAAAAATTAGTGTTTACTATTGTCATTTTGCATTATTGACACACTATTTTCCTAATTAATGCTGTTCAGTTGCTTTGACACAATCTGTATTATTAAAAGCGCTATATAAATAAAGGTGACTTGACTTGACAGATAGAACAATAGATAGAACGATAGAATAATAGATAGACAGACAGACAGACCAACAGACAGACAGACAGACAGACAGACAGACAGACAGACAGACAGACAGACAGACAGATAGATAGACAGACAGATAGAT
This sequence comes from Sinocyclocheilus grahami, assembly GCF_001515645.1. Classification (NCBI taxonomy): domain Eukaryota; kingdom Metazoa; phylum Chordata; class Actinopteri; order Cypriniformes; family Cyprinidae; genus Sinocyclocheilus; species Sinocyclocheilus grahami. Next base: position 2,325,171 of record NW_015505203.1, read on the forward strand.
AGATAGATAGATAGATAGATAGATAGATAGAATTATGATTGACAGAATGATAGATATAAAAACAGACAAAATGACAGACAGATAGATAGATAGATAGATAGACAGACACAGATAGATAGATAGATAGACAGACACAGACAGATAGATAGATAGAATTATGAATGACAGAATGATAGATATAAAAACAGACAAAATGACAGACAGATAGATAGATAGATAGATAGA
>NW_015505203.1:2326509-2354272 GCF_001515645.1 Sinocyclocheilus grahami
AGATAGATAGATAGATAGATAGATAGATAGATAGATAGATAGAATTATGAATGACAGAATGATAGATATAAAAACAGACAAAATGACAGATAGACAGACAGACAGACAGACAGACAGACAGACAGACAGACAGACAGATAGATAGATAGATAGATAGATAGATAGATAGATAGATAGATAGATAGATAGATAGAATTATGAATGACAGAATGATAGATATAAAAACAGACAAAATGACAGACAGATAGATAGATAGATAGATAGACAGACACAGATAGATAGATAGATAGACAGACACAGACAGATAGATAGATAGAATTATGAATGACAGAATGATAGATATAAAAACAGACAAAATGACAGACAGACAGACAGACAGACAGACAGACAGACAGACAGACAGACAGACAGATAGATAGATAGATAGATAGATAGATAGATAGATAGATAGATAGATAGATAGATAGATAGATAGATAGAACATATGAACATATGATATGATAGCACGATAGAACGTTAGAAAGAATGATATAACCATCAAACTACATTCTCCTGCCCAGCCATTAACATCTACTGCAGTAAACCAAAGGTTGTCTGGACTGAGCAGCTTTCATGCTGTCCTTGCGGTCAATCCCCAGTGATGCTCCTACAATAATGCCAGTTACTGAAGCCTCTGATACGGCCAGCAGAAGAACAGGGAGTATGAATTCTCATTAGCAAAGAGCCCTTGTCGTAGGGCAGCCAATGCCCCCCTGCACACTCCCTTGGCATGACAAAACCGCAATAGGACAAGGACATCTTGCATTTCATTAAGCATACAACCTGTAGCTGTGCCTCAAAGTGGAGCATTCAGAAACCCAAAGATGACCAAGTGATTGTCCTGCTAAATGTGAAGTTAATTTAATTTGTAAGGATATTCTTAGCCATCTATGACCATCTATGCACTTAATATTACAGGATGAAATGAAAAAGTGATTGGTTTTACACTGCAGAAAGAAAAATGTGCATTGTGTTCCCTGTACACAAATTAGAAAACTAGGGTGGTGCAATATTGTTATCAGAGAGCAATACCATGAATCAAATGAATATGGTAATCATTCAGTATCATGGGTATATATCAAATATAACAATTCATTTGATTTTATAATAGTGGTACTGTTGGAAATGAAAAACAAAGAGACACTTCAGTTATATATATAAAAAAAACTCCCTTCCCTTTTGGGACTTCGTAACTTGTATCTTAGTGATGTTCTATTAAAAGCAGTGGCAGTTAAATAGTGCCTGTCAATATCATCGGAATTGGGTGATTAATGAGGGAAGAAAAATGAAATTAATCATTTTGTAAAGAAGGGCAGAAAAAACAATAACGTCTGGAGTGGAATCCATCGATCAGCGTGAAACAGACAGATGGTGCAGTAGATGACAAGTTTCATCTCCCTCTTTGACTCTCTCTCTTTCTGTGATTTATGGTAGGTGTTAATTGTTGTGATAATGGTTCAAGCCTTTGTGTGAGGATGAGAGTGGGAATGAAAGACTTATCTAACACGCATCAATACAAGCGCACATACAGTACAAGCGCACCTTATTTTATGCCTAACCCTGATTTTCAAAGTTGGAATTATGGCCAGTGAAGAAAATGCAAACATGACCCAGATATTTTCTGCTGTTCTACTACATCCATACTGTCACGATCCGGATGTGTGGAGGCAGGCATGACGACGTCGAGGACGACAAGGATTGCCACAGTAACGTCTTTCGGGCTTGAGTGAGCCGCGGACGGCGGCGGACTGGTTCTGGCTCGGGACCGGACACTCCCCAGACACAGGAAGACACCTTCCCTCCAACTTAGTCCAGTGGTGTCTGGGAGGTCCGCGGGGCGATGGTAGTTGGCCCTGAGCCAGAACAGCTGATTAAGGACGGCGTCCTCTAACGCCGTCACCGCTGTGAGCTTGCAGAACTCCCCGGCGTAATCATAGAAGGGGAGATCCCGGCGGGATATGGTGAGGAAACGAGCAGCGATCTCCATGTTGTTGTTTTAGGTTGGTTATTCTGTCACGATCCGGATGTGTGGAGGCAGGCAGGACGGTCCAATAATGACATTTATTGTAGACACAACAAGGCAGGTACAGGAAGGTGAGACACACACTCGGGGTAACATTAACAATAACCGACACCAATTCTCAGACAGACAGGAACTAATATGGGGTGAATAATTAGAGGCAGACAGGTGAGCACAATGACGGTGATTAACTAATGATTAGACGGGCTAAACCAACACAAAGGGAAGAAACCACAACAAACAGTTCACAGGGGCGTTACACATACAGACAATTACAGATTTTTGAGAAAAGCTTATTTATTTATAAACTGTCATTTATTTAAAGTTCTTTAACATTAAATTGAGTATTTGAGCATATTTTTTCACTCCTTTGCAGACTTTAAATTAAATGATACTTTGTTTTACTTAATAAAACAAAAATGTTGGACATTTGACTGCTTTTGTTATTCAGATAAGTGTATTAAAGCTGGTACATATAATGTGAAATATTTTCATTTTGTTTTGTTAAAAACCTGTACATGATTGAAATCATTTTTGCAGTTGCAGGGCTGTGTAATTCATACATTTAAATAATTGGTAACACTTTAGTATAGGCACCAATTCTCACTATTAACTAGTAGCTTATTAGCATGCCTATTATTAACATATTGGCTGTTTATCAGTACTTGACCATATTCTACATCCCTAATCCTACCCAATAACTACATTTAACAACAACCTTACTAACTATTAATAAGCAGCAAATTAGGAGATTATTGAGACAAAAGTCGTACAGTTACTGGTTTGTTAATGGCGAGAACTGGACCTTAAAATAAAGCGTGACCAATTAATTTAAAATAAATTTTAAAGAATAGAAAAAATAAGAGATTAAATGCAAGAAAAAAAATTTGAAATAAAGAAAGAAATAATTAATTAACAAGAAAGAAAATAATTGAAAATAAATATTTCAAATTATTGGCCTTACATTACACTTCCGTGCACACATGCATACTGTAAGTTAAAATAAATGGTTGTTTCTGCACTCAGGCCAAATCTTCATCTTAAAAATGAGGAACAGACTTTTGGAGGACGTTCACAGTCTGTTCTGATTACCGAGGCATCACAACGCCCATGAATCATGAGACAAATCCCTGGTACTTTTTTTTTTTAAATTCAGGATGCCTAAAACCATAATTATGTTGCTAACGTGTGAGTGTGTGTTTGCTGAGGAATGTTGTGAGAGACTATGGTAATTAGGATTTGTTTGTTTGTTCTGAAACTTTACTTGCTGACACAAATCCAATGGCTTTCACTGCCCACACACAGACCCAGCAAATAAATAAACAAACGAGCAAACAAATAAATGGATAAGAAACGGAACTAAAAGTGGGCTGCTTTAGTGCTGAAATTCCTACATCTCTTTGAGTTATTTTACTAAACTAGCCACTTGAAATGACATATAATCATTTATCATCATGAAGGCTTTGACACAGTTTGTGTGCTCTCCCTAATTTCTAACACATAACCAAGGCCGTTTCTGTATTCGCTGTTGCTACTTTTGACTTTGCCCTGACCATTGAAAACCTTGCATGCTTGGAGCTTAGCTGAAGTGGAAAAAGCTGCTAATTCTTCAACTGAATTTACAGATGAGCCAAATGTCACTGAATTCAACACCATTCTCCGCAAACTGTGGCCCTTCGCAGCTAAAATTAAGCCCTAATCCTGCTCTCGGTTACACGGTCACACATCCACCTATGTTTCAATGTAGCGTATGGATTTTGGCTTTGTGGCAATGAAGTACTGAAGGAGGTTCGAGAGTCTTTCTTTCCTTCAGGTATTGTCTTTTTGCCCTCTAAACAAACAAGAAAGTAAGCAAGAATGGCAAGTGCTCATTTTGAAAAGCTTTCTGTAATGGTTTGTGCTAACAGGGTCCCTGAGACTGTTTACTGGGTTTGTGTCGTTCTGTCATCCTCTTCACCTCTTTGAACCTCCCTCTGGGCTTTTTCTCTGAGTGTTTGCTCTCAGGAAGCTCCTGGAGTTATTCTCACTTCATAGTTTCCATGAACACTGTCAAGGGAATACTGAATGTCCCGCCATTTGGGATGAACAGAGGGTGGAAGAATGAAGAACATTAAGATAGCTTTGTGCAACAGACTTTTCATTGTTCTTGCTCATCATTATTCAACATGCAGCATGTGCATAATTTCATTTGATGTCTGTCATTTGGTCACATTGTCATAAAGTGTGCAAAAGCATCACTCACTCAGTAAACTACTCGTTCGTTTCTTCAGTCAGGCATTCGGCCATCCATTCACTCATTCATCACTCTCTCATTTACATGCTTACTCATTTACTTGCTCCCTCATTCATTTGCATATTAATTAATTCAAGCATGCTCTTGCTCATTCATTGACTCACGCAGTGAACTGCTGATTAATTTCTACTGCCATTAATCCATCCAGTCAGTTGTTTTCTCACTTGTTCCTCGAATTTCATGCTCTCTCATTCACTGACTCACTCCCTGACTTATTTACCCTTTTCACTCATTTAATCATTCAGTGACTGAATCACTCAGTCATTTACATTTTCTCAATTTACAATTTTTTTACTTGCTCCTTCACTCACAGTTTTAATTATGTAATGATGGATGTATAAGTTATATATACAATGATTTACTAAATACAAAATCATTTATCATTTAATTAATGAATAAACAATTAATTTATGCATTCTTTTATTTATTCATTCATTCATTCACACTTGTCAACATTTATTCATTTATTTTCTGACTTGCTTCTCTGTTTACATGCTTACTTTCTTAATTTAATCACTCACCGAATTATTTACACATTATTTTATAAATATAAAATTACTAAATATATTATTGTAATAATTATTTATGTAGCAAATATTATTTAATAATTTAATAAACATATTAATTGTTCGCTCATTCATTCATTCATTCATCCACTCTTCACTTTTTCTGACAAATTTACAATTTTTTTACTTGCTCCTTCACTCACAGATTTAATTATGTAATGATGGATGTATAATTTATAATAATTAAAATAATTCAAATTAAAATATGTATAAGTTATATATACAATGATTTACTAAATACAAAATCATTTATCATTTAATTAATGAATAAACAATTAATTTATGCATTCTTTTATTTATTCATTCACACTTGTCAACATTTATTCATTTATTTTCTGACTTGCTTCTCTGTTTACATGCTTACTTTCTTAATTTAATCACTCACCGAATTATTTACACATTATTTTATAAATATAAAATTACTAAATAAATTATTGTAATAATTATTTATGTAGCAAATATTATTTAATAATTTAATAAACATATTAATTGTTCGCTCATTCATTCATTCATTCATCCACTCTTCACTTTTTCTGACATTTCATAGGTATTTTCTCACTTGCTCCTCTATTTACATGCTTATTCCCTTAATTAAACATGGTAATAATAACAATAATTTATTTTTACATAGCGTCTTTCAGAATCTCAAGGTCACTTTACAAAGTAAAAAACAAAACAACAAATGAATAGGACATAAGTCTAAATAATTTAATCACTCACTGAACTGAATGTACATTAAGGTATTGTAATAATTACTTATTAATTTAACAAATATAAATCTATTAATATTTTGTTGAATAAATATATTAATTAATTCATGCATTCTATTATTAACTCACTCACTCATTCATTCAATGATGACCTTATTCATTCACTTACCCATTAACAAACTCATTCTCTTATGGATTTTCTCATCCATTCAGTTCCCTCATTCTCGCATTTATCCCGGTAATTACAAATTACAGTTACAAGAACTGTCCCTATATTGATTCATCCTACAGTATCTCATTCTGTGATCAATATTCTGCTCTAGTGATTGGAATTAATGCAGAAAGGACCATCTGTTCCTCCCTGTGGGCCCTTCAACCTGCAGTTTTACAGCGTTCACCTGAGAGCTCCTTCAGCGGACAGGACTGCAGGGTGAACTGTCAGGAGCTTATCCACAGTCAGCTGTCAATCAGAGCTGTGGGAAAAAGACACACTCGCTCAGACGCTGCTCTTTTCCACCATCACTTACTCTTGTTCTAATCCAACGCACCCAAACAATGAGGCAACCCCGCCCTTTCATGAATATTCATCGGATATTTTAATTAGATGCAAAGGGAGTGTCAAGGGGACATAATGAAGGACAAGCAATTAAGGGAAAACGGGAAAGTTAGTGCCAACTTTGCCCTCTCGTTAAATGTCCAGGAGCCAATTGCTTTGTCAGCCCATTTGTGATCCACTTCCTTTTGAAATGCGAGCCATTAAAGGCCAGATATTATTTGTAAAAATTAAAAGGAATTCCCTCTTTGAAAGGCTGTGATCATTTATCTTTCAGGAGGCTTTAACAAGCCTTTGGGGGACAACGGTGTTCAAACAGCTATGTAAATTAGAATGACTATGTGAAGCGGTTGACAAGAGTAGCTGTTTTGTTTTAAGGCAATTCAACTGGCTTTAAGTTTTTGTTTGCAGAGAGAACAAGCCCCGCTTTTGGGAGTTTAAAAGGTACGACTAACCGTGAGGGGTTCAGAGAGAAAATACAATTATATTAATTTACAGAATTACAGAAAAGAACAGAGTCTGAATAATACTCGTCTTCTGATTTCATGCCTGTCTAAAGAAGACAGTTTAGCAGGGAATGCCTTAGCCTCTCTCTCTTTCTTCACTGTATTTTTCATCATTCGCTCATCTCCCTACACAGCTCATGCACAGGAAAAACAACTCTCACCTTTTCACTATCACATGGTCGGCGGTGGGAAAAATGACTTTGCTTTCAAATAAATATGAAATGCGGTCCAACCCCTCATGCATAGTAATAATCACGGAAAATATGCACACACACAGGTTGGAGCACACATGCCTAAGGCTTTGCTGAGTGTGTATAACGGGTGGCTGAAGACAGCCAGAAGAACAGGATGCCAACATCTGCAAATCTCTGAGAAAACCGATCACATCATGACTGCATGTCATCTTTATCAGGACTAGCGCATATTATATTCTGTTTGATTTTGGAGAATCAACCAAAAAATGTCCCTACCACCTGACATTTTAAGGTATTACAGTATGTTATAAGATACAACTGAAAATGTTACCCTGAGAAATCACACTGGTCTCTAGGGCTTTTCACACTTAACCCTGGGTTAATGTCTTATTAACATCCCAGATAAAAGCTGGTTTTTAGGTTAACCCCTTATTGTGGTGATAAAGTTATATAGAGTGAAACAATGTGGTGCTAAAATGCTACAGTCAGTGTGTAGTCATAAACTGCCTTAATGCTTACCTTATTAAATATTAATGTTTTACAGTCAGAGAAACTGAGTCTGAAGGACACAGCTAAAAATGCATTAATTGTACATTAATTGAAGTGATCAAAAGACACTATTATAATTATTATTGTTGTATCAGAAGATTTAAACAACCTTTGGATCAAGGTTGTTCAACTTCTACAGATTGACAAATTGATAACCTATGCACTTGTCCAATCTATGCAAATTAGAATATTAACCCTGCATTTACTATTCAGGATTAATTATGAACCAGAATGAAGAATGAATCAGAATAACCTGGAATTACATTTACCAAGGGATAAGGAACAAACATTTATGCATTTGGCAGATGCAAAGTGACTGACGTTGCATTCAAGAGATATGAGGTTAACAGGTTCATATGCATTTCTATATAAAGTTTCAATTCCATATATGTATGCAGATTGGCCGAACTGAAACTGAGTTCATGTGTTCGATTCCCAGGAAATGCAATATCTGATGTGTGAGTGTATATGTGCATTACACTGTCATATGCTTTGGACAACTTAAATATAATTTGGTTTGCAACCAGCCATTCCTTCTGCAATGCTATTTAGAGTACAGAAATCACTTAAAGTAGCTTTAGCCCATAAATCCTATAAACTGTCATTACATTTAACATCAAATCTTCTCTAACCTGAAACCCAAACGCGCCTAAAGCTCTGAGGGTTTCTAGAAATGTGATCTTAAAGCTGGCTGGGTCACAGATGTTTTTATGGAGCATGTGGATACAGCGAGTTGATTAAAATCCCAGATCTGATGTAACAGGAGGAGGAAACATGGCCTGTTAACACACATCCATAAAGCACTTACGCAAGATCCTCCAGCTCTGCAGGAGAGAGGCTCATGATGCGGATGTATGTGAGAAAGAGTAAAAAAGTCTTGAAACAATGTAACAGAATTGTGTTTCTGTACATGTGAAAGACTATTTTTTCAAAGCTATACTTTGGAGACTAAAGCTAAAACTGCCAAAACCTCAACATGGGGATGTGCCCTAGGATGAAATGGTTATTATAGTTTTCCTAATAATTAAGAGTAAAATAAAATGATAATAAAAAGTACTAAAAAAAAAATAAAATAAAAAGTGTTTAAGAGATGAAAAAATTACCTATATTGTGGGGACCTATATTTTCCTCACAAAGATAGTAAAACCAGAAATGATTTGCATTGCATTGAGCAGCAAATAGTCCCCACTTGGGGTGCTTAATAAACTTGATACATTTTAATAAAAAGGCTTAATAAACATAAAACAACAGCTTAATGAACATCTAAAAGTACAAAAAAAGTTTGTGTGAGGATTAGGTGTAAGGTCAGGGAATAGAATTTTCATCAGCTCAATATAAAACAATAGAAGTCTATAGAAAGTCCAGTTTAATTGAAAAGTGGTGTGAGTGGTCAGAGGGTTTCTCAAATCTCTCCTACAGCAGACGTTTAATGATAGATTAGGTCTTCTCATTATCTAGCTCTGTCCTGTGCCTCTCAGAAGACATTGGCCAGTATCATCTGATTCACTGAACCAATTCAACCAAAATCACTCCTGGGAGAATTGAAAGAATATCCTTAAACACCTGTGATTTACTGCAGACACACGGGCGATATGGTGTTCATATGGGAGAAATAGAGCTAAATGATTAAATACTGTGTAACAGGACTGACATACAGCAGAAAGAGAGAGAGAGGAACAACCCTAGAGAAAAAAAGTATACTTTATTGTATTTGTAGTATATTCCCTGTTTTACATTGCAAATATACTAACCAAAAATTGTAGTATCTTTAAACATATAAAAAGTATATTAGCATCACGCTTTTGCCTATTTTCACAATACAACTTTTAACAGACTTTAAAATAATTGTAATTTAGTATATTTTCTAAAAAATATATTTTACAAAAATATACTTGAATTGAAAGTTCTGTTTATTTTTTATAAGAATATTTATTTGCACTTTACTTAAATATATTTTAACTGTGTGCTGAAAATGATCATTGTAACTATGCATTGAAAGTATACTTTCAAAGCACATTATTAAATGACCTGAAGTTGTAGTTTATTTTAAGTTACATTTTTGAGTAATTTTTAAGTTTACTTCTTCATGCTTGGAATTCACTTTTTTTAGTTGGACATACATTGCTTTCAGAAAGTAATAAAACAAATAAATAAAGCAAATGCATTATAAAGTGTACAGTCAAGTGAACACTGTCTATATTGCATGGACAAAAATTGAAGTTCACTCACTCTGCATTAATATTATATCATTGCATTATTATAACATATCATTCTAAATTTTATGGAGAACTAAAGCTGAAAAACAAAAATTGACATTGATATCTGTATAAGCTGCAGAAGTGGTCCCCCAGGAATCAGTTTTTAGACTCTTTCAATATTGTTTGAAAGTGGAATGACATACAGTTTGTCTTTAGACCTAATAATTACACATTTACATTTGAGTGATTGAGGATGGACAGCAAATACATTATGAGACACTATATAAATGTTGAGGATATATTTAGCTGAACATCTCACAGAATGTTCCATTACTTAACTGTACAACAGAATTGTTTCTCTTTTAAAGAGTCGTGTAATTACAGGAATGATAAAGAACACAGCTCACTAAAAAAAAAAAGATTTTTGATGCTGTCCACTTTGTTTAAACAATTCGTTTTGATTTAACACCATTATATCAGTTTTCCCATTCAAACACGACTGCATCACGTTGAACTGACTTGAAACAACTATTTTTGCTTAACTCAATGTTTTCATGTCGAAAGAACGTTTCAATCAAATAACTCAGAAATTAATGTAATGTAGCCTTTAGCTTACGTCTATGGCTGACCACAAAATATTTAAAAGAAATGTGAACTTACTCCATGGTTTCTCATTTCTTTAAATAATGTTTTCGGAGAAAATATGTTTGTATAGAGTAAGGCTATTATAACTAATTAAAAGCTAATCAAATAAATACATAAACAATAGTAAATACATAAATCTTTCATATTAAGCCTACATTAAACCTTTTTTAATGTAATAACTTTTTACTTATGGCAATATATATTTTTTAGTGTGTTTAATCACAGTAAAAAATGATTAAACAGTGTTTCAATCACAGCTGAGCTGAGCTGAGCTCACTCAAAGAGTCACGAAAAAGAACAGGTAAGCATTTCAAGCTTCTTTATTCCTATTTAAAGCACTTTTTAATATTTAGGATTTTTTGTCGTATCTTATTATTTGAAGATTATCCAGCTCAGCAACGCTAATGTATTAGCTAGAGGAATTTACACACCATTACATCAAAGTTATCAACGGCAATTGTTAAATATACAGTGTTTTACACCACAGTTTGTCAGTGGGAAAATACAAAATATTATTTTGTGCTTTTCTCAGTCAGACACAGACAAATAAGTCCGGTGATTTTTGTCTTTTAAACCAGAAAGTCGAATGACAAATATAAGTTAACTGACACTCGCGCCACAGAAACTAAAGCAACAGGTAAGTCAAACCCACCTATTCACTATATTACAATAACTTTTAGTTAATCGTTATTTATGATCCGCTTCGTCAGTTTCATCTAGCATATCCATGTGATGCTAATTAGGTTTACAAATGCAGCCGAAGCCTGGTAAACAAAATCGGCTGGGGGAGCATTTATGATGTTGTTTTGCTAAAGTTATTTACCATTTCAGACTGATATTTGCTCCTCACATTTTTTTTAATTTGAAACTCATACTTTAATATGTTTTTGAAATCAATGTTTTCAGAGCAAATGCAGTGTGGAGTGCTGGGATGTCAAAGGCAACAAGATGGCTGCAATACTACGGGCCTAAAATGAAGTAAGTTAAGTAGAATTCACATTGATTTAATTGATGGGTTTAGTGTAATGCATGATGTAAATCATCACTTTCTGAAAGATTATTTAAGTATATTTCTTCATTTTTGGATGAATTGCTATTTTTGCAAATGTAGCAGCACAAATGGGTCTTCTGAAGCAGTACAATATTTTAGAATGAAATTTAAATCTAAACATTTATCAGCTCATGCATACACAGCCCAGACAAATATTGGTTTGATGTTTGATGTAATGTAGTGTGCCACCGTTTTTGATTCAGACTGTATTGGCAGAATGAATAACATATTAAATTTCAGGTTGCCTTTGATTCAGAGTACAAAAAAGGTATTTTGTGTTATATTTCCACTTGCACTTATCTTAAAGGGGTCATATGATGTCGCTAAAAAGAACATTATTTTGTGTATTTGGTGTAATGAAATGTGTTTATGCGGTTTAAGGTTCAAAAAACACATTATTTTCCACATACTGTACATTATTGTCTCCTCTATGCCCCGCCTTTCTAAAACGCGTCGATTTTTACAAAGCTCATCGGTCTGAAAAGCAAGGTGTGCTGTGATTGGCCAGCTATCCAGTGCGTTATGATTGGCCGAATACCTCAAGCGTGTGACGGAAATGTTACGCCCATATCATACTGTGATGATGCGCTGTCCGGCCGGAGCGATGATTCAAAAACATGAAAACCCATTATAAACGAGGCATTCGTTGCATCCAGTGGGGACATAATTATGGATTATAATGACTTATACTGTCTTTTTACGCGTTGCGTTGCATCGCGCCGCGTAAACATAAAACCATGTCTGCATTTGTGATCGGAGAAATGACAAACAACAAGCCCTACACTACACTGCCCAAAAAACTCGCTTTAAAAAAAAAAAAACGTACTTACAGTCAGTAAGGCATTGTAGTCTACTCTACCAGGATCAGGAAACGGTCCTCCATAAAATGTGCTGCACACATCTGAATATTTGGGTTGAAGTGTTCTGGAACAGTGTTGTAAATACAACCTAACCACTGATTTCTAGATGTGTCCATTTTTGGAATGCCAAACAAAGTAGTTTCGCTTTCACAACGAAACACAGCGTCACACACGGTGGCCTAGAGTGAGCAGAGGCCGGGGGCTAGAGTGAGCGGCCGGCGGATTCGACGAAGGAGCGTCCGGCGGACTTGCGGCAACCACATGTGACGACCTCAGGCTGGATTCGACTTCGTCCACGGTGAAAGCCGATCTGATAATCCACAACGTAAAGTTGTTGTATTTCCTCAGCGACCAGCACGGATCAGCTCCAGGCATGACAAAGCAGATATCGTCCTCTTTTGGAAGGCCAAACAAAGTAGTTTCGCTTTCACAACGAATCACACAGTGCCTTCACGACATGGCGGCGGCAACAACAATACTACAGCGAGAATAAAAGTTATGGTTTCCTTCTTTGCGTGAACATTTGGGCGGCGTTATGCAAATCTTGTGTGTGTTAGAATGAGCCGTTTTAGGTAGGCGTGGCTGACTCTTAACTTTTATAAAGAATATCTCTTTGGATTTGAGACTTTAGTCTTTGCAACTTTACAGATCTTCTTTATGCACCAAGAGCTTGTAACACTCCAAAGAGAAAGGAACAATTGAAATCGCATCATATGACCCCTTTAAAGTTGCTTTGGGTTTGTATAAAGGTGTGTTGATTTATTATTTATATTTATTTGGTTGTTTTATTAATAAAAAGTCAATTCAATTCAAGCTAAAGAACATTCAGCTGATACACCCCTGAAAGTTTTTCCCAATTAAATCCAGTTGACCAACAGCTCTGGAAGACATGTTGTGAAAATTACAAGTTCTATAAGTACTGCAGGGTTTTAAATGGGCACACGCCCTACTGAATAAACACTACTCTGATCCTTCACACCGTTATTTTCATTTATGAAAATTTAAACATGTCTTTCCACAGAAGGGTTCATTTTCTAATTTGTTGTGACCAGTGTTGGGGAAATTACAATATTGCATTACTCCATAAAAAAGTAACTAATTACATTACTTAGTTACTTTTTATGGAAAGTAATGTGCTACGTTACTTTTGTGTTACTTTTTAAATCTGGACAGGGCTTGCTTGTTTATTTTTAAAATAAAAAATATATATTTTTGGCAAATATAAAAGCCTTTTCACACCCAAAGTGAAATGAATAAGCCTCAGGCTGAAGGGAAAGTAAATTTGCGTCCTTACAGTAGAATGCAGAAGAAGACATTTCAACACACTTCAGCAGAAAAAAAAGACACACAAATGTTTGTCTAGAGTAATTTTTGCTTATTAGTATGGTTGAACTGGATCATCGAAGGTCAGAAGCAAAGACATTGGTTAACAGAATGGGATTAAATACATAAAGGATATTTGTGCTGTTTAACATTTAATTATTGCAGGTTTGCATCATATTCTGAGTTGCATTATTTTTATTCATTTTAAGGAATACTGAATCTGAGTTTTTTTAATGAATGAATGCATATTCATATTTATTTTAGAACTACAGTCTTACATCTTACAGAACTACTAACATCTTCTGATTTCTCTCAACATTGGGACAGGAGAGCTGTCAATCAATAAATTGGAAAAAAAAGTAACTTGCGTTACTTATTTGAAAAAGTAACTCAGATATTCTCTTGTAAATTAAAAAGTAATGCGTTACTTTACTAGTTACTTGAAAAAAGTAATCTGATTACGTAACTCGCGTTACTTGTAATGTGTTACCCCCAACACTGGTTGTGACATATACTAACACTTTTTTGTAATGCATTTAGTAAAAGGAGCCTGACCTGGTGCAGAAGGCAGCAGCCCCCATCATTGCTGTTGAGGAGGAAGAGGAAATGTCATGAGGGAACCCACTGGATGTTTTGATTGTCTTTAAAGATGAAGTGGTGATGTCAATCAAGTCTAGGGTCAGTGCACTGCTGCTGTTTTTGCACTTTATGCCTTTATTTAGAGTACACTAACTTCTCAAAGCAGCTTTACAGAAAATGCATGTGTCTACATTACAATTTAGCCTGATCTGTACTATAAATACTATACTTTTCAACTTGAATAGTGTTGTATCATGTGATTTATAGTAATGCTATATTGGTGTACTCACTTCTGTTACTGTATGTTTGACTAATACACTGGAAGCAATATTGACGTGACATACTGATACAATTCCTCACTGCTAATCATGATGTTCATTCCATTAAGTAGTATGGGTTTAATACAGGATATTTACAGTCTGATGTAGTAAAAACAAAAAGTTGTATGAACATGCCCTCTGACCTTACCTCTTTTACTTTGTTAACAGATGCTGTTCTTGTGGAGTTTGCACACACAAGTACATCTGATGTGCAAGTGAAGTGTAAAAAAGAGCAATTCTTTATAGAATTGCGATATTTTTTGGACATGTATAATTTAAAATGGTTTTGTATTGTGTTGTATTGTTTTTGTTTTGTTTTATTGTATTTATTTTACATGTTCGAAATAAAGTCTCAAAAAATAAATCAAAATCAAATTCTGCAAAAAAAGTGACGTTTGTGTGTTGCTGCTGTTACAAAATTTTTTAAATTTTTTTTATGTTTGTTGCTTTCAGCTTTCTTTTCATTTAAAAACATGGTTGGTGCATTTTATGTTTTGTAATGCTAAAACCATTTGAGGTTTAAATAAACACTGTTTGAATTGTAATAATGTGTCTCTGTCTGTCATTGAAGTTATGTATTTATTGTAATGACCTTGGTTGGGGAAAAATTAGCATATTTTTACTAAAAAAGAATACATTTATAGTATATTGTTTTTTTTTTTTTAAACACTCATAATTAATTTGTAATGTACTCATGATACAAAAAAAGTACACTTTAATATCACTAATCAAGCATGTAATTAGGCATATAATTAAAGTGTACTAAGTATACTTGAAATTGTTTCAATTTAGCATATACAAGTACACTAAATACACTTAAAGTTATACTTTACTATAATTTAATTACAACTAAAATACACTTAGTACAAAAATAGTTGTTCCAAAATAGCAAGTTAACTAATCATTAACACACTTGCCCCCGGTTTCACAGACAAGGCTTAAGCCTAGTCCTAGACTAAAATGTAAGTCTGAGCTGTTTCAACTGAAAGAAACTTGCACTGACTGATCTTAAAATATATCAGTGCCTTTGTTTTGTCTCAAGATGCACACCAGTAATGTTTTTTTATAAGCACTTTCATAACAATTGCTTAAATGTTCTAATTGAACTTTGATCTAATCCTGGCTCACCCCGTCTGTGAAACCGGGCCTTGAAGTACTCTGCCAATTAGTCTGGCTGCAAGTATATTTAACTTTTTTTTTCCACTAGGAAAGATGTAATGTAGGAAGACTAGATCACAGATGAACATGGAAATGCTTATAATGAGTACACTGTCATAAAAATTCCGTAAAATTTATGGTATAAAACCAGCAGCTGCGGTTGCCGGAATTTTACTGTAAAAAATACGGTAGTGACGTTTTAGGTTTTATGGATTTAACTTAAATTTACAGTTAAATACCGTAATTTCATTACCTGATATAATGTTAATATACCAACCTATTGAAGTACTGAAATCTGTTTTGTACCTTTGTAATACACTTATAACCACTAAATGCAGGTGGGGATGAGAAAGTCACATGATGAACCAAAGCCCATCACAAGCAGCTTTTAAATAATAACATATAGAAGGTGCACAGTGTCATTCACACAAACACTAAACCCCATCATGGTAACACACATGAAACTGAAATAATGCAATAAACATTGATTTAACAACATTAGGTGTAACACACAACCCTAATATACAAAACTGATAAGAAAAAACTAAGAAGAAACATAGTTATTTCAACAAAAAAACATCAAATTTGAAATGTAACGCAGGGCGAATCGCCCGATGCTTTCAGATGATGAACACCTTATTCCTACTTCTTTAGCACTGCTTGCAAATAGCCATTTCACTAAACCACTTTATATTCCCCATCCTTCTGAAATAAAATTATGAATGTCTATAAAGTACATCAAACTCTTTTATTTCATAGAGGAAAGAATATTGATTTTTCCATGATACAGCACCTATAAGAAGTCTTGGTCTTGTTTATTGTGTAATGTTTTATTTTACAGCACTGAATCAGAGGAGATTTAATTTGATTTTTGATTTTTTTTGCCACTGATCGACAGTGAAAACTAACTGAAATATAATAAATTATAGAGTTTCCCACACATAAATATGACTTCACCTGGTCAGTGTTTGGAACATTGTTTCCGACTCCACATGAATGCATTAATATTTCTTGCCAATATAAAATTGGCTTTTAGTACACACATCATTTTTCAATGGAGATCACCTGTGAGACATCAAGAAATTTAATTTGATTATAATATAAATGCAGCTCTGTCTGGAAGGTTCTGAATAGCGAGTCTGTTTAGTTGCAGAACTTACAGCATGAAGAAGAAAGAACACTCTGAGCAACACTGTGGAAAAATAATTAAAAAGCACAAGGCATATACGAATACAAGAAGATTTCCAAGTCATTAAATAACCCTTAGAGTACAGATAAGTCAGTAATTAAGAAAGGGAAATAGTACTGCACAGCTGTAAATTTAACTAGAGCAGATTGTCCTTAAACCCTGACCATGCCAAAAGGAAACTAGTGAGAGAGGCCACCAACAGACCAACTCTAAAGGAGTTACAAGCTGCAGTGGCTGAGTTTGAAGAAACCGTGCATAAAGTACAATAACTCTTGTCCAGGTGCTTCACAAGTCACAGATTAACAAGAGAGTGCAAAGAGAAAGCCTCTGCCAGTGTCTAGAGGCTACAAGAAGTAAACATGCCAACAGTGTGGATGCACTTCACCGTGACCAAAAAGGATGCTAAAGTAACAATTTGTTCGGCTAAAATATAGAGACGAGGCTCGTTGCTTAAAAATAAAGACTGGTTTGAATTATCACCTGAGAGCACAACACCCTGAACAGAATACAGAGTGTAATTACCCAGTTATCCAAATTGAATTACCCAAAATTTGTTTTCCGTTTCCGGCTAAATAAAACCCTAATTTCAGCTTTGTTGTTGTTTTTGATAAAAAAATCATTTTGGTGCATCACTTCTAAACATTCTGTTAATTGTACGCATGGTGTCAAGCCAAACACTGCGCATCAGAACAGAAACACGCCGTCCCTACTGTGAATCGTGGTGGAGGCAGCTTCATGCTGTGAGGAGGATCCCTGCAGCAGACCTGGAAGCCTTGTGAAATCAACAGGGAAATCCTGGAGGAAAACCTCCCGAGTCTAAGACACCAATTTAGAAGAAAATGTTTTCCAGCAAGACAATGACCCCGAGCACAAATCCGAAGCTATGCAAGAATGACTTAAAAACAACATGTTCCCCTACTCTACTGCTTGAGCTGCAGGAGTGCATCTGAAATACATTTCAGTTAAAGGAGGCATATTATGCCCCTTTTTACAATATGTAATATAAGTCTCTGGTCTCCCCAGAATGTGTCTGTGAAGTTTCAGCTCAAAATACCCCACAGATCATTTATTATATCATTTTGAAAATGCCTATTTTGAGTGGAAGCAGAAACACACTTTTTTGTCCCCGTCTCTTTAAATGCAAATGAGCTGCTGCTCCCCGCCCCCTTTTCCAGAATAGAGTTGCGCCATTACAGCTCGGGCCTGCTAAAAACATCTGTTTTGGTTCTGATTATCATGTTTATCGTGCTGAAATCATGCGTTTTAAACCATATTAGTTTAAACTTCTGATATACGGTTTTCTGAGTGCACACATCCGAAGCACATGGACAGAAAGCGGCTGTCACAGCATGTGAGTACTAAACTAAGTTCAAGTTTACGTTAAAAACACACATGAGCTACAAAAACAGTCGGTTATGTCTGTGAAGGTAAACAGCTGGGAAAGAAATCGTATGTTTATATTAGATCTGTGTGGCAGCAGCAATATACAGTAAATAAATCAATAAATCCACTGCTCTCTTGTCTCCTCTGAGGCTGGGACTCTAAATAGTGTTCTGTGCTCATCTGTGCAGCCAAAGGCAGAACAGTTAGCATGTTTTGCTCAAATTTTCTCCATGGCATTAGAGCTGGTACACCGTTGTTGCTTGCAAAATCAAAATGACGGCGCCGTGGACGGAAACGTGCAGATTAAGGGGCGGTAATATTATAATAAGATCCCTTTGCCACGTCACTAGGGGAGCGGAATCAGATGCGCTCGTTTTTTCAGACGCTTGCAGAAAAAGGCTTACCAAAACAAAGTTACTGGGTTAATCTTTTTCACGTTTCCTTGGTTGGTAGATGCACCGGGGACCTGATTATAGCACTTAAAACCTGGAAAAGTCAGATTTTCATATGTCACCTTTAAGTAAACCCTTAGTATTCATTAAATTTAATAGTACGTGTTCTATCACAATTCTTCAAGCGTCCCTGCACCACCTCAGCCCCATCTGTTATTATAATATCTCTATTTTATATTTACTAACATTAATCCATTAATTAGTTCAGGCGGGGACTTAACGCTCGTGCCCCTCTTTTACACAAAACAAGCTAAATCTCTTTACTTCTATGACTTTTTAAGGATTAGATGGATGTGAACTCATGAAATCTTGTTAAATCCTTAACGCGCATGACAGCAGCATCAGTCATGTAGGTCTACAGCAGGGTTTCCCAAATGGGGACTTTGTGAAGAAACCGCAGGGGCTCATGAGTTGATGAAAAGCTAATAATTAAATCAAAGGTAACATTTAAATAAATAAATGGGACTGCACAATTAATCAAAAAATAAAATAGAAACCACAATATACTGTAGCTCAGTGCAATTATCAAATCAAAGGCTCTAATTTAATTAAAATAAGTGTAGTCTTAGAAAATTAAAGCTTGATTTGAAATGTTAAAAATCTTGAGGGTTAGAATAATTGAAAGTGAAGAATTTAAGACATAAATATTTTTAGCCTGTAGTGTACAATAAAATGACTTTTATAATACAGTACTCTAATTTACAACAGTAATATATTTGTCTTCATTTTTATTATTTATGTTAAAACTACTACCACTACTAATAACCCTTTATCGGGCGAAGAACCATATTTGGTAACTTAATCGACCATTCACAATAAACGTTTAAGCACATGGATTTCTCCCAGCCAATCAACAGATATCAGTCTACGTCACAGATAGTGACACCATGGCATCTGACCAATCAGGAGTTGACCGGGGCATTTCAAACTTCAGCGTCCTTCCGGGTCTTGTAAAGTACGGATTTACGCTCCTACACTCTAAAAAATGATTGTGATTTTAACAGTAAAAGTAAAAACCTGTTAAGCCCGGGGCATTTCAAACTTCAGCATCCTTCCGGGTCTTGTAAAGTACGGATTTACGCTCCTACACTCTAAAAAATGATTGTGATTTTAACAGTAAAAGTAAAAACCTGTTAACTGGTTAACAGTAAGTTTCCATACTATATACAGTGAATAAATGTAATTACATTTAATGTAATTTTACAGTAAAATACTGTTAAAAATACGTTTTTTGGAAGTGAAAAAGAAAACGTCATTGAATAATTTACAGTGAAAAACCGTAAATTGACACTCCCAGAATTCCCTGCATGACACTTCATATTTTGTTGAAATAGCATGTTTCTTCGTCGTTTTTTCTTATTAGATGTGTACATTAGGGTTTAATCTTACATCTAATGTTGTTAAATTAATGTTTATTGCATTATTTCAGTTTCATGTGTGTCACCATGATGGGGTTTAGTGTTTGTGTGAATGACACTGTGTGAAACCTTCTATATATAAGAACTACCCTCCTCAGCTCGTAGAAAAGCTGTTTGTGATGAGCTTTGGTTCATCATGTGACTTTCTCATCACCACCCGTTTTTGGTGGTTATCAGTGCATTTCAATGGTTCAAAACAGATATTAACACTTCAATATGTTGGTTTATTAACATTACATCCGTTAATGAAATACAAAATTTTATTGTGAATTTAAGTTAAATCTGTAAAACCTAAAATGTTGCTACCATATTTTTTACGGTGAAGTTCTGGCAACCAAAGCTGCCGGTATTTTACCGTAAATGTCACAGTTTTTTTTTTTACAGTGTACCTACTCCCACAAATACGGGGGAAATAGCATCAAAACAAACAATGGTAAGTTGATGAAACTCACACATTATATGGTTGAATAGTTGTGTTAAATGTTGAGATAGGTGTTGTTTGCATAGAATTTCTAGAAATTAGTGAACGTTGGACATGAAAGATGGTGTGATCATATATGATCATACGCCCCGTTCAGGTAAAACTAGTGCAAGCGACAGAGTGACCATTTTTAGACATACGCCCGATGCATCTAGTGAGTTTACAAATAATGCATTATAACGTAGGACAATAGTATTTAATAGTGCATTGAATGTTTTCACAGGTTGATATAACGTTATACAGTGATCCAGTGAAAAACTTAAGCCATTTATTGAAATGATCAAGCCATAAATAGTGAAATATGTTTAACTTATAACAGTTTTTTGTTATTATTATAATTTTTACTACTAACCCAGTTTATATTATTATAGCATATATTGGTGTTTATTTTTACTGTGAGCATTATTACCACTAAAATAAGTGGTACCACCAGTACTTAGTGCTATTTTTCACTTCTTATTATATATTTACATTTTATATGTCAATATTCTTTGTTTTCAGATCTGCACTTTACTGTTACTGTTTTTTTATTCACAAATAATTCAAAGTGGGCTTGATATTGACTCAAAAACTTACTCACTTTTCTTTTGCAGCTGTCTACACCAACAGCTAGTCCTGCAAGTACTGCTGCAGGAAGCGGAAAATAGTAAGGTCAAACATGGTCTACAGGGTCTGGAAGGTCCTCCTTGCCTCAATGATGAACGCAACTGCTTTATTGAGTACCATGAAGCAGTTGCCTAAGTGACTGGACTCGAATTGTGACGTGTGAAAAAGTAATAAAAGATAACAATTTCCTAAATAAATATACTATTAAGTTGATAAATGTTTTAATAAATACTTTTTATTATTTTATGTATGTCTTATATTTTTGTATATATCCACTTTTTGAAAAAACAAATTAACCTAGTTCATCAAAAAAGTAGTTACCTAAGTAACTTTGACACATGAAAAAGAAGAAATATTCCTAAATAAAAGAAAAAAAATTCCTAAATAAATATTCTATGAAATGTATGTATATTTTATGTGTTTATTTATGTTTTATATGTCTTATATTTTAAATATATACACTTTTTTTTGGGGGGGGATGACCATAGACTGGCAAGGACAAGGTAACTTCATTGACCTTGATTTGCAACATTAAAAAAAAAAATGTTTTTAAGTCACAAAAGTTCAAAAGCCTTTTAATAGCCTCCAATAACACTGCAGGGTTGAAATTTTGAATTTCCAAGTATTTCAATGAGTGCCCTATAAAGGGATAAAGTAAAACTTTTACCGCAATGAACTAAGATGAGCAATGGTTTTAGTGATAATAATGGGAGCACGCTTTGCGTGCTTTCTAGGCTATAATCCATTCAGAATTTGTATGAAACTTTCGTTTTTCATACACATACATGCTGCAACGTTTCAGGAAAGACATCCGCATATTTATGATGGATTCATTTTTGAAATATCAGTGATTGACACAGTGATAACCAAAGCAATGGATGGGACAAAAACGCCTCAGTGATTGGTCCTGGCCAAACTTAGACAGTGTGCGTCCTGAGCGAGGTCTAGTTCACGGACTAAAAGCATGCGTGAGCTTTATTGAGATCGGGACATATCAACCAGTAATTTCATTTCCAGTAACGGACAGTAGAAAGTTCAGAAATGAATGGTATGCAATTTATGACAGAATAGTCCCACAACTGATCGTTTTTTTTCTCACGTGTCTCACATTTAGTAACAACGATTCAAAACGGACACATTTCAAGTGACACGGGAAAAAAGACACAGAAAACTTAAATGAACATCAGAAAAGCGTGCACATTTTTGGTTAAAAATGAAAGGCCACTTAAACGCAGGCAACCTTTTTAAGTTATTCTTGACTGAGCTGTATTGACTGCTTTGATGCGTGGTAGGGCATTATTTTGATGCATACATGCCCCCCATGACTCAAGAATCAAATGTCGTCCATGTGTAGCCTATATACATATTTCACGTGTCTCACATTTAGTAACAATGATTCAAAACGGACACATTTCAAGTGACACGGGAAAAAAGACACAGAAAACTTAAATGAACATCAGAAAAGCGTGCACATTTTTGGTTAAAAATGAAAGGCCACTTAAACGCAGGCAACCTTTTTAAGTTATTCTTGACTGAGCTGTATTGACTGCTTTGATGCGTGGTAGGGCATTATTTTGATGCATACATGCCCCCCATGACTCAAGAATCAAATGTCGTCCATGTGTAGCCTATATACATATTACTGCTAAACACACACACACACACACACACACACATATATATATATATATATATATATATATAGATGCAATCAAAATAAAACATACTGAAACAATATGATATATTTTATCTGTTTACTTGCATATCATTAGGCCATGAACCAACATCAGAAAACCATGAATATATGCATGTGTTGTTAAATATTAACTCCAAATCTCAGAAGGTAAACATTTTACATCTATAGGGTTCGGCTGACAAAAAAAGTTTTGGAACCCCTGGTCTGCAGTAAAGAGTAATGCTGCAGCAGAGTCTAAAAGCAGCTGTTTTGTGACTGTGTGTGTGACCCGGGCCCAGATCCCCCATCAACAGGCGTGTGTTCTGTTCGCTGGGGTTTCTGGGTTCAGTTGAGCACTGGTGGAGGAAAGAACGCAGTGACCTGTGGTGTTCTTATCTCAAGCTGAGCCCTGTTATGTGTGTGTGTTTCAAGAGGAGTTCTCTGTTAATCTACTGCGAGACTGTGATTGTGAGTGAGTGTAGCCTGCTGTGAATCACAGATGTGACTTTGCCCTCTCGTTCTCTCTCTCTCTAGCATGCACACACACACACACACACACACACAGAGAGAGAGAGAGAGAGACAGACAGACAGATGTGTTTTGTCTGACCCATCAGTGATTATGTAAATAATCATGTGCACAGACTAGAGACCAGTGCTTAGCTTTATCCACCTGCCTGACCCTTTCTTTACTTTACTAAGATCTTCAAATGCACACATACTTCCATTCAGACTTGTGGTTTCATAAAGTGCTGTATGTTGTTGTATGGGTATCCATATGGTGTTTTGAAATTGATTAACATCCTGCTTTACTTTTTCACTTGATCTCTTTATATCTTTCAGTGATTGCATTAGCATGTCTATCACCCGTGTCAGCCCTCATATTGTTCCAAACCTGTACGCATTTCTTTTTTCTGCTGAAAAGGATATTTTGAGGAATGTTGATAACCAAGCAAATCAACGGGAACCAAAACAGTTTTTTTAAAGAAAGGAATACTGTTTTTTTTTATCTGAATAAAATATGGAAAAAAATTAATTCTGCCTATTAATTATTTAACATTGTCTTTTCAAATATCTCTTACAAATAAATATATATTTATGTCACAGGTGCAAAAACCATTAAATTATTCAAATTTCTATTTCTTCATACCCTGACTGCCTTTGTGATTTTGCATGAATGATAAAGTGCTGTGTAAACTGGGTGCGTACGTAGATAGACCGTGGAAGTAATCTTGGTATACAAGAACGTGATTATCTATGAATGAATGCGTTTGTGTGCACATGTCAACATACAAATATGTGTGTGTACAGTATGTTCATGCATCATTACCAGCGCAGTGCTCAGGTCAGCGTGTATAGCCTGCAGAAGTGCAGCTGTCTGTGAAGACTAACAAGAGCTTTCTTAATTAGCCCAATTGGTCCAAATGAACCCTTCTACTGAACTCCTACTGAAGTCCCTAATGAACGATTTCAGTCTTCTGACATACTCTGTCTGATTTTCAATTACTTCTCTAGTATTTTATCTTTCTCTCATATTTTAAATGCTGTTTCGATAGAAAACCCTTGACTCTCTTTGTTCTTATAACAGAAAACAGGATTCTTAGTTCTTGTTTGATGTTTTAGTGTAAACTACTTTCATGTACATGAAGCAGCATAAAGTCTAGTCCACTTTCAGATTTGTTTGACTGTTGAAACAGACTCCTTAGACATGTAAAGTGACCAACCAGTCAATTTTTTTTTCATTCCGATTAAGAATGGGTTTATCTAAAATAGTTGTAATGACCCCCATATCTTGTAAACACATCAGCTTTTGCCAGACAGAGTGCTTACCACTTTTGTGAACTATTTCCATCAGACAGTCAGAAATAGCACACGGAGATGGTAACAATCTTAGAAATAGAAAGTGGAACAAAAAAGAAATGTGTCAATTCAGTAAATGTTAACTTTACTTTAAATACATACATTTTGTGCGCCCCCAGACCCAATTTGGAAAACTCCTGAATTAGTTAATATGTTAGAGACAAAACTCTAATTTGCTCCAACAGGAAAGTGTATCCAAACTACCTCCTTCACTAATGCCTGACTTTGTGCTGTTAGTAAAGTGATTTGTCTTCACTTTTCTGTTGTCTTTGTTGGACACATCCATTTCCTGGCCCCTCTGGAGTGTTAATGCAGAGAGGAGAGACTCTTTCCTTCTAAGTGGTTTGTTATTCTAAGTGATTTGATTTGTTGTTCCATTACTTTTCCCCACTATGTCTGTCTACAAAACCTTTGTCTTGTTTCCCTCTCACACATCTATTTATCTCTTCCTTTGTCACCAAACACTTCCTTTTATCCTCCTGGACATCTTTCCATCCTGCACTCTCTTAATCTTTAACCTTCCTGTCATCCATCCATCCAGTCTAAATATTATATTTCACTTGTGAGCAGGGGTGTGAAGTAACGAATTACAAATACTCACGTTACAGTAATTAAGTATTTTTTATCAGTAATTGTACTTTTTTGAGTAGTTCAAAAATTGTGTACTTTTACTTTTACTTGAGTACATTTTAAGTGATGTATCGGTACTTTTACTCTGCTATTTTCCTCAGTTTGTGGTCGTTACATGCTTATTTTAATTTTATTTTTATCCATCAACGTGATTGGATAGATAGTAATAGGTCTCGTGACTTTCGTCAAATCAAATTGTGCATAGAAATCTTTTACCGCCAACTGTTTATCATGGCTGCTGGAAGTGCATTCTTCAAGCATCAATTCAGTCGCATCTTCCTCTATTGTTACTTGTGGAACTTGTTGACTTTTGATGAGTTTGAATGTGTGATGGCAATTAAAAAAAATAAAAAATTTTATACAATCTGCCTTCAATTAGCCAAGTGCACTCGCGCATAAACAATTTTCAAGTTCAACACTTTTGTTCCATTCAGTTGTGGATGCTGCTGATTCACCGAGACCGCCGCGGCTCAGCAAAGAGACGTGTGTGTGTGTGTGTCTTCCTTTGAAAAAGTTTCCCCAGAAATACTTAGCTATTTAATGCATTTTTCCTTACAAATTGTATTATCAGCATAACAATTCGAGTAAATGTGTAAAAGGTATGGCATGATGCCATCCTTCTAGAACAATGTGCATTTATGTTAAAATTGTAACATAAATTATCAAGTTTAGTTATTCTTATTTCTTTATTGCAAAACGCTAAAACTGGCACCGTTTTGGAGAGAAATGGGCTCTCATTTTAATCAATATCATGGTGTGTGATGCTGAACTATCAGTTTCTAATGGTGTTTGTATTTGCACTGTTCTAAACATTAATATTTTATGTGCAACAACAGCATGCTGTCTCAGTGGTCTTACACATGATTTTAAATCAATTTTTTCAAACTTTATGATTTAAATGGGGATGATTGTACTGAGAATAACTTTGGAGTTGGCAGTCAAAATTACAACTGCTGGATAATAAATATTCTTTATTCTTTATGACAAACAAGATAATGTGAATTACAGAATGTACAACATTTTAAAAATGTATAAATTGCGGTGTACAGCGTTTATTATGAGGGGATAGAATCCACAGCTCAGTACTCACTACTCAATACTCATGAGTACTTTTAAATAGGCTACTCTTTTACTCTTACTCAAGTAGTTTTTTTGGACAAGTACTTTTACTCTACTCGCACTACGTTTTTTGGAAGGTAATGGTACTTTTACTTGAGTATATTTTTTCAGTTCTCTTTCCACCACTGCTTGTGAGTCAGGTTGGGCTTGTGGTATAGGCTGACAGGTGTAATTTCCAGAGGATTGCTGGGAAGGAGAGTCCCCAGAGAGACATACAGAGAGGTGCTGAATTCCTCATGTCCATCACCCTTTCTTTCACAGAAATTTCCATTCCATTCCAGGTCTGAAAGATTTCTGATCTGTCGGTATCAAATTTAGAGTGGTGCGCTACAGAATGAAACGGGAGAGAATACAACAGCGTTTTTTCCCCCTGGGGTAAAATTGCTCTTTGAAATGGAAATCTGCAATTCATAGATACCAGCAAGAGCAAACACATGAACATGGTCAAAAAGTAAAAATCCCAATTCCACAAGAATAGAAATGCACACAAATGAAAGAAAAAAAATTACCTTCAAACAGTCACTTGTTGAAATAGTCATGGTTTAGTCTATTACTGTCACTAGTGTTAGAGATTTGAAGAAACTCCTCAACATACACTCTTTTAAAAGAAGGTTCTAAAAGGGGATTTTCACAGCAATGCCATAGAAGAACTGTTTTCGGTTCCCCAAAGAACCTTTCCGTGAACAGTTCTTAAAAGATGACTTTTTCTTAGTATGAGAAAAAAAATTATGTAAAGAACCTCGTGCAATGGAAAAGTTCCATGGATGTTAAAGGTCCTTCATGGAACCATAGATTCCAATAACAAACCTTTATTTCCCTTTCATGGGAACTTCGAACTGCGTCCTCTAGGGGTCGCTATGGGGAACGCCTCGTCGTGACCCGTGTCTGAAGCATACATTGAAAAAACACCAACTCGTTGGCCGGTGACAGCCATGACGTCACTATCGGTGCGACTATAAAATAGGCACCGGGAGCACACATCATTCTCTTCTTCGTCTTCATTGACTGTTTTGTTTGAAGCGTGCATTTCTGTGGTAAGAGCGATCTCTATTTATCTCATTATGGCGAGCACTAGCAAAGCATTTAAGGATGTGTGCATCCGTGTTGACGTTGTTTAACATCTGATGACACACACGATCTATGCGTTGTTTGTTTGGGCAAAGAGCACGCACGAGATGTCTCCGAGGGGCAATCGGCGTGCACTGCGAGCGTTTTTTCCAAGAGAAAAAGCTCCGCTCTCGTTTGTCACTCTTTTCGAGGGCAGCCATCTACTTCCCGCGATTCAGCACCCGCCGCTGCTGAGGCACGGAAGGGAATGAGCTCGTGGGGATCGCAGGTGGATCTGGCCAATGAGTTTGAAGGGGGGTTTCCCTTTTGCGATCGTCGG
>NW_015505203.1:2354282-2354632 GCF_001515645.1 Sinocyclocheilus grahami
CTGAAAGACCGGGATAGCGGCCTTCACGAAGTCCGGGTCTGAGCCCGAACAAACCCAGGGGTCCTAGCCCGTCTCGGTTTGAGGATCAGAGACTGGCTCAGAAGGCTAATGTCGCAGCTCGCGCTCCTCCTCCGCCCGCGGGTAGGGATAGGAAGAATCACGGGTCAAAGGAAGGTGAGTAAAAGACAGGGCGTCAGCACTTTTGTCCGGATAAGAGTGATACCTCAGTATCTACTCATTTCCTTCGGGGGTCTTACATCTGCCCTGATCTTCACCTTCCTAATTCCCCTGTAACCACCATCTCTCCACCTGACTGAGGTTAGGTGGGAAATTTCCTGCATTATAGTCTC
>NW_015505203.1:2354966-2361715 GCF_001515645.1 Sinocyclocheilus grahami
GACACTGCATCCTCTAGGTTTCTTGCCATGCTGTGGATGCAAGCTTCAGACGAAGAAGTGAATGATGTGTGCTCCCGGCGCCTATTTTATAGTTGCACCGGTAGTGACGTCATGGCTGTTGCCAGCCAACGAGTTGGTGTTTTTTCAATGTATGCTTCAGACACGGGTCACAACGAGGCGTTCCCCATAGCGACCCCTAGAGGACGCAGTGTCTCGTTCCCTACTCAGGGAACCATGGTTACATAAGTAACCTGAGACGTTTTAAGAGTTTAAGTATTAAATTTGCCATATAACTCATCCTGCACCTTTTGTGCCTTCGACATGAATGACACCTCACATTAGGAGCAGGCAATATACTAGTTTAAAACAGTATATATAAAAATTAAAAAATAGATTAAAAAGTATGTTTAATAAATACTTATATGCACATTAATTTATTTATAGTTTTTTCACTGCAATGTGTCAAAATTAATTAAATCTGTGAAAGGTCTATTAGTACTGCTGTTTAAAATAAAGACACATTTTCTGCAGTTTAAAAAAAAAATTTATAATTTTTTTTTATAAAAATGTGCATATTGTGATATATCATTATATAAAAAATACAATACCTACCTCAAATAATGCAGCTTGTAAAGGAGATATACGCTATTACTTCTCAAAGAAAATCAGACTTAAAAGTTTCATCTGGCGCATGATAAAACCAGATGAAAATTCAGTATCTGGGGATCAGAATATTACAAGGACTCAAGGATGAACTCTTCTGACTTCAGCTATCAAGGAAGCACCTAGCAACCACATAGTAAAACGCTGGGAATTACCTACAATATCTTAGCATCAGGGCGGCAAGCTTTGCAAACATTTTCATTCACAAATCTACAGTAGTTATTATCATCTCTGTCATTAGTACTATCACCACCAATAACATTTTTAGTCATCCATTCTCACTGTCATCTAATATGAAACACTTTTCTCTTACAACTTTCTTTCATGGGTAATCAAACACTCTCTGCTCTCCTCCTCTTCACTTCTTCCATGACTCTGTCTATTAAGAACAATCTCTTGAGTCAGACAAATATCTCAGTTAACAATCCTTTCTTTTGTTCTCCTCTTCCACGATCTCTCAAGGTGAAGAGCACCACTTCTCGTCCATCAACTGCAATCCTAAACTTTGCAATCAGCCTCAGATCATGAGTGTGAGTGTGTATGGCTCCAGTTTTCCTTACAGTGTGGGCACCACCAATGATACCTTTAAGAAAAATGGCTTAAAAAGGACAAAATATTGACTCAGAAAAAACTTTAAAATAAAAAAAGCTTCTGAGGATTATATTTAATGATATGTGACATAAAATAGCACACTATAAAACCAACAGAATTGATGGAATGCCAGAAAAACATATTTTTGAGATGCATGCACATGTTGGTATGCCTTTAAGAACATGTGTCCTTTTGCATTAGTGTGTTTGTTCATGTGTGTGTGGTTTCATGTCCTTCACAGCTACAGTATCTCAGTAGTCACAGCACGCTGTTGTAATTACCAGGTGTCTGAGACTCAACTCTAGCTCAATACTATTTTCCTCCAGAATGTACAAAAGCCTACACAGACACACACACATTCACATTAACTAAACCCACACCGTCGCTCAATACCAAAGCATATACACTACCAGAGTCAGTCATATTTACAAATATCACACAAATCGCAAACACAAATGAAAAAGAAAAAAAAAATCATGTAGGCAGCAAGGTTCAGCAATCACAGAGTGCACGGTAAAAAAAAATCAGCAGCCGGGGGCCCAGCTGTGTGAGATAGGACCCGATATCGATCCGTGTTATCACATCCTTTCAGCCAGTAAGCTACAGACAAAAAAATAAATAAAAAACCCACCTTAGTTAAGAACATACTCCACCACTTAAATATTAAAGTATCAGCGGGTTCATGCCAATGTATAATTGACGTAATTTTAACCTCATTTTAACCACGACACCTCGGAAGATATAAATAATTTATTGATTTTTTCCCCCGTCGCAGCTGGTTAGAGACAGGCCTGTGCAAACTAAATCACGCAATACCCCTGATTCTCTATTGTCGGTGTTTAGAGGGATGATGAGAAAGTTGTATAGCATTTCTGAGGTTTTTTAGTGTAATTTTCAGTGTATTTTCTGCACTACTAGCATCACAAAATTGTCAAAATATTTTCAAACAAGTTATCTGAACACACCTCTAACCTTCCATTGGTTGAGAAAGAGAGAGTCGCACCCTAAAGTCATGCTATTGGTTGAGCTAATGTTGCTAAGCTAGGCTGGTTGGGTGTTTGGATAAACAGAGCAATGGTTTGAAAGCACCACAGAACCACAGTAATTACAAATGGCTTACTTGGCTATGAATATTAAACTGTGAAAAGAGAAATATTTAAACTTTAAATTTACACATATTACCTCTAATGTTGAGTCTTATGACATAATTCTGGAGCTGTATTCTTCTTGGACTGCTAATTAGGCTAATAATAACAAACCTCTTATCATCATCAGTAAAAACAAACATGTATTTAGACTGGTTATTTGCTTGTGCATCTGCATATGGAATTGAGGTAAATAACTGGAGGCGGGTTGTTGCTGTAACCTCACTGTAATTTTGTTTTGTAGTTTGCTAGACTACTGACTATAAAAATGTTGTTATACTATCATTTGGTTTACTTGGTCTCATGACCACCATACTTTGCCTTTGGCATTATTATGATAACAACTGTATGTGAAGACTAATGAAGTCAAAGGTAGCAAAAAGTGATTCCCTCTCATGACATCTCATCCTTTAATTTATATTCACAAGGTCCAAAATTAAGACTTTTGCTAACCAAATGCAAGCAAAATGGGCTTTAGTGAGTAAATGAATGTAAATGTAGTTACTATATTACAAATCTGCATTTCTCTAGACTCATCTGCAATTTTGGATGAGCCCCCCCCCCCCCATACGGAGCCCTTTGCAGTGCATTCTGGGATTGCAATAAAAGAAACTATCATCAAAACTTTTCCAACATCTGAAAATATATTATCTGACATTTGGTTCAGATGCCAGAAAAGTATTTTATGGTTTCTGGCACGGAGCCAACAAAAATATTACAAACAAAATCTAAACAAGGATTGTGGATTTGAACAGGTGTGGATTTAAAGAGACTGGTTTGAATATGGTGCTGCAGGCGACACAGTTTTTCATATGCATGTAAAAACAGCTTGATAATTATTTTGGCACTAGGAGAAATGTATCTTAATTATGCATTGTAAAATACGGTTTTATATTTTTTTAAAGAAAATTTGAGTAGCTGTTAAATGCGCTCAATTCCCTCTCCATTGGTAGGTGGTTGGTTAAAGTGATATGCATGTTTTCAAGAACAAATCATTAGCAGAACAGGACTGTAAGAACTCTAACTACAGTTGAATAGCAGTTCCCAGCATAATCCCTCCACACAACAGCCTGGGACTGAACCTCCAACCTTTGGACTGACAGTTTAATCGCTAAAGTCTGTTCTTACTGTTCTACCATACTGATCAACATCTGCTTTCAACAGGGTCAGTCTGTCTGAGGTTCTTTTGACAATTTGGAGATAATTTCGATTACTCCTGCGATTCCTGCAGGGATGAAAATAACTGTAATTTCGAAACAGTATTGTGCTCTGTTTAATAATGTCATGTGGATTTCTATGCTTTTCATCTGATAATAATAACAACTCTTTTCCAAAACCTAGTGAGGAAACATCCTAACCTTAATGAAACCACAACATCCTAATGAGTGTAAGAAAAACATTGCGCAGACAAATAAAACTGTGTGCTTAAAGGGATAGTCAACCCAAAAATGAAAATTTTGTCATTAATTACTCACTCTCATGTCGTTCCAAGACCTTCGTTTATCTCCGGAACACAAATTAAGATATTTTTGATGAAATCCAAGAGAAGACATGTAAAAAAAAAAAAGTTATTTTTGTTTTCTTTGCGCACAAAAATGATTCTCGTAGCTTCATAAATTTACGCTTAAACCACTGATGTCACGTGGAGTTTTTTGACAATGTCCTTACTACTTTTCTGGGCCTTGAATGTGCTGGTTAAGTTGCTGTCTATGAAGGGTCAGAAAGCTCTCGGATTTCATCAAAAATATCTTAATTTGTGTTCCAAAGATGAACGATGGTTCATGAAGTTATGGTTATGAGTTTGGCACGACATGAGGGTAAGTATAATGACAGAATTTTCATTTTTGGGTGAACTATCCCTTTAAACAGTGTAAGGCATTTCCGAACATCACACAAACCAGATGAGAGTCGTAAAAGCATGAACCATGGTCAGCCCAGGCGTACCTCTCTCCAATGAGTTCCTGCTTCGCTCTGCTTATCTTTACAAAGAAAACATGGAGATACTGATTTACCAAACCACCTCCGATGTCTACACAATACTAAGACAACAAGAACTGACCCCTTCCCATCTGGATTAATTTAAGTCACAGAAGGTCAGTAGGTTTCGTGACTGGCTTCAGCAAAAATAAACCATCTGATGGACCATGGAACAAAGTACCTGGTATCTAGACAGCGTCCCGCACAGAATTGCGCGGACCTCATGACCAGTGTTGGGGGTAATATATTAAAAGTAACGCAAGTTACGTAATCAGATTACTTTTTTCAGGTAACTAGTAAAGTAACGCATTACTTTTTAATTTACAAGAGAATATCTGAGTTACTTTTTCAAATAAGTAACGCAAGTTACTTTTTCTTAATTTATTGATTGACAGCTCTGGTGTTGCCATGTTGAGAGAAATCAGATGTTACTGTAGTTCAAAATAAATATGAATATGCATTAATTAATCTCACTCACACAAAAATAAAAACAGATTCAGTATTCCTCAAAATGAATAAAAACAATGCAACTCAGAATATGACGCAAACCTGCAATAATTAAATGTTAAACAACACAAATATACTTTATGTATTTAATCCCATTCTAATCATTCAAACATCATTCTGACGTCACCTCAGCGACCAACCAGTAACGGGGTTCCCTCAGAGACATCCCGGAAGCCCGCATCAGCCATGGAATCACTTCAGCTGTCAACCAGCAGAACACAAGTAAATGAACAACTCTCTAATCTGCTGAACTGGTGAATTTAGATAAGCAGTAAAATTTAAGACGAAATTCTCTGCTTTGTAAATTCTTAAGGTGAATTTACATCACTCGTGAAAACGAGGTAGAACTATGAAACTCAGAACTCCGTTAACATAATTTCCTTCCTCTGAAACTGTATGTTTGTGTGTATGTGTGTTTTAGCTTAGTTTTACGTAATCTAAAATAGCCAATAAAAATTCATGTTTCATTTATAAATAATCAATTGTCTGGTGTCATATAATTTCAAGGTTAAACCTTTGCCAAGATCAACGTTACCTCTCTTAAGAGCTGACAAATCATCATAAGTGTGTTAACCATGGCCAGGAAAACACCTATTTAATTTGTTAAAATATACTGAGAATCACCGGCTCGCTGGACGACCCTTGATTTAAAGTGTAAACCATTTAAAGTCAAAATCAGTTTTGATCAGGTGGACCTCGAATTCTCAGATCGAGTTCTTTTAAAACCTGAGCTAGAAATAAACCTGAATTAATTAATAATAATTAATTCCCTTACAACTGAGTTAAAAATTTCTTACAGTATGGGGGAGAAAAATAAGCTGGCAAGATTTGACTGAAAAATTAATGACCCAAGATAAATATTATGAATTTTGTCTATTTTTATCCGGAAAAATAGATAAAAGACTAAAGAAACTGAATTTGTTGTGTTATTTGGTTATGTTATTTTAGCACGGAAGAGCGTGTTGTTTGAATATGAAACTCGAGTTGTTCTTTAAAGAATTGAACTGCAGAAAAACATTTTAATTTGTCCAACGAGACAAAATAAGTCGCGTCAGAGCGCACAAGAAAGAAACGGGCGTTTTTCCCCGTTTACTTTCTGTAAAAGGGCCTTCAGAGTGTGATTTGTATAAGTGCGTTTTCCACTTCCAAATGCAGCTCTGCTATTATCTCCCCGGTTTGAGGAAATCAGAGTAGCTAGCTGACAATCCTCTTGCCATTTAATTCAGTGGACGTGAAACGCGGTGCTCAGAGAGTGTCCGAACGATATTTACTTTGGGAGAATTATGAAAGCTTGATCAAGTGAAATCGTGGTTAAATCCACGTGTGTTTTGTCTGTATAAATAGACATGTTGTGATATCCGCTGAGGTATCAACAACAGTTATTGTATTAATTGCAGTAAATCTGTACATTAATTCACCTCACTCTGAACGAGTTGAGTGTTACACGGAGCTGTAAGATAAGAATCTAAATAGTGCTTTTTGGTTGTGTAGTGCAGATGCGCCGACGTCTCACTGACAACCCACAGCTAGGAAGCTCATGCTGTGGACGTTGCCATAGTAACAAGTCGTAACCCGGAAGTCGAAGGAAACCTTTTCCGGAGGGAACTTCCGGTCTGCCAGTGCCATTTTGAGCTGTTTGTAAACAGAGAGTCAAGCTAAGCTATTAGCATGGAAGGCTAGTGGTTAGCACGTAGCATTTTGTGGTCAAAGGCAAAGAGTTTTGCAGTGTTTGAGGTGACTCGATCAGTCACATCTGATTTCTTTCGCTATTTCACACTGATCTCATCCTACCTCTCTCACCTCTCTCTCTCCTCTTCTCCTCCCATTGAAAAGAACAGACAGATGCAAACTTTATAAACCTTATTG
>NW_015505203.1:2362719-2364344 GCF_001515645.1 Sinocyclocheilus grahami
AACGAAAAATTGGTGAATGGTGTCAATCGTAACAGCTAAAAAACCCCATTCTGTCATTTTTATTGTTTTTCCTTCACACAGAGGAATTTTAATAACAATCACAGTCTTGTGGTTTGTGGTATTAAGAAATCCCCATTCCCAAACGCCGGTTTAGAAGCATCCTTCTAAATCAAACTTAACCAAAAGGAAAAAGAGAAGAAAAATTCAATTATCCTCATTCTGCTACCAGAAAAGGGTATTTTGTTGTTTTATCTTTCCCTCTCATCTTACCATTAACTTTCTTTCTTTTCAAAAGAAAAAAAAAACTTTTCTCTTACAGGAAAATTGGAAGCAGCCAATTACTGACCTGTCCACTGCTCCGTTTCGTTCTTTTCTTTTTCTTTCATCCCTCCGTTCTCTAGCTGTGCTACCTGTGTGCTTACTAATTTTCCCCACAGAGACTACAAATTAGGAGCACACCCACCAGAGAATCACAGTAACCGAGAACTACACTCACCTGTCACTTACACACTCACTGTCAAACCACACATGACATTGCACACTTACACCCCTGTTTTGCGTTGTTTGATTTGTTTTGTTTGTTTCCTCTTCTTCAAGGTCTGTGTCAGTCTAGGTTCTAAGATCTCCCTCACCATGCCAAAACATGTCTCGCACAACAGACCCTGTTGGCCACTGGGAAGACCTCGAAACCTGGCTAAGTGTTGCAACAGACAGCCTCCTACCTAAGGCTGCTGAAACACTGAGGCATCAGACACAAGACCAGCTGGATGACAACATAGCAAACCTCATGAAACAAGACCCAAGTCAGAGCTACAGTCACAAAGAATTAGCAAAGATCACCGGCTCCTTAAGCCACACACTCATCGCCACCCTCAAGCTGAGCGACAGGCACGCCGCCCATCTCCAGCAGGAGCTAACACGCGCACAACGACGCGTCGAGCAGCTAGAACTGGAGGATCAGGAATGACAGGAAGGGCATGATGAAGTGGAACAAGGCGCCGAGGAGGAGATCACTAGGCTAAAAGAAACCCTAGCAACCGCTATCCAAGAAATGGAACGAGGCAAGGCTGACCACGCTGATCTCTCCAGCAAGCTGCAATATGCCGAACAGCTCCTGGAAAAGGAAAAGGCCGACTTCAGAGACAAGAACGGCCGAATCAAAGCCCTTGAAACTCACCTGGATGAGTCCAGAAACGAGATCAGTCGCCTAACACTACAGCTGGACTACATCAAAGAGAAGTCCGACAGCATCAGAGAGGAACTCAGACATGCCTACGAGCTGCGCCCTGAGCCTACAAGGACCCGACAAGCACCAGTCTCACCCCTGCCTAGCAGGACCGGGTCACCCGTTCCTCGACTGACACGTGAGCAAAAGGGGTCCAGAATTGGAAGAAAGGATCAAGGAGGAAGGAACGCAACTTATTGATTTGACTCCTGTTGATACAGCTTTAGAAGCTATTGCTCGCCTTCCGCCTGCTGGCGCGTCAATCATTTGGTCTTGGTCTGCCGCTGATACAGCGCTTTGCGTTTCTACTATCGTAGGATTTGTTGTGACTCGGACAATTGCCTTCCTCCTCCACAAGCGAGTGAACGCCGTTCAAGAGTCTTTCAACAAATGCACGTCC
>NW_015505203.1:2364354-2368784 GCF_001515645.1 Sinocyclocheilus grahami
CGGACCTCATGACCGCTTAACACATAAATTGATAATCCCGTCAACAAAAGAGACAATTTTATAGCCCCCTGTCCAGCAGGAGAAACTGGGCAGACTCTCAACTCTGACACAAAATTTACCTCAGGACATTTTCCCTTTTTCCCCTTTGCGTTCCAAAGAAAAAGAAGATTTCTGAGACAATCATTGAAAGTATGAAAATATCGGAGCATAGAGTCACAAATAATATGTTGTATGTCTTAGATATACTGTATATACTTGATGTGTTCATTTAATCGGTGCAACGTTAAGCAGTGTTTATTACCCCTTTCTAGGAAATGAGGATATTAAAATGTGTGTAATATGTGAAGTTTAATCTTGAACGAATGGAAACGACAAATGCAGAATGTTGAAATGAAGTAAACTTTAATAGTATGTACAATACTTGCTTTTAAGAGACTTTATAGGAGTATTAACACAACTTTTATAGATGGTGTCCTCATGTGATGAATTGAAGCCTCTTGTTAATGTATGCACGCTCCGCCTCGCAAGAAGTTGATTGGAAGATTGCGTCGGGGGATGGACTTATGCAGCGGAACAAAAACCCAATGCAGGACAGACTCGAGTGCTTGCTTGCGGCTTCTCCTACTCTCGCCTGTCGCCGTGCTAGAGCGACGAAATTCTCTGCTTTGTAAATTCTTAAGGTGAATTTACATCACTCGTGAAATCGAGGTAGAACTATGAAACTCAGAACTCTATTAACATAATTTCCTTCCTCTGAAACTGTATGTTTGTGTGTATGTGTGTTTTAGCTTAGTTTGACGTAATCTAGAATAGCCAATAAAAATTCATGTTTCATTTATAAATAATCAATTGTCTGGTGTCATATAATTTCAAGGTTAAACCTTTGCCAAGATCAACGTTACCTCTCTCTTAAGAGCTGACAAATTATCATAAGTGTGTTAACCGTGGCCAGGAAAACACCTATTTAATTTGTTAAAATATACTGAGAATCACCGGCTCGCTGGACGACCCTTGATTTAAAGTGTAAACCATTTAAAGTCAAAATCAGTTTTGATCAGGTGGACCTCGAATTCTCAGATCGAGTTCTTTTAAAACCTGAGCTAGAAATAAACCTGAATTA
Organism: Sinocyclocheilus grahami; assembly: GCF_001515645.1. Taxonomy (NCBI): domain Eukaryota; kingdom Metazoa; phylum Chordata; class Actinopteri; order Cypriniformes; family Cyprinidae; genus Sinocyclocheilus; species Sinocyclocheilus grahami. The sequence goes on from NW_015505203.1 coordinate 2,365,475, forward strand.
ATTAATAATAATTAATTCCCTTACAACTGAGTTAAAAATTCCTTATAATAGATTAAATCTTTAGTGATCAATGCCATATATTTACACTTTAAAAATGATTACTGCAGTACATTTAACAAGAAAACTTTGTTTGTTTCTTTGTAATAATTTGTGAAATTTACTAGCAATTTCTGAGTGAAAATTGTTTTTTCCCCACTGAACTCTAAATGCAATGCATTCTGGGATTGCCTTATCCATGAAGACTACCTGCACTGCTGCTTTAGTTTGGCCAAAAGATGTTATCTTAGACACTCGCTCTGTCAAGCAAATGCAGTGCGAACATCTGTCGGCTCTCACTGCAGTCAGCGTTGACTTCCGGGTGTCAGGGTCATGTAATGATAGATGGCCCCAACGGGTGCGTACACATACTGAGTTCCAGTTACACAATGCTGTTGTGTGCTAGAGAGAACAGTTCACTCCCTGAGTCCCTGCAATGAATTATTCAGACTGGTGGTTTGCGTACGAATGCCAGGAAAAGTGAATACTGGCACCAGCCGCCCTCAGGCATAAAGCACCCCAGAGCCCTCAATATGCCCGGGATCCTTGACAGCTCCCTCTCTCTCCCTCTGAGGGTACTGTATGCAGCCCATCTTTAAATACTTCTGCTGTCCTCTGTAGTGGGGTGAAAAGCAACGTAAGTAGAAACAGAGTTAGTTGTGGTAAAGAAAGCTACAGATACCCCGTTACATCTACCATTCGTCTTGGATGATTCAATCACATGTGAACCGTGTTGTGTAAACGGGGTATAAAATGTAATCTGTTCTCAGTAACAGAGGTATTCAACAACATATGATGACATGGCGTTTGTAGTTTTAGTACTTTTAGAGTCAGTCTTTATGCTCAAACAAGCATTTTAAACGGCAAGCTGCAAAAAAACCCAAAAAAAACTAATACAACAATTTGGAAATGTTCATACATGCAATAGACTTCATGAAACGCTTCACATCAACATAAATTGACAATGGCAGGGTTGGATTAATCATTTTGCATTTGGACATGTGTCTAACCTCTATCTTATAAATAAAGGCTAAAAAAAAATCTAAAAAATGAAATTAGTCTGCACCACTGCTCAAATTTTTGGATCCATCAGAAAAAAAAACTGAATTAAAGAAATTAATACTTGCATTCAGCAAGGATGCATTAAAATGATCAGAAGTAACATTAAAGACATTTATAATGTTGCATAAGATCACTATTTAAAATAAGTGCTGTGTGTGTATATATATATATATATATATATATATATATATACTGTATATAGGATTTCATCACAGTTTCCACAATAATATTAGGCAGTACAACTGTTTTTAACAGTGATAAAAAATAAGAAACATTTCTTGATCACTAAATCAGCATATTAGAATAATTTCTGAAAGATCATGTAATTGTAACAATAATTGTAAAAAATATTCAACATTACTGATTTCATTTAATTTTTATGTATTTTTGGTAAATTTTTTGAGAATAAAATGTCAGAATGTTCCTGCATTATTATTTCGTACTTATGAAATCAGTGTAGTGACTCACCGATCTGCTTTAAAAGAACTGCTGAGACATGGGAAAAACTCTAACAATTTTTAATTAAAAAAGAAGAATGATAATCTGGGTTTTGCCCCTAAAGCTTTGCTTCCCATGTGTTTTGAGAGAATCATAGCTCTTCAATGTGTAAAGAGTTACAGATGTGTAATCAATACACTGAAAGTGATGGAGCCTTCACTAAGACTGACGTGTGAACACACACACACACACACACACACACACACACACAGTCTCAGAGGAGAGAGGTGTGTCACGCTTTGTAATTGAGGTGTGTTAAGACAGACAGATGCGACAATTACAATATTTTCTCCATTATTCCCCTGTCTCCATTTAAAATCCCTCTCTCGATTTCTCACAGACTCACACACACAAAATCAATCTCCATTCAAAATCAGCCATGTAATTGCTGTAAATTAGTCTGCTGTAATGAAACCCGTTTAACAATAAGAGACCTCAGGGATTCAATGCAGTGGTCATGAAGGGTGGCCAATAGAATCTGTGATCAGATATCGAAAGACCGGCATAGTTATGCAAAATCCTCACTTTCTCAGTGTCTGTTTGTCTATCTGTCTATATACAAAAATATGTTATACATACACACACTACCAGTCCAAAGTTTGGAAACACTTCCTCATTCATATTTTTCATAATGTTCTCAGAATAAGAGAAACAAATCTATGGCTTACCTTACAAGACAAAAAAACAACTTACATTCTTCAAGTAGCTGCCACTTTGTCTGATAAGAGCTTTGCTCACTCTTGGCCAGGCACGGCACCAGAATTTTTTCTTTACCAGTGCTAAGGGGGGGGTCCAATATGTGGGGGTGCTAAGAAAATAAATGATATTGATGACGTCAGAGTAAACCGGGGCTAAACCGGGGCTATTCAAAATTCTGACGGGCTGTAGCCCCCCTAGCCCCGGTGTAGCGCCGTCACTGCTCTTGGCATTCATGAGGTGCCACCTGGTTCCCATATATGCTGTTCTGGCTGCTTTTCTTTCACTCTCAGGTCCAACTTGTTGTAACAGAGACACTGTTGTGCCACATTTTGCTATAAGTTTGATTGCATCATATAATAATTGCTGTTAATATTATTCATCGTCTGTTTTATTACGTCTTATATTGATTTTTCCGTTCTGCTACTTGAATCCAGTCGTCCACTGCAGGAACTGAGGAGGGTTCACCAGACCACGAGAACAGAGGTGGTTGGAATCCTAGGATGCACTGGAAGGGGGTTAGACCTGTAGAGGAGTGAGTCAGAAAGTTTTGGGCGTATTCCGCCCATGGCAAGAACTCAGACCATCTCTGCTGTTCACGGCTGCAGTAGCTTCGGAGATACCTTCCTATTTCCTGGTTGAGTCGTTCGACTTATCCGTTGGCTTGTGGGTGATAGCCTGAAGTTAAACTGATGTTGTTATCCAACTGATTGCAGAATGCCCTCCAGACCTGAGACGTGAATTGTGTACCTCAGTCACTGATGTCCTCTGGTAGTCCATATATCCTAAAGATGTGTTGGAAGAGGGTTTGAGCGGTTTCCATGGCAGTGGGTAGTGGAATGAGACGGCAGGACTTCGAGAAACGGTCAATGATAACCAGTATAGTAGTGTTATGATTGGATGGTGGGAGGTCAGTGATGAAGTCGATAGACAGATGAGACCATGGTCGTTGAGGAATCGGTAATGGCTTGAGTAGACCTGAAGGTAATTCCTTTGGGGTTTTTGACTGAGCACAGAT
>NW_015505203.1:2369484-2407922 GCF_001515645.1 Sinocyclocheilus grahami
TAGGATGATCGAGCTGGGTAGAATGGGACCGGTGATGTGATGCTCTGTGGAGAGGTCATATTGTCGGGAAAGAGCGTCTGCTTTTCCATTCTTGCTGCCAGGCCGATAAGTTACAGTAAAATTGAAGCGTCTGAAGAATAATGCCCAATGGGCTTGCCGGGGGTTAAGACGCTTGGCACTCTTTATATATATATTCAAGATTCTTATGGTCTGTAATCACTTGGAAGGGATGAAGAGCTCCCTCAAGCCAGTGACGCCATTCTTTGATCGCTGCTTTCATGGAGAGTATTTCCTCATTTCCAACATCATAGTTGCGCTCAGCGGAGGTTAATTTTCTGGAGAAGAAAGCACATGGATACAATTTGCTTGGTTGTCCTTGTCTCTGAGAGAGTATAGCACCTATGCCACAGTCTGAGACATCCACCTCTAGTATGAATGGTTCATTCGGATCAGGATGTTTTAGGATAGGGGCTGTTGTGAATAGTTCCTTCAATGCATTGAAAGCGTTGTTAGCTTCCGAAGTCCAAACCAGTCTTGACAGTTTATTCTTGAGGAGTGAGGTGAGAGGAGAGGCAACCATACTATAATTGCGGATGAACCTCCTGTAGAAATTGGCAAAGCCTAGAAATCTCTGCAGATCCTTGACGGTTCTAGGTTGTGGCCATTCAGTGACCGCCTGAACTTTGAGGTCATTCATCTTGACGCCCTGTGAGCTGATGTGGTAACCCAGGAATGAAGTAGGAAGGGGATAGCGAAACTTAACAGTAATATTATTCAGTCCTCTATAATCAATAAATGGTCTTAGTTCACCATTTTTCTTCTCCATGAAGAAGAATCCTGCAGCTGCTGGGGAGGTTGATGGTCGGATAAAACCGGATTTCAAGGCTTCATCCACATACTCTTCCATGGCTTGACTTTCGTTTCGGGAAAGTGGATATACTTTACTCTTGCGGGGTTGTGTGTTAGGCAGGAGATCGATGGTACAGTCCCCAGGTCTATGTGGAGGAAGTTGTGTGGCTTTTACCTTGCTGAATACATCAGAGAGATCTCGATAACAATGGGGAATATTAACTTTCTTATGTGTCTCAGGGCTTTCCACACTGGTTGCGAGATATTATTGGGGTGTTGCAGTGAGACAGCGACTCATACAGAAAGATGACCAGCGTGTCAATTCACCTTGATGCCATGAGAGTTCGGGGTCGTGAGTAGAGAGCCTTGGATATCCTAAAACAAGTTTGTGTTTGGGAGAGTCGATGATGTAAAAAGCGATGGATTCCTTATGAAGGGTTCCAACTTGGAGGGTGAGTGTTTTGGTCTGGTGAGTTTGGTTACGATGTTCTGGTGGATGAGATTCAGGGCGGCTCCGGAGTCAATCATCGCTGTGAGGTCAAGAGAGAGAGTATCAGTTCTTAAGACAGCAGGGAGTGTGAATGACTTGTTGCTTAAAAGGGCAAAATGTCCAATATTTACCCGGGGATTCTTTTGAAGCTTCTGGGGGCATCCTAAACTGCAGTGGCCTGATTCACCGCAGTAAAAACACAGTCGTTGATGTCGTCTCCATTCTCTTTCACTCTCAGATAGTCAGGACGCATTTATTTGCATGGGTTCCTCAGTCAGCGAGCGTTCTTGTGTCAGATTGATGAGCGGTGTCGAAACGTCCTTTCCACCGTGAGGATATTCAAACACTTCACGGAGTTGTTGAATGAAGTACGTAACTGAATTCCTCAGGAGTGAATCCAAGTCCCAAATGGATGCTGCCCAGTCGATAGCTCTGCCCGTCAACAGTGTCATGATGAAAGCGCACTTTTTGCCCTCTGATTCGAATCTCTCTCCTTGATGATCCAGATAAACTTGTACTTGGCGAATGAAGCCCTTGCATTGCTCAGCGGCACAGTCAAATTTGTCAGGAAGAGCGAGACTTACGGTCTTAGGAGTGGGTGGAGGGAGAGATCGAATGTAGTGCATCAGGTGTTCATTGACGGTCTGCAGCTTGGTGAGTTGCTCCTGATATTTCTGGAGCATTTCAGCTTGGTATGAGAATGCTGCTTGCAGATTCTACACTTCCACTGGCTTCATAGGAGGCGAAGTATTCTGTAACAGAGACGCTGGAGTTTGGTTAGAATCCATGAGTGGAAGTTTATTAAAGGTCAAGGCTTTAAACAGATGTCGATAATCAGGCAGAGGGTCAAAGTCAGAGAAGCAAGCAGTGACATGGAGGAAAGAGTGTGAGCTGACGTGAGCAGGGCCATACCTTGGAGAATCGTGTGAAAGAAATAGCATATTGAGAGTAGAGGATTTCTTTGTGTGCAGGTAATGAAGTCTGTCTGCAGCTTGCTGACTCTCTGGTGTAAAGATTCTGATGCAGCCCGCTGAACAGGTATGATAGACTAAATCTGTCACTGTTCACGATGGCTCCTTGGACAAAGATTAAACCAAGACAAAGAAAGAACTCTCAATGGAGAATCAGCACTGACCACGCAGTTTAATCCATGACCAGGCTTGACACGCTCCTGCTCTATTATGTACACATTACTCTCTCTCTCTTTCTCTCTCTCTCTCTCTGTCACCTCTTTTTCTCATAACACTACCTCTCAAATAAGTCCTTTACTGTATAAACATTTACAGAGGACTCTATGGTGCCTAGAGTATTCTCTTTGGCTTGGGGCAAAAGGTATTTAGATGGGTGAATGTCATGAAAAGAAAATGAAAAAAGGGGGTAAAAAGACATTTAAATATTTATATTCAAGATATTTATATTCAATATATAAAGCCTACTTCTCATTATCATAATGTTTTATATATGAAAAAATATGAAACATTTATAAATATTACATACCCCATGAGAATCAGCACTGACTATAATAGTAATTAAAAAAAGAAAAAAATAATTGTTTCTGCTATCATTTAATAATAACAAATAAAAAAATACATTAAAATATTATAAAGACACTCATATTAAATATATAAAGCTTACGAATTTAAATATTTATATTCAAGATATTTATATTCAATATATAAAGCCTACTTCTCATTATCATAATGTTTTATATATGAAAAAATATGAAACATTTATAAATTATAAATATTACATACCCCATGAGAATCAGCACTGACTATAATAGTAATTAAAAAAAGAAAAAAATAATTGTTTCTGCTATCATTTAATAATAACAAATAAAAAAATACATTAAAATATTATAAAGACACTCATATTAAATATATAAAGCTTACGTCTCATTATCATATCATGTTTTATATATGAAAAATATAGCTATATATGTGTAATTTGCCTTTTATTTACTCAGACCAATTTTGAAAAATCATTACTAAAAAATTTTTAAAAGCATAATACTTTCAAAAACTGTAAAGATATCTATTTAAATATATAAAGCCTATTTATTATTATCATAATGTTATATATTACAAAAAACATTATCAATAAATATTAACAAATCATAATTACAATAATGGGAAGTATACATAAACCATAAGAAACACATCGCTATATGAAATATTTGGGGGTGAACTTTTTTTGATTTTGATGTATAATATGGCCCAGACATGTTCTTGACAGATAATATGAGATCCATCCATATATCCCCATGAAAGAAGAGAGAGAGAAATGAGAGAGAGACAGTGAAAGAATGTTATGTTGTCACATCCAAAGTGTTACCTCTAGGGACACGATATAGGATGAAATGAACTGTCTTCACCATGAAGTGGAAAATTTTTTGAATGCCCTGAGCCAAAGTTTCAACAGATAAAGCAACCCACACACACTTGGACCAACACACACGCACACTAGCATATTGAGCCGCTCGTATCAAACAGGAGGTAAAACTATGAGTCATACGAATGTGTGCACTCTGAGTGAGAGTCTTCAGACAGCCTCACGCCCAGAACCCATTATTACAAACAAGAATTGATCCTGTCAAACCAAGACTAGAGAGAAAATTACAGTCTTTCTCTTTTTCTGTCTACCTCTTTCTTCTCCCCTCTCTTTTTCCATGGAGAATGATGCAGATAACTGCTGTATTACAGCAATAGGATTCAATATTGAAGTGATTTTCATACACATAGTCATTAGTGACTCTAGTCTGACAGGAAGGCCTTGACATTACATTCTTCTGGATGAACGACACACTAATTTAACCACTTCATTACCACCATTTGGTTCAGCTTTCTACTCACTTGTTTTAAAGGGGTCATATGATGTTGCTAAAAAGAACATTATTTTGTGTATTTGGTGTAATGAAATGTTTATGCGGTTTAAGGTAAAAAAACCCACATTATTTTCCACATACTGTACATTATTATTTCTCCTCTATGCCTTGCCTTTCTGAAACGCGACGATTTTTACAAAGCTCATCGGTCTGAAAAGCAAGGTGTGCTCTGATTGGCCAGCTATCCAGTGCATTGTGATTGGCCGAATACCTCAAGCGTGTGACGGAAATGTTACGCCCCTTACCATACTGTGATGCCGTGGCCCGCGGGAGCGAAGAGACAAAAACATTAAAACCCATTATAAACGAGGTATTTGTTGCATCCAGTGGGGACATATTTACGGATTATAATTATTTATACTGTTTTTGCATCGTTGCACCTACGCCTTCTTTCTTTGCGTGCACATTTGGGCGGTGTTATGCAAATCTTCCCACATCGTGACGTAGACATGTGGGAGCGTGTTAGAACGAGCCGTTTTAAGTAGGTGTGGTAGACTCTTAACTTTTATAAAGAATATCTCTTTGGATTTGAGACTTTAGTCGTTGCAACTTTACAGATCTTCTTTATGCACCAAGAGTTTGTAACACTCCAAAGAGAAAGGAAAAATTGAAATCGCATCATATGACCCCTATAACCATTTTGTCATCTCATTTTTCCAAGTAATTCACATGTAACTTAGTCAATGGGTGGTTTTGCATAGTTACAGAATGACTGCATTTGAATACATATAAAAGTACTTCCGAAATTATCCTCGGCCTCTCTTCCATCTGTCGCAGATGTCTGTGCTGCCGCCTCTGCATAACCGCATAACCGCGTAACTCTGCAATGTAGGAACACTCTTAATTGGCCAGCAATATCATTAAATTACCTCAGCAATAGCCTTCACATATTTTCTTGATGTAACTCTCTACTTATGAAGTCTGTATTTCATATGGCTCCACATCTCTCTTTCCTTAAAGGATAGTGCACCCAAATGCCCTGGGAACTGACATGCTTGTTAACAAACATCTATTTTCTTTAGGCTCTGAGATAAATCTATACCCCCCCACCCCCCACCCCACCCCATCCCATCCCGAAAGGATCACATATTCAATATGTGAATAATTAATCTTGCTCAGCATCCTTTGATCAGTGTTGCCCACACATGACAGCAGATGATAATCACTTATTAAGTCTTACATGCCCTGCGTAGCTCAGCCTGACAGGAATGTTTCCTAAGGGAATTTTTTCTGGATTAATGGATTTCGGTTCGACAAAGTTTAAAGTCAACATGAAGCGGCATTCACATCCTATTCAACAAATGTAATGTAGCATGAGCCCATTTGCACATTCCAAACTAACCGTGTATTAAAAAAGCAACCAATATTTTACTAAAATGTCATTATACTGTCCCACGATGTTTTTGAACAATTTTGGACACAGAAGGGCCACCATTCAAGTGTGGATTAAATATTCCATGGAGGGATATATAAAAGATTTATAATAAATACGTTGGGTAACTCGAAGCGAGGGTTCACAGATCACAATGCAAGCGGGAGAAGTCTCAAATTACAGTCGTCACGATCGCGGATGAAAACATGCAGGATCAACACTGTTCATGTATCGCAGAATACGATTAAATTAATGTACATTTAACCAGTTTAATATGGAGAGGCACTGAAATGTAGACCTTCGTTTATGTGTTTTTGAGTTACACTGTACATGATGTGAGAACAGTTTGCTATTTAGGTTTGTACGTTAGCATGGACGCACTAACTTTAACGTTAGTTTTAGCCAAAGATACCTTGCTAAAACACAAGATGACAATGTTCTGCTTGAGCAGATGAAAATTGTAACTTAATGAGAGTACGACAACAAGAAAATGAACATTTTTGTCTTCATTGGGATTGGGGTTGAATGCCTAGGGACATTTTGCTCTGTTTTGTTTGGGTTTAGGAAATGTAATAAAATTAATTATATTGCTTATCCTCTCAGGATACCTGGAATCAGTGTTACAGTGTTCCGCTCCCCGTGCAGCTGATACTCGACTGCCATTGGCTCATTTGCGTTCGAGAGGAGGGGCTTACCGATAGGTCAATTGGTCCATAGAATAAACCGTTACCAATTTTTCTATAGTTTTTTTTTTTACATTTTGTGTTGGTTATGTTATCTGTCACTTTAAATGCTTGAACTCTTTGAAACAGGATGGATTCTGTGAACGTGATTCCAATTAAATTGTTTCCCTGTATCATTATCGTTGTCATTATAGTTATAGTGTAAACTCTGGTACTCTTTTATATTCAGAATGATTTTTAAAACTATATTTTTATCGCTATCGTAACAGTTATTGTCCTTGGTAAGAATGGGCCTTTACTCAAGACAGCTGGTTTCAATAATTAACCAAGCCCAGAATTTTCTGCACAGACCAGTTCCACTCAGTTTTCTATTGATGCCAGAACCACATCATGTGTGGGTGGTTAACAACTGTTGAATAAGCTTAAATACACCCCTAAACATAATACAAGATGCAGTTATCGACACTCAACTCTACTAAAGCAAATAACATCTTCATCTGCTGAGGAACAAAAGAACAAGAACATGGCACTAAATGTGCATTCACAATAATGTCAAAACATGCTGAGCTCCTCACTGGATAAATCGGCATAACACTAGACATTTGTACCAGACACCCATGAGTATCAACAGCAGGAGACGCGATTGCAAGCCTCACACTTGAATAGCATGAAACACACAGTTTTTATCCCGCACTTGTCCTGATGACTGAACGCACGGCCAAGTCCAAAAATCTATTAAATGGACATTTTGTAATGGAGTGACTATAGACCAATTGCTTTTGCACAGTCTAGTATTTCAGCTCCAATACATCAATTATTTGTTGAGGAACTGGTTGCCTATGGTGGCAGACTTCCAGATGCTCCTGGCTAACTTTCTCAGCAATGTCTGTCTGTGTGTGTGAGAATGGCTCCAGAGGCTCAGAAGAAGGGTAGTCAATAACCAAGCCTGTCTCCCTGACGATATGAAAACGACAATAAAGAGGCACTACAGAGGCCAGAGGTTTTTAAAAACAGTTTTGAAAAGTTGATGTACTTGAACTACATAATGCATTAAGCAAGTTATAGAACCAATTAATTTGTGGTGCTTGCTAAAGCAAGCATTATTGCTTATATTTCCTGGCAACAACATATAGTACAACACCCAAGCACAGTGGCAGCGAGTTTTGCAAGGTCAAGCACCACTCACATTTTCTTCAGAGAACACAACATTAATGTGCTTCCAGTGCTACTCAACAGTATCACTGAAGTGTTTTAATGGGAATGGTGGGGAATGGAAATTATCTTTCCTGCTGACTATGTACGACCTGTCATCCCAGTTTGGGTAACAATCAAACTGTAAAGGGGCGCAGATCTGGGGGTACCAATCTCTGCCAGCATGAAGATCAGCAGATGGTGCTTGACGGTGCGAAATTTAGATAACAGGTCCGAGTCAGAGTCAGAGTCAGAACAGAGTCACCCCAGCTGACATTTGTCTGCAGTGAAACAAACACAGACTCAGGAGAATTATCAGTCACCCGTCCTCCCCTCTCTTCAGGAGACCCTGTGAGCCATTTATCTGACTGTGTAAATCTCACTGCAGCCCACAAGGCCACATTAGCGCTTACTTTTCATTTACATGTAGCAGATGCTTTTATATTATTTATATGCATTACATTTATCTTATTTTGCAGGACATTCCTCAGGACTATGACATATATGGCGTTTTTCCACTGCATGGTACGGCACGGCACGGTTCAGTACAGTTCACTTTTGGGGGGTTTTCCACTGGGTACAGTACCTGGTACCTGGTCCTTTTTTTTAGTACCACCTCGGTTGAGGTTCCAAGCGAACCGTACCATTACCAAAACGTGACGTGTAAACTCTGCTGATCACTGATTGGCCGGAGAGAATCGTCAGTACCTGCGTCACTGAACTTGCGACACAAACACAACAGAACCACTAGATTTAAATCAGCACAGCCAGCGAAGGATCGAATGCAACTCTTTTGAACGAGCGCACCTTTTTTAATAACCAAAAAATGGCTGTTTAGTTGTCTGTTGAGGAAGTACAGACGTTCCTCTCATTGATAGCAGAGGAGTGGATCCAGAGAGAGATTGATGGGCGAAGCGGAATGAAAACTTTTTTCTGGAGTCACGGCAGTAGAGGCGGCGCAACTATAACGACATGTGAATAATCCCCGCCCACTCTAAAGCGATACTAAACTGCAGTGGAAACGCAAACCGAGCCGAGCCGTGCTGTTGCCGTACTGAGCCGTGCCGAGCCGAGTCGTACCACACAGTGGAAAAGCACCACAATAAAATAACACAAAAAACATAGATTTAATAACATAAGATGCAGCATAACTTCCTAATGTACATAAATGATAAAAAAAAAGAATTCTGGGAATATTTAGGTTAATTTATAAGTTGACTTGTTCTTTTTCACATTAAAAACTGTATGTTAACATTATTTTAGTGTAAAATTACATGAAATGTCCCGTTAGACCTATTACAGTTTTTCACCATTGATAATTGTTTTTTTAAGTGTAACAGAAACACATTAGGTTAAGTTCACTTTCACTGTGTTGATGTACAAACTCTTATAGACACACAGAAAAGAAGAGCACAGAACTATTTGAAAGCAAATAAAGTTACGCCTCACACCTTTGTGACTTTGGTCCTCTTGCACTTCCTCTCAAGGGAGAGAAAATAAAGGGATGTATTGGAGGAAGGACATATTTGAACTGGTGCTTCAAACAAACTACCCCAATTAATCATTCTGCCCGGAACATCTCGCTTCCAATCAAGGCTGAGGCTTGAGCTCTATTACCTTTAAAAGCAATGTGACCCTCAATAAAGAGGATGAGGGCCCTGCAAAAATAACCAACATTGAGGAAAGGGGGGTTCTTCTAATACATTTCTTGTATTATATCTAGAAGGCCGGAGGCTGAGTCAGGTTTTTACAGTAGAAATGGTGGCGGTTAATAGGTATTGAGTAGTCATTTTTTAGAGAAAAGGAGCATTGTCTTTATCAATGTGTGTGTAAGAGCCATAATTTGAATAATTAAATTTACATTAAAGTTAGAGGTGCATGAGTAGGTATAATTTTAATGTCTTTGGATTTATATGTATATTCATTAAACACCCCCCATGTTCATTCTGTAATGGTTTGCTCCGTTTTATTATTGGACTGTCTTTAAGCGCCTTTTTTGGTGCCCCTTTTATAAGAAAGAAAGAAAGACGGAGCTACACAGTTTTTTGACCGGTGTTTATTTTGTTTCTATTTATTGAGCAAAAACATCCAGTAAACAACTGAAATTTGAATGTCAGACTCAATTCTTTGCCCGAGAGAACAAGAAGAAAAATGATTGCTACTACAGTGTGGACCTCTTACATCTTTGTGTCCCACAAATATAGTTTATGTATTTATGTCAAAGTTTATGTTTACATCAGCATGCTGCTTTCAATTCAAAGTTATTTAAATAACAAGTACAATTCATAAAAATCAATTCACATATGATATTGTAAATAATAAAGGGTTTGGAGTCACTGTGAACTGTGATTTGAAATCAGCTTCATTGTAATAAGGTTGTTTGAGCTTTATATTTAAAAAATTTTATTTATTTTTTTATTTTAGAAACCCGTTCAAAAGAATAATGAATAAATGCATTCTTGCTTTGAGATTGAGTGCAGACTTTGATTAAACAGATAAGAGACTCTGATGTAACACTTGAAAAGGTTTTATTATTACACAAAATTTCTTCCATTCATCCATTTTAATGAAATAAGAGAAAATAGGTGTCTGAAAACATCACTTTAACTGAAAAAAAAAAAACCAGACAGCACTTTCTTTGTACTCTAATAATTAGTTGCAAACCAATTTCCATCTGAAGCTGCCTATAGGTGAAACCAATCTTGTAAAAGATAAAAATGGTTCTTAGAGCCCCACATTAATGAGGGCAGAAGTTTAACTAAATCTAATTATCTTCCCCAGGCTACATTAAGACCAATGTACAACATAATGGACACTGTTAAAGTTGTTTGTGGTTGTTTATCTGTTGTCTCTGAGTCCCCTGGCCTCCACATTGCAGGCGCTGTGAGGACCAGATGGAAGACACACAGCATGCACAATGAGGAGACCAGAGAACCCTTAAAATGTCTGGGGGGTGTAAAAACAGTGTATTACCTATAGCATATAGCATTATCATGGTTTCAAACAGTCATTGCAGATGTCCTTTGATTGGCTTTTAATGTCTATTAATGTATTTCCACCAACATAAACTACAAACCCACATAAAGGTCCTTGTGAAGCAGTAAATGGAAGAAATACCACAAAGGTACAATAATGATGAACGTCATTTTCTGAGAACACATCTTCTTCTCAGATTAGCATGGTTCAGTGCACTGTCTCAAATGGACCGTGAATTAATTATAACATGCTCGTTTACCCTCGAGTTCCATTAAGCTCCTAGTCAATGAATCAATATTCGATTCAGTAATGGATATCTTTGTGCTCAACCTTCAAAGATCCTGCCACTGGAAATAGTAGTCTGCAATTATTCAGAAACATTAAGTCTATTCGAAATGTTTTTCCTAAATTGTGCCACTGCAAAGACACAAGTCAAAACAGAGTTAATTTCACAGCCTATTTTCTTTCATGACCTCGGGGTGTTGCTTGACATGACAATTATTGAAATGTTAGTTTTTAATTGGAGGCCAGTGTCACTCTAGTCATGACTGACCTGTTATTACGCTCAGAAATAAACCCACCCGCCTTTTCCCCCTGAGTGAACACTTAATACCACAGAAACACAGAGCTTATTGATTTCTTCATGCATGTTTTGTCCACATACGGTAATATTAAGGGTATCTATGAGTAAAAAAAAAACCTGCCAAACTCTTCGGTAAATTATTCCCTGTGAGCGGCACATGAAAGGAGAAGAAGTCCACATAGTTGATTAGTCTTTGGACAGAGGTGACGAAAAAGCAATTACTTGGTGAATTTGATGTCTGTCAGAGTTTATTGGTAATACTTTCCCTGGTATGGTCAGCGAACACATCGTCAGCCTTTTTTTTTAACCATGACTAAAAAAGTACTGAGAAAAAGAAAAATAGCTTCAGATACCTGTAGTTGTTAGTTTTGTGTGTGTGTAGGTGTTGATAAAAGTTGACTGAAATACTCTGAAGCGAAGCTGACCCATAACGACCCATGGAAACGTGTAATTGAGATGAAACTCCTATGAGTCAGTCCTAACACCTCAACCTCTTATGCCATCCAGTCACCTTCGCTGACCTTCTGGAACTTTCTGCACCTTCTAGAGTATTTCATGCAGAAATCAAGCCAATCAGTCTGCCACGCTCGCATTGGAGAAATAAGTCAACCACACATCATAAAATCTGAAAAAAGATCTGTGGTTAAGTTTTGGGTGCATAGTCACCTTCTTGTGCGCTTTTCTATTTCTTTTTTAGCTGCTGTCAAACACTTCAGAATGGAGACAGCTCCAACGCCTACTCAGTCCATGCGCAGCTTCACACTGACACTCAAACAACAACTAATGAAAGAGAACAGCTAGCTGTCTTCGCTGATAACTGAGGAGCCGAAGGGGGTACAAACCTAACAGGTAAAGGGAAGGTCTACAGGAGACTTATTTGAATGTGTGTATGTGTGTGTGTGTGTGTGTGTGTGGGTCCATCAAAACACAATCAGAATTCTCTCTGAGAGGTTTCACTGATTGAAGGCATAGACAGTTATTAGTGCCTGAGGACCATAAAAGAATCTACAGGTACTTACAGAATCTGAAAACTTCAAGAGGGGGGTTCAAAGTAGGAGGCCAGAAACCCTCAGGGGGTTGGAATTTTTTATTTTCTTATTTTTTTCTTAGGGCTGTCAAAGTTAACAGCAAAACTGCTACAGATTGATACAGTGCCTTGCGAAAGTATTCATACCCCATTAATTTTTTCACATTTTGTTATGTTGCTGCCTTATGTTAAACTGCTTTAAATTACTTTTCCCACACCAATCTACACTCCATACACCATACTGACAAAGCAAAAACAGAATTGTCACAACTTCGTAAATTTATTAAAAATAAAAAAAACTGAAATAAGTACATTGCATAAGTATTCATACCCAAAATAACTAAATATTTTGCTGAAGCACCTTTACAGTCTCAAGTCTTTTTTTGTTTAATGCGACAAGCTTTGATCATCATCATTTGGCAATTATCTGCCATTCTTCTCCTCACCTCTTCACCTCTCAAGCTCGGTCATGTTGGATGGGAGCAAATGCACATTTTCAAGTTTCAAGAATTATTTGATTGGGTTCAAGCTCATGCTCTGGCTGGGCCACTCAAGGACATTCACAGAGTTGTCTATAAGCCACTCTTGCTGTGTGCTTACGGTCATTGTCCTGTTGGAAGGTGAGCCTTCTGCCCAGTCTGAGGTTCTGAATGCTCTGGACTGGGTTTTCATTAAGGCTAACTCAATATTTTGGTGCATTGAGCTTATCTTCTACTCTGACGAGTCCCTCGGTCCATGCCACTGAAAAACAACCCCACAGCATGAGGCTGCTACCAGCACACTTTACTTTTGGGGTGGTACTCTTCAGGTGATGATCAGTGACTGGTTTCCTTCAAACATGATGCTTGGAATTGAGGTTCATCAGACCAGACTCTTGTTTCTCAGAGTCTGAGATTCCTTTAAGTGTTTTCATGTGTCTTCACTGAGGAGAAGATTGAGTCTGGCCACTCCGACATAAAGCCCAGATCGGTGGAGTATTGCAGTGATATTAGTCCTTCTCTAGATTCCTCCCATCTGCATATATGATCATGGAGCTCAACTAGAGTGACCATCATGGTCTTGGTCACCACTCTAACCAAGACCCTTTTCCATCAATTGCTTAGTTTGGCCAGGAGGCCAGCTCTAGGAAGAGTATTGGTTGTTTCAAACTTCTTCCATTAAGGGTAACAGAGACTAGATGCTTCTGTGACCCTTCAATGAAGCAGATTTGTTTTCTGAAATCTTCCCCAGATGTGTGGCTTGACACAAATCTGTTTCTGAGCTCTACAGGCAGTTCTTTTGAACTCAGGGCTTGGTTTTTGTTTTGATATGCATTATCAGCTGTTAGACCTTTTATTAAGATGTGTGCGTCTTTCCAAATCATACCCATTCAATTGAATTTGCCACAGGTTAACTTCACTTGAAGTGTAGTAACATCTACAAGCAATTGGAATGCTCCTGAGCTAAATTTCAACTGTCCCAGATAAGGGTATGAATACTTATGCAATGGAATCATTTAAGTTTTTTATTTTCAATAAATTTGCAAAGATGTTAAAAACCTGTTTTTTGCTTTACCATTATGGAGTATGGAGTGTAGATTGATGTGGAAAAAAGGTAATTTAAAGCAGTTTAGCATACGGAAGCAACTTAACAAAATGTGAAAAAATGAAGGGGTATGAATATTTTCGCAAGGCACTGTATGTATTGTGAAAAATGCAATTCAAACTGTACGTTTGAATTGAATTAGATCATGTTTTTCATCAGGTTTAACAATAATAGCAGTAGAAAAAAAGATAATATTTCAGTATTTGCTTTGGCTTCAGTACAGCAACATAGTCAGTTTAAAAAGTCAGTTATTTAATTTAGCAAATGTGATGCAGTCTTTATTATGTCATATTTTTCCTCACACAGAATAAGTGGGCCTTTATACACAAAAATACATAGTTATGTTTATATTGTGGGAAGGGGGTCCTTTGCAGCATCGTTGACAGTAAAAACAGTAACACTGTGAAATATGATTACAATTAAATAAAACTAAATTATATTTTAATATATTTTAGAAATTCAGTTCATGTCTTTGATGGGAAAGCTGAATTTTCAGCAGTCATTAATCCAGACTTCAGTGCACAGTAAAAAAAAATTATTATTATCAATTTCGAAAAGTTTAAAAGTGGTGTGTCCAATCCTGTTTCTGGAGGGCTACTGTCCAGCAGATTTTAGCTCCAGTCCCAAATAAATAAACCTGAACCAGCTAATCAAGGTCTTCAGGATCGCTAAAACCTCCCATGTTTGGACAAGTTGGGTTAAATGCTGCAGGACATTGGCCCTCCAGGACAAGGATTTGAAAGAACAGCATTTATTTAAAATAGAAATCTTTCGAAACATTATAAATCAACTTAATGCATCCTTGCTGAATAAAAGCATATCAAGTATATCACACAGCCGTTTATCAAGAACTATATAAGGAAAAACATTTTTTTTACACTTCTTCACTATTTAGAACATTTCCTTTTTGTTTCACTGCATTGTTGTTCTGCAACCAAAGCAACCTGCAATGCTGATAACCAGCAAATGTTGAGGCTGATCTCCAGCAAGGAACCTTATCAACTCGCTTAGCCAGCCAGCATTTCTTGTCCATCCAGCGTCATCGGAAAAAAGGCCATGCTCGTCTAATCCCATAAAACACCAGATACATTCCAGTAGAATCTGCTGACTCCTCGCAGAGTTAAAAGTAAATTATAATAACATTAAAAAGAACTCAGAATCTGTTTTTGAAAACCTTTCCCACATACTGACAAATCACCAGAGAAGCGACCAGACAGTGAGAAAGCAGCATGAGTAAGATGAACATTCAGAGGAAATCCTTGCTGTTCCTTCTGTCAGAAGAAAACAATTCTCATTAAATTAAACGTGATCATGGCACAACTTTAATTAATCTCACAGTATGGTGCACAAATGCTGCTGCTATCAACCAAACGCATATGTTGCTGCGGATCATGAGTGTGGAGTTGATATCACATACAAGCACTCACATGCTCGGTAAATATTAAATGCATTATGCAAGCATGTATCATGGCGTGACCAACACCACAGAGCAGATGGTGCACAAACTGTATCCCAGGAAATAACAGTAAAGTGTCTCGTCTGAGTGTTTAGAGATGATAAAAAAACCATACCTCAGTCATGACCTGATCTGCTTCACACACTGTGTCCATTTCAATGAGATCCCATGACATGGATATCAATTACACCTCAACTATGCAGAATCTACACATTAATGCCATGCACAATCGAACAGTACCATTTTTCTTACTATATATTACAATAAAATTGTACATCCTGAAGGTCACAAAAGCAATCGCCTCCTTCCGCCACCATCGACCTGCTTTCACAATGTCACTGGAATGACAGAGGAGAGCTACGGCTACTTATCGACAATCCCACATCGAATGATAATGATTAGCACATCACTTATCATGTTAATGAATAGTGATGTTGACACGGTTTAGGGAAAAGATGAAGCATGGGGGACAGAAAGGAAAAGAGCAAACAATTCCTTCTATTCCCCAGACCGCTGAGCACGACGTGACCGGTAAGGACGCTAGTCATTCATCTCCTCGTGGAACCACAGAAAATCATTAATAGTGGAGTCTGTCTCGCTCCTTTAAGTGAATCGTTTAATCACCGAGTGGAATTGTGGGCAGGCAGAATAAATGGATGGATGCAAGAGTGATTCATCTGTTTTGTTTGGGAGCCTGCAGGATGAAAGAGCATCGAATCGAACCCACTGCAAAAGAAATACAACACAGATTATTCTTTCGAAAGAAATAAACAAGGAAAGAGAGAAAGAAGAATAGATAGAACTAAAGACGCACCAAAAGGCTCCCAAACCTCTCACTGATTCAAGCCTGCGCCATCAACTGCACTCGCTCCCCACCATGTTTCTGATGTTTGGGTGTGTGTGTGAACCCATCTGACGGATCCCTCATTTTCATTTACGAGTATTAAACTTCACCGAGATTTTGTATTTTACGTTCCTCCACCTCCTCTAGTGGCTCCACTCCAGAAGCCATCGAGAGTCTGCATGTGTGTAGTGCATTTTAGTGTACCCGCCATCTTTATCAGCGAAGCATTTAAATGGACTCCATTGAAAAGGTCCTGTTTCACAGACACCGCTTGAGATGACCTTTCCGAAATCATGCGGTTGTTCTGCGTGTTCCATGAGAAAATGAAGATGACATTTTAAAGAGCTTATTCTTGGACACTGAGAGAGATAGAGAGGCGAGAGTTTATAGGTGGAACAGAACAAACATTTTATCTTGGACAGTTTCTACTGACCCAAACACACCCATTCCATTAATAGACACAGCACTCTCACAGTGGGATGTGCACTTCAGGTCATATTCCATCATCTCACACCTGCGTGCACATACAGCACACACGTGCACAACTATACACTCCATTTCTGGGAAAATCCTGTCAAAAACATGCCTGTACAGCTGGATCACATTAGTATTCATACATAGCCTTCACATGTAGTTCGGATGTACAGTGAAATGTCAAAACGGGGGTTTTGACAGCATCTAAAATGTAAAGTTATTTACGTATGCATAGCTTTAAAGACATAAAAATATTTATATTTTATAAACTAATCCTTTATATTATATTTCTATCAAACATTTGTCACATTTTACTATTGCACATATATTTTTGAGGCTCTAAATCTACTCCAATGTGCTATTATAGAATGTTTAGAAATTCTTTTAGATTAAATAAAAAAAATAAAATGAAGACATTTTCATTTCGTATGAAAATGTATTGTGTCATTATTGCCATTATTGCTATTATATCCCCTCACATATATACATACATTCTACACAGTTTATATATACAATTTATACATACATGCATATATTGATACATACATGTATACATACATGCGTGTGTGTGTATAGTCAGGTTCATATATATTTGGACATAGACACAATTTTTTATTATTTTAGCTGCTAACCAAAACATATCCAAGTTAGAGTTATATAATGAATATGGGCTTAAAGTGCACACTCTGAGCTTTTATTTTAAGGTATTCTCATCAAAATTGCAGGAAATGTTAATGAATTACAGATCTTTAATATGTACCTCCCCCCTTTTTCAAGGGACCATAAGTAATTGGACAATTGACTCAAAAGCATGGAAAGGCATGGGCTATTCTTTCATTATTTCTACATCAATTAAGCAGGTAAAAGGTCTGGAGTTGATTCTAAGTGTGCCATTTGTATTTGGAAGCTGTTACTGTGAACCCACATCATGCGGTCAAAGGAGCTCTCCATGCAGGTGAAACAAACAATTGTTAGGCTTCAAAAACATAAAAAAAATCCATTAGAGTGATAACAAGAACATTCGGAGTGGCCAAATCAACAGTCTGGTACATGCTGAGAAAAAAAGAACGCACTGGTGAGCTCAGCAACATAAAAAGGCCTGGATGTCCTCAGAGGACAACAGTGGTTGATGATCGGAGAATCCTCTCCACGGTAAAGAAAAGCCCTTTCACAACATCCAGCCAAGAGAAGAACACTCTCCAGGAGGCAGGTGTGTCACTGTCAAAGTTTATAATCAAGAGAAGACTTCATGAGAGCAAATACAGAGGGTTCACCACAAGGTGCAAACAAGACCAGATTAGACTTTGGCAAAAAACATCTAAAAATGCCAGACCACTTCTAGAAAAGCATTTTTTGGATGGCTGAAATTAAGATCAACCTGTACCAGAATGACGGGAAGAAAAAAGTACGGAGAAGGCTTGGAACAGCTCATGATCCAAAGCATACAACATAATCTGTGAAACACGGTGGAGCAGTGTGATGGCATGAGCGTGCATGACTTCCAGTGGTACTGGGTCACTGGTGTTTAGTGATGACGTGACAGAAGACAGAAGCAGCCGGAAGAATTCTGAAGTGTATGGGGATATACTCTCTGCCCAGATTCAGTCAAATGCAGCAAAGTTGATTGGGCGGCACTTCATAGTACAAATGGATGATGACCCAAAACATACAGCAAAAGAAACCCAGGAGTTTTCTAAGGTAAAAAAGTGGAATATTCTGCAATGGCCAAGTCAATCTCCTGATTTTAGAAAGAACCACAAACAAACAGCTACTAAAGTCAGCTGCAGTAAAGGCCTGGTAAAGCATCATAAAGGAGGAAACCCAGTCGCTGGTGATGTCCATACGTTCCAGGTTTAAGGCAGTCATTGCCTGCAAAGGATTCTCAACAAAATATTAAGAATGAACATTTTATTTATGATTATATTTATTTGTCCAATTACATTTGAGCCCCTGAAAATGAGGGGACTGTGTATAAAACTGGTTGTAATTCCTAAGCATTTTAAGTCTGCACTTCAATTTCATCTTGATTGTTTTAATTTGAATTCTGTTCTGGTGGCATTCAGAGCTGGAATTATGAAAATTGTGTCAGTGTCCAAATATATATGGACCTGACTGTAGACACACACACACACACACAAACACACACACACACACACACACACTGAGAATAGCTGAAATGAATAACAAAAAAAAATTAAAATAAAAATCAACCCATTACAGTAATAAGAATTTTGAGTGATAATGTGCTTAACATTCATGAAACTAATGTCACAATGCAAATATCCTATTTGATATTTGATTTACGGGTTAGATTGACCCTTAGAGACATAAATTATATCTAACATGCACAAACTCACACACACTTGTTCTGTCTTTCTCCTTCTTTTTCCCACCCTCTACTGAAAGCGCTCACCCTCCTGCTTAAAAACAACACACAGACACACACCACACGAAACAAAGAGTAGCTGAAAGACAGATGAACAGCTCCTCTCTTTTACCCTTTCAAGTGCTTCAGTCTCTCTACTGGTATTGCTGGCCCTCCTTCCTACCAAACCACAGAGGGAGAATACATTTAAAACTGTGTAGACAATATCCTTTAAAAGCATCACTCACCAGCCACCTCTGGGAAACTTGCAGAGGAAGCAAACTCATCTGACTATTAACAAATACCTGGAGTATTTCCATTAAATCTTTCTCTTGAAAACCAACCAGGACTTACATTAAACAAGGGGCTCAAGCAATAGCTTACAGTCTTTGTTGAGGATTCTTGTAACTTATAACTTATAACCATATTGCAACCTTCAAGAAACCCTAGCTACCTCACCGTGGCATTCTTGGTAGCACCCACAACAGACATAGGTAAGCACTATTCACACATTTTGAGAAA
The DNA here is from genome assembly GCF_001515645.1 of Sinocyclocheilus grahami. Taxonomy (NCBI): domain Eukaryota; kingdom Metazoa; phylum Chordata; class Actinopteri; order Cypriniformes; family Cyprinidae; genus Sinocyclocheilus; species Sinocyclocheilus grahami. Next base: position 2,388,785 of record NW_015505203.1, read on the forward strand.
ATGCAAAAATCCAGCTGTAAATGTATTTATGCAGTACATAAGTGTGAAGGGATCTACAAAAGGTTTAGCATTAGAATGGATCCATTAAACGATTACTGAGTCATTACAGAGAATACTTCATTGACTGATTGAGAATTCATTGATGTCCTGTTTTTCAAAGCAAGTGATTCTAAGTGATCTTAATGAAATTACTCTTTGCACGTGTGTGGAGATTCATTGAGTATGTTGAATTAGTAGACTCCTGAATTAGTCTTTGCATTAGAGAGCAGATTCATTTAGTGTGAGTTGTTTCTGAATGACTGTTGAGTGACTCTTGGCATTGGAGTGTGATGGTTTAAATGACTCCTGAATTACTTTGTTCATGAGTTGGCTGATGGAGTGGGCGGTGGGGCATAGCAGTGTGATTTCAGGGACTGAGTATATATTCAACACACACACACACACACACACACACACACGCAACGTTTTTCTTTGATTTTATTGCACAAGATGGGTATGGTGGAATTAATTATCTTAACTATATACTACACAACACTGTTATATAGAAGTATATTATAGTAATATTGAACTCAAATGAAGTATACTGTCTATTTTACAATTGTGTTATGGGTGATTGTTTTAAAATGTGGTGTAATTTAATAAGATTTTAGAGCCAGAACTACACTTGCAACATCCATCTATCTATCTATCTCTATCTATCAGGGATGTAACAATATCAAAATCTCATAATACGATAAAATCTCGATATGAAGTCCCCGGTACAATATTTATTGATATTTAAAAAAAAGACAAATGAAGACTTGGAAAAAATTTAAATGTTGTCATTTTAAAGTTAAATTAGTATATCTAATGCACTTTGAGACTTAAGTCAGAGAAAAGTCAGTGAATTGACTTTAAAGGTTACTCAACCCTCTTTTTAGTTGTGGTATACTGTCTCAGTCTAAATTACATTCACTGTAACGGAGGGAACACAGGAAGCGTGCAGATCCATCTGCAAGGCTTTATTCGCAAGAGACGTGGTCAAAAACAGGCATAGGTCAGACAATGGCAAACAGGTATACTGATGTCAAGGCAAGAGGGATAAACCAGGTACAAGGCAAAGGTCCAGGCAGGGGCGAACAGCATCCAATTGGGCGAGACTCAAGGGATAATCCAGGTACACAGGCAGTGATCAGAACACGGGGAAACAGACAAGGCAAGATGATGAAAACAAGGAAAAACAAGACACTAGGCTCGGTAAGGCAGCTAACACTAGGGGAGGGGAAAATGCAGAACAATACACAAGACTAAAGCAGAAAACACGGAATGGCTCGGTACCCTCTTAAAAATAAAGGTGCTTCAAAAGGTTCTTCAAGCGATGCCACAGAAGAACCATTTTTGGTTCCACAAATAACCATTCAGTCAAAGGTTCTTTAAAGAACCTTTGACTGAATGGTTATTTGTGGAACCAAAAATGGTTCTTCTGTGGCATCGCTTGAAGAACCTTTTGAAGCACCTTTATTTTTAAGAGTGTAAGGCAGCTAACACTAGGGGAGTGAAAAACGCTAGACAATACTTAGTGATCTGAACAGGAACTGAGTGGGTGTTAAATAGAGTGAGTAATGGCTCTCAGGTGAGCGTGTAATTAGTGAAGGCTGTGTGATCAGTGAATTCAGCTGTGTAAGTGCAATGGATGATGGGAACTGTAGTCCGGAGTGACATGTAACAGTCTGTGTAGTGTGAGAGTCAATGTAATGGTAGAGTGACCTCTATGGGTAATCGGCCGGAAGGCCACGGACCGGATTCGTGACATTCACATTGGCATTTAAGAAGCCAAAAAGGAATAAAATGATAATCATAATAATAATAACAACAATTTTATAGTATTGTTATTCCTATGACAGTAATAGTCATATATTGTAAAACAGTTATGTAAAATAAATGAAAATGAATATTTCATTTGTATATTATTTTTGCTTTACACTTTTCCTAATTTCTACACTTGAAAGAGATATTTTGAATTTGGACTGCATTTAAACTGCTAGCTGTCAGCAATTCATACTGCACTTTTAAGCTTTTATTTTGACGGACACGACAGTAGAGTTTTTATTTTGATGGAAAACTCCAGCTTCAAGGAAAACATGCTTACAAAAACGCGTCTCACTACAAATCTAGTGAAATGCTGTAATCATCTGCCGCGAAAATAAAGCACAACTGGTGGCCGCTGCGTTCCCAAACACGTGCTAAACTCGTAGCACATGCAATAAATGAGTTCACTGCATTCGTTCACTGTGAACTGAGCTGTTCTGAGGTGCGGAAAACACAGGATCACGAGCTGATCGCCTGAACTGAAATGTGCAGCAAAAACAGACTTGATAAAGGGATTAAGCCATATTGTGCTTTCAGTTTTAGTTCGTTTGACAGATACTGTGCCAAAGCATAATGGCCCAAAACACAACTTTAACCCCTTGTATGGTGCTCGGGTCTGTGGGACCCGTTTTCAGAAAAGAAAAATGATACTATTAATTATTATTTCAAACTCAGACTTATTGGCCTTGGCTTATTTTATGTGCTGTAATCATCTGCCGCGAAAATATAGCACAACTGGTGGCCGCTGCGTTCCCAAACACGTGCTAAACTCGTAGCACATGCAATAAATGAGTTCACTGCATTCGTTCACTGTGAACTGAGCTGTTCTGAGGTGCGGAAAACACAGGATCACGAGCTGATCGCCTGAACTGAAATGTGCAGCAAAAACAGACTTGATAAAGGGATTAAGCCATATTGTGCTTTCAGTTTTAGTTCGTTTGACAGATACTGTGCCAAAGCATAATGGCCCAAAACACAACTTTAACCCCTTGTATGGTGCTCGGGTCTGTGGGACCCGTTTTCAGAAAAGAAAAATGATACTATTAATTATTATTTCAAACTCAGACTTATTGGCCTTGGCTTATTTTATGTGAAGAACATTTATCAGAACAAATTTTCAATAACCACACACTATACACCCCCTTCCCCCTATACTTATATTACATACAGGATGTACGGGTCCACTGGACCCGGGGCTAATAAAAGAGTGGAAATTGTAGGTCCTGTGTACCTTCACTCTGTCCTGTTTATGTGTGTGTGTGTGTGTGTGTGAGACATAAGCCCTTTCTATCTATCATTGCATCTATCTATCTATCTATCTATCTATCTATCTATCTATCTATCTATCTATCTATCTATCTATCTATCTATCTATCTATCTTCTACTCTCCACTGAACTGATCTATTCATACTCAGGACAATGAAAAGCATTTGATACAGGGAGAGGACAGAACATCCTTGAATTCTCCATCTGTGACATTGTTGAGAATAGTGCGGTGTCTCTCACACTAACATACATACACACATGACTCTGGTCCTTGGGGATTGAAAAGGCCAGATCTGATTTTGCACTTAACACACTTGCGCACGCACACACACACACACACACAGAGGAAGAATGTTCCTCGGAGTCGGCCCAGATCAGAGATTTGTCATTGATATCATCCATCTCTTCTGTGACAGACAGAGAGCTGGAGAATGAAAGTATGTGTGATAGTCTGTCTGAATCCATACAGTGGTGCGGCTCAGTCGGGGGTTAAGGCTGGTTGTGACACATCAGAGTGACAGAACCGGTTAAGCTGACAGGCAGCATGTGCTTGTTTTTTAGTGTCACAGAATGTGATGCCTCAAATTTGCCTCTCTGGAAAACAACCGACTGACTAAAAAAATAAACAGATTTCTGACTAACAAAATAAACCCTGCAGAAAAAGTTGTGTATTAATCCAAAACTTCATTGGCACTAACCTGCGTCTCTGGGTCGCTGTGGGAGCACTGCTAAAGGGAATAAGGTGTGACACCATGAAAGGGATGTGAACAAATCAAATTTGGCAGTGTGAGCAGGAACTTTTCAGCAACTGAGCAAGAGAACAGCTACTGATGATGGAGATGAAAAACCACTCTATAAAATATAGAAGCAGAAAGAGGCAGAGATATGGGATATGCAACATCTCACCCATCCGTATTGCTATTGTCGGCTTTCCAAATTAATGATCTGCTCATTTAATTTGCCCAGGTGCCTTTGTCTTCTTCTTTCTTATTTGGATTAGAGGCGTGTTCTTCTTAGTTCTGCGTTGTCACCCAAATTAAGCAGTTCACATCAAAGAGATGAATTTGGAAGAGACAAGAGAGCGCAGAACTAGTCAAACTGAATGAATTGAACATTTGGCGCGCACACACAAACGAAAGGATTTACTCAGGGACTTTCCAAAAGCTAAATATTTTGTTTGGAGTAACCATTTGCACCTCTTTAAATATGTATATCCCATTTATAGCCTCTTTAGTGAATCAATCCCAGTGAGGAGAAAAATAGACCAAGATGCTCTACACTTCAGTGACCTCTCCAACCACACTGCCGCCTTCACGCAAGCTGCTGTCTTTATTACTCTTTCTGTTCATCCTATTTTAAATTGTCTCATATTTTGTATAAAACTGACTTGATTTCGTCTTTGCTTGTGATGTCTTGGCGCACAGTGAGAGTGATTTTCTGATCCAGTATTTTTGTCTTGTTTTAAGAGAATACATTCTTTAAGTATGTTTATTTTTCTTTTTATCACATTATATATATTCTTAAAATGGCCAGCTGGTGGCGATTGAAAACGTTTTGGTGACACTGTGTTTCCTGCTGAGTTTGCATGTTCTCTGTGTCTGTGTGGGTTTCCTCTGGGTGCTCCGGTTTCTCCCCACAATCCAAAGACATGCAGTACAGGTAAATTGGATAAAGTAAAATTGTCTGTAGTGGGTGAGTGTGTGTGTGTGAATGGGTAAGTAAGTGTGTCCCAGAACTGGGGCTGCATGAGTTAGTACACTCTCAGGACTGGGTTGCGGCAGGAAGGGCATCCGGCGTAAAACATGTGCCAAATCAGTTGTGCGGATCACTACACTGTGGAGACCCCTGATAAAGTGAATAAGCCGAAAGAGAGATATATATACCGTATATAAATATATATATATTAGGGCTGTCAATAGATTAAAAATGTAATCAGATTAATCACACCGTTTTTATGAATTTATGAAATTAAGCATATACCAAAAGAATGAAAGGTGATTCTTACAAAACAGTTTTTTTCTCTTTACATTAGCACTGTTTTGGGCTGATTGTTTGGGAATTATTGGACTGAAAACTTTACCAGAGTTCAGCGGCTTAATATGATCTGATTGCAAACAGAGAAGAGAAATCAGGTAAAAGGTTTAGAATAGAAATTATGCTTTAGTAATTTAGCATTAATTGCGTTAAACTAATTTAACGCATTAATTATAATTTTTTCTTAGACAGATAGATAGATATAGACAGACAGACAGACAGACAGGCAGACAGATAGATAGATAGATAAATATTATTATTATGTTATAAAATATATTATTAGTTAATATTTTATATCAAGGAATGTGGTGTCAGACTGGAGATTAGCTACAGAGTGAGTTTGAAACCTTTAATATTAATTGGTAAAACATTCATTTGAAATTGTAAGTAATCTTGATCCAGCTTTGAAGTTTATCTTTGAAGAAATCTGGGTGAACGCTTCAAATTCAGAAAAAGAAAAGCCATGAATTCCAAGAGTAATGATAACGGACAGGTGCCTTACACATTCACAAGAAAAGGAAACCTCCTACTAGCAGAAATGTAAAAGAACAACAATTGAAACTGAAAAACAGGCAATGACAAAAGCCAAAAGTAAAGAAATGTACCTTTTTGATTAATATGTTTCATTCTATTCCTTTTTTCTCAGTCATGTTCCTTCTTTGTGATTTTTGATGGGTCAATCCACCTGCAATCCATGATTTTTGCATGATCCAAGATATCAGCTCAGCTTAAACAAACTCATCAGTCTTAAAACAAATGTCAACGATGCAAGCCATCCATCATTGTATACTAATTTTCTCTTGTCAGGCTTTGTACATTAAGCATTGTTTGACCCAGAAGCGGTAGAACACAGAGGATCTTGGATTTGCATTTCCATCTTGTTACACCAACTGGTAAGCTCATTCCTGGTTTAAGGGAAAGTCATGCAGTATTTTCTAAGATATCACAGGGGGAAAAAATCTTTCCAGTAATTACACTCTTTTCCCTTCCATAAAAGTTTTGCTTTCTTTTGCCATTTTCAAAGTTCCTAATGCATAAGATTTCATCCATTTTAATGTTATTTACCTGGGATTTCACACAAAAAAAACAGTTTTAGTCCACAAACAGTCAATATTTTAAGTCCTCTGAACATATAATCTTCTTAAAGGGGTCATATGATGCTGCTAAAAAGAACATTAATTTGTGTATTTGGTGTAATGAAATGTGTTTATGCGTTTTAAAGTTCAAAAAACACATTATTTTCCACATACTGTACATTATTGTTTCTCCTCTATGCCCCGCCTTTTTGAAACGCGTCGATTTTTACAAAACTCATCGGTCTGAAAAAGCGAGGTGTGCTGTGATTGGCCAGCTATCCAGTGCGTTGTGATTGGCCGAATGCCTCAAGCGTGAGATGGAAATGTTACGCCCCTCACATACTGTTGATGCCGTGTCCGGCCGGAGCGACGAGATATAAACATTAAAACCCATTACAAACTAGGCATTTGTTGCATCCAGTGGGGACATAATTACTGATTATAATGACTTATACTGTCTTTTTACACGTTGCGTTGCATTGCATCACGCCGCGTAAACATAAAACTCTGTCTGCATTTGTGATCGGAGAAATGACAAACAACAAGTGCTACTCTACTGCCCAAAACTAGCATTTGAATCATCAGTGGCAACGAAAAACACAGCGGCCTAGCATGAGGGGAAGCCCCGGCTTAGCGTGCGCTTAGGCCGGGATAGAGCGAGCTGAGGCGGGCTGGACTCCGCTTTGTCCACGGTGAAAGTTGATGTATTCCCTCACCAACCAGCACAGATCAGCTCAAGGCATGACGAAGTGGATATTGTCCTCTTTTGGAAAACCAAACAAAGTAGTTTCGCTTCGACAGCGTCTTCACGACATGGCTGCAGCGTCAACAATACTACAGCGAGAATAAAAGTTACACCTTCTTTCTTTGCGTGAACATTTGGGCGGCGTTATGTAAATCTTCCCACATCGTGACGTAGGTATGTGGGGGCGTGTTAGAAAGAGCCGTTTTAGGTAGGTGTGGTTGACTCTTAACTTTTATAAAGAATATCTCTTTGGATTTGAGACTTTAGTGTTTGCAACTTTACAGATCTTCTTTATGCACCAAGAGCTTGTAACACTCCAAAGAGAAAGGAAAATTTTAAATCGCATCATATGACCCCTTTAAAATCTCTATGGTAACGGTGCTCCATCCATTCTCTTACAAAACAGGGGACAAGGGAACAAGTACTTGAATACAGAACCATGTTTTCCCACAAAATAAATAAATAAAAATTAACTCTACCTGAACTAGCCCTTTCTTAACATGCATCCAGGAAAGCAGCCCAGTGAGACATGAGATCAAGTCCAAATCATGTCCAGGATGCATTTCATTACGCATCTGAACAGCGGGCCATTCATCAGTTTGACAGGTCTAATCCCTTTTGGTCACATTACAGAAATATTTGTGGTTTGATGGAAGGGACCACCAGAAATGGAATTCCAAAAAACAAGATTTACTGCGGCCACATGATGAGAAATCACACTGGAGGCTCTGTGTAAGATGTGGGAGTATGTTTCTAGTGTCAAGGTGTTTTTCCCCCCTCAAATGATCGCTTGAATGGGAGTCTGCAATGTCTGGCACATTCTGTCCACATTTACTGAAACAATGTCTGTGTGCTATTCACACAAACGCACTCATCTGCAATCAATAGGCCCTCCTGTGTCAAACCTTGAAGCAAAGTAATGAGAAAACAGGATGACTACAGGTTTTAGAGAAATTTCAACACCAACACACGAAGACAGATGGCTATGGACTTCAGTGTAGAGAAAACTTTAAGTGGACTTGTTCACAAAGGACCCATTAACAAGTCTAGAAGATATTCCCAATACAGTTAAAGACCATCTACAGGACCTACTGTAATGTGCACACGGAATCTATTTCAGGACTTTTTTCTGTGGATTTTAGCACTATGTTCAACTCTTTAATGCCTCTTCAATTTTTCGCAGGAAAGACAGCACAGATGCAGATTATATAACAAAAAGTTGAATTTTAAAGAAATTTTCCATGTTCAGTAATTTTGAATTTTTATTTTAACATAAAAATGAAAAAACTGTTTATTTACATCATGTCGCAGAAAACATACACACACACACACAAAAGATTTATACACAACGCACACAAAACTCTTCTTCTGTGTTCCAATGAAGAATGTCCTTCATACAGGCTTAAAACAACATGAGGGTAGTAAATAATATAGAGTAAATAATGAAAACATTTTAATTTTTGGATGAATTATACTTTCAAGCTCCACAGTATTGATTACCACAAACATAATTTCCCTCCATTCCTCCAATTTGTAAATGGGAAAATACTCAGTATTTCACAATTATAACCAAAAGACAAACATTATGCATGTTTACATAATTTAGTGCCATGATAACGAAACCCCATGAATACCAAAATGACTGTAGACAGCTTTTCAGCTCAAATAACACAGGATTTATGATTTCATGCAAGTGCTTTCATAAAATTACATGGTTTACATTTCTGCTTTTAAATCCTCCAAAAATGTACTTCCAATGAAATTGCATTACCATAACCTTGATTTTTGGCTTTTACAAATACATTTTTTACAAATAAATACAAGTAGGAATGAGTCGAAATTAACTTTTATGGCAATCAACATTGTGCCACAAATGCTGTCAACTGAGTTCAACTTATACTGAACATGGAATATTCCTTGTTGCATAACACTGGAAAAGAACATGTCTACCACCACAAGGTTCCTCAAAGACACAATGCTGACTGGCCTCAGCAACAGCAAAGAAGCTGCCTACAGAGCGGTCCGTCAAACGATGTCGGAACTGAAGCCGTTACAATGACCTTTTAACACCATCTTCACTTTAACACAACTTGTTGATAGGACCCATAATTTCACAGTGCCTCAAGTGGGAGGCAATCACCGACTCTACAGTAAAAGAAAACACGATTGACTTTCTGAGACAATTAAAGAAATTCAATCTTCTACACACCACACTGCAACCACAGAGGCCATCCCTTCCTCATCTATAACTGTCTGAAATAGACAATCACATCGGATGGCAAAGAGCATAACTGGCTTCAAAATCACTTTTATAGATTGATTAGATGCCATAAATACAATGTATCTGCTCAATGTATTACACTATTGTTTACATTCAGCTGACAATACTTCACATGCAATTTCAGTAGACTGATTCTACATTGCATGAGTTGTATATAGGGTTTGAAATTAACAAATGAAAATCAATAATACATTTCAACTTACAAGGCAGTTTGGCAGGTTATGATTCATAAATGATGTCCTATCACTCAATTTAATTTAATTTAATTTAATTTAATCTGCTGAGATCTTTACTTGTTCTGTTTACTTATTTTCAAGCCACTCAAGTACAAACTTGACAAATAAATTGTGATCAATCCCCTGTCCCACAAAATTAATAACAAATACTGTACTATATGACATCCTCTGTCCCACCGACACTGACACAAAAACTTACTGCAGAGGAACATGCCATCTGAAGCATCCCATTAATCCGCAGTTTTCTCTTACTTTTTCCACCTCTTAGTTCTTATCTCTGTAGTTACGGGTATATAAGCTCAGTGATGCTTGTCTGTAAGCCGACAAGCAAATGACACACCGTCAGAGAACTTTACATCCCATAACCCTCAGCGGGGCTGCTGGGCGAGGTGCAACTGTTGACTGACATTAGGAGGAGAAGGGACATCACAGAGTCAGCGAGGTGTGTGCGTGTTCATGTGTGTACATGTGTGCCAACCTAGAGCCATTTTCCTGGTTGCATTTGCACTGTCAGTAGGAACGCTGAAGTGACGTAAGCCAGTCTACAGCAATGTCCGTTTATCACTGTTTTACATGTTCGTGGAGGTAGTGTAAACCGTGTATTTCAAAATGTTCAGTCACTTAACATACATTTACATCACTGGAAGCTCCTATTGTGCTGGGTTAGACCCTACTCTAAAGTAGGAGTTAATTTAGTACCCTCAAAAGGCATTCCTATGCCTAAAATCATTACCAGTTCCTGTGGTGTGAACACTCCAAAAAAGCAAGTACATCCTGCAATAGTTATAGGAACTCTCAAAATGCTCCTCCAGTGGATAAGCTCCTCAAGCCAGCAAGGTGCCTGTTTCTCCAGGCTCATGATGCCAGAATATGTGTATTTGTGCGTGAGAGGGAGATTTCTCTGTTGGCGCATTGTTTTTTGCACAATATGCTGTAAAACAGGATTCTTCCAAGCTGTTATACAGCAATCCAAAAGATTCAGAGTCTCCCTGAGACTGTGGTGCAGAGGTCTTCCTTCCTCACTTTGCTCTGTCATCCGTAAGACCCCAGATAAAAAGATCGCAAAGCAAAGAGGATTATAAGAATAGAGGGCAGCCTCATGGTTTGGATCAATTGTAAATATGTATGTGTGTGTATTCTGGCCAAGATTTGTGAGGCTTTCCTAACATATTATCATAAACTCTCACTGCATGAAATACACATTCACAGACAGCCTGTGAGGCAAACTATATCCTTTCACAACCTTCATGGCACACCTTGGATCCAAAAACTCAAGGTCTGACCTGAGACCAGAGTGGGTTTGCCTCGGATACAGGTCAGGTCTAAGATTAGTCTGGGTCTTGGTTAACTTTTAAAAAATGTGCTTAATGGCCCCAAGAAGAGATTTTTTATTTTATTTTATTTTTTTAAATATGTCAGAATTCCATTATTTGATTCAGGCATGTAAGAACATGCATTTAAAACAAATACATTTTAAATAAATCTATAACAGTTTCTTATCCCCCTACTTCTCTGTTCTCTTTCAGTCTGTGCGCCTGTGTGTAAATAAGCAAACTCTCCAGGATACTGTTGTGCACTGCAGTAGTAGGAGCTCCACATAAAATGTGCTATGCAATACCCGAGCCATTTGAGAGAATGAGTGCAGGGATTTGCTTATTAATATTAACATAAATATAAATTTTCTTCTCATTTGAGGTACAACATAAAGCTATTAGCAATTTATCTACTTGGAATTGCTCGCCCAAGCAGAAAAACTATGCACTGTTGCCAGATATTGATTACAGACAACCATTTGAATGCAGTTATTGCTACTAATCAAAATCAAACTAACATACATGCATACACATGTTGACGTCCACAAAGTTAGGCTACATTATCTGGCAACAAAAGTGTAGCTAATGAAAACAGTATGAAGGATCAGAGAATGAAGTTCCGTAATAGAGCAGGCACTATTCTGAGGACAGTTAGGTACATCTGATTACATGTGCAGGTATATAAAGAGGTAAACAAGTCTTGATAAATGGCCTTTCAACAAGGGACAGAAACTCATCTGGATAAAGACTGACCCTCTTTATTCAATATCTTCTTTGATGGCTGGCTGCCTTCCTGCCCTCTACCATAGTGAGGCAGGCACAATTCAGCCCTTTGTCTCGCCCTAGCTCCCGCCTTACCCTCCCCTCCCCCCCCCCCCCCCCCCTCCCCCTCTCCCCGCCCTCCCCGCCCCCCCCCCCCCCCCCCCCCCGTCTGTCTCGCTACTTCACTACATAAATTCAGTCTCAGACGTACCCTTGTGTCCTGTTCTGAGGCCCTGAACCTTAGACAAGCAAAGACTCCTGTATGGGATCAGAATCCCGCCTAAAGTATTGCAGTCATGGATAAAAAAAGAACAAGCATGAAAACAAAATTTAAAAACGCAAGTAAAAAATATATTGCACAAGATTTAAAAATGAAAGCAAAGTTTTCAGAATTGCAACTGCAATACTTTAGGCGGGATTCTGATCCCATACTCCTGCCCTTGACAATGTCAATTCGTGTTCTCCACACTGTTTGAATCTCAAAGTCACACCAACCGATGTGAAAGCGCACACTGTCTGGCACATTATGGTGAGCAGTGAGTTGTGATGTCACAGAGGGCACACAGCAGGACAGTAACTGAACATGCTGGATCTATTGATGCCACCCCAGAGAGAATGTCATTTCCCCACGAAGACTCAGAGACGAGATGTGGCCGTGTAAAGCCTGCTTATTTATCAAGAAAAAGAAACCTTTAAGGCTGAGACTTAAAGGGATAGTTCACCCAAAAATTAAAATGTGATGTTTATCTGCTTACCCCAGGGCATCCAAGATGTAGGTGACTTTGTTTCTTCAGTAGAACACAAACTGAGATTTTTAACTCAAACCATTGCAGTCTGTTAGTCCTATAATATCAGTGGATGGGAATCACGGCTTTGAGAGTCATAAAACATACACAAACAAAACCAAATTAAACCCTGCGGCTCATGATGATACACTAATGTGAAAAGACACAAAACGATCGGTCTCTGCAAGAAACTGAACAGTATTTATATAGTTTTTTAATCTCTGCCTTCTTCTTGCTTTATGGCAGATCGCAGACTTATAAGTGCATTACCGCCACCTATCTCTCAAATGGACCATTGACACTCCCAATTGAGATTGTAGATAGTGTGTCATTGGTCCATTTGAGAGATAGGTGGCGGTAATGCACTTATAAGTATGCGATCCGCCGTAAAGCAAGAAGAAGAAGACGCGAACGTGCTCAGACATTGCGTGAAAATCAGAGGTAAAAAATTATATAAATACTGTTCAGTTTCTTGCACAGACCGATCGTTTTGTGTCTTTACACATCAATGTATCGTCACGAGCCGCAGTGTTTAATTTGGTTTTGTTTGTGTATGTTTTTTTTTTACTCTCAAAGCCGTGATTCCCATTCACTTCCATTATATGACTGACAGACTGCAACGGTTTGAGTTAAAAATCTTCGTTTGTGTTCTACTGAAGAAACAAAGACACCTACATCTTGGATGCCCTGGGGGTAAGCAGATAAACATAACATTTTCATTTTTGGTGAACTTTACACTGATATCAGGGTATCTGCAGAGTTCTTAAAGTCAAATTTAAAAACTTTTAAAGGGGTCATATGATGCGATTTCAATTTTTCCTTTATCTTTGGAGTGTTACAAGCTCTTGGTGCATAAAGAAGATCTGTAAAGTTGCAAAGTCTCAAATCCAAAGAGTTATTCTTTATAAAATTTAAGAGTCAGCCACACCTACCTAAAACGACTCGTTCTAACACGCCCCCACATACAGTACCTACGTCACTATCTGGGAAGATTTGCATAACGCGGCCCAAATGTTCTTTTTTAACCTTAAACCACATAAACACATTTCATTACACCAAATACACCAAATAATGTTATTTTTAGCAACATCATATGACCCCTTTAAGACCTGCACAAATAAAATTAATACAGCATGTCCATACAGAACAAACCCACACAATCTCAAAATTTTTATATTTTAAAACTTAAAGGGAACGTTCACCAAAAAAATTTAATTTTTGAACGTTCACCAGCTCATAGAAAATGAGACATTAGGAGATGCTGTTTTGCATTAAGCAGGACTCTTATTGTGAAATGTCTACTGCACTCTTACAATATAACCACTATAAAGAAAATACTGTCAAAATTCATCAACAGTAGTTCATAAGCAATTGCTTGGCATAAAAGTGTGATATTCACTGAAACTATGAGCCTGTTGAGATGCTGTTTTGACTTGGGTCAAAACTGTAGATAAAAAGCAACCTACAGTATTAGCAATGCACTAATAACAAATCAAAACACCCCGCCAACCGAACGTCCTTGCATTGTGGGAGCCATTTTTGCAATGGTAAGCCCCACTCACATTGTCTTTAAAAGGATTGAATGCACTTTCTAATGAGATCTGGAGCTCGTCTGAGAAACACTTTCAGTTCAGAGCCCTTTTTTGGAGGAATCTGTTTTCGGAAACTTTTACAAAGTCTCTGGACGCCACCGATGTCTGCAGCCACGCACAATAAAAGTAATGACTCTACCTGGCCCTGCTCCATGCATCACAACTTTATGGGTATTAAGCATTTTCTGCTTCGTAAATTAAATATACTTGCATTTTTACGACTGCCGGGACACTCCACAGGTGCAGCTGTAGCGCAGAGTCTTCGGCGTAAGACCAGCCTAAACTGGTCTTAGCTGGCCTCCCCTCTGGACTCAAACTGGGCTGTTGATCTTTTTTTTTTAAGAACTGTGATGGATGGGTACTGATGTGCTATATGATGACAAATATGTGCACACAGATATTAATTTATTCATTTACATTAAACCTTTTGCTTGCTTTACATCCTTCAGCTAATTTCAAAGATCCAAAAAATCCTACCAGCATCTGTCTGTTTATTGATGAGATGCGCTTTCTCTTTGTCGGATCAATTAAGCACCAACACACAAATCAATCAGATTCTAATGTGTGTGTGTGTGTGTGTGACACTGTGAGTACCGCGGCAGGCTGCATTATAGTCCAGCTCATATGCATTCCAGGTGACAGCCGACGATTTATACAAAACTCACAGCGTTCAGAATTTAAGCCTCACACATTTCGCACACGCAGGGTCCAAAGCCACATGCGAAGCTCTGTGTGTTTTTCCACAGCCGGAACGTCAACCCGCACAGTCAGAGACAGACAGAATGCATATGAGGAATTGCTGTTGACACCAGCTGAAGTATTTCCAGTAAGTATTATGGAAACAGAATGTCCAGATTTAAAATTAGAACATGATGAAAATAGAACATTAGAACAAAGAAGAAAAAAAAACATAGTCGAGGCTGTTTAGTTTAACATGTCATGTACATTTTGAAATTAAACAAAAGAGACATCAAGCAAAAAAGGCCATCTGTAGCACGTACTAAACGTACTGCTGAGCTACAAAGACTACCAATTATCCACTCAAAGTTTACAAATACAAAATAACCATGTGTCTATAATCTAGTCTTTCTCTTCTTATAACAAACAACTGATACGACTTTGTCTGTAATCACCAAAAAGCTTGTCAGTAACAAGAACAAAATGCGCAAACAACTCCTCCTTTTTACTCATGTGATTGAACTTGTTAGTTTTAATACAGCAGATTCCTATCATTCAAACTCATTTGCAATGCAGTAAACAATAGTGTTTCTGTAGCACCACTGGAAAGTGTATCTCTAGCAGTGCTAAGCTATTCAATGTATAGCTCAGGGGTCTTCAGCTTCTTTCAGATCCCTTGGTGGATACCATTGTGTAAAATTGAGTTTTTAAGCATTATAAACCAAGGTTAAAATAATAAAACTATTACATGTTATGTGGCCTTCTTAAATTTAGCTTTAGTTGTATTTGGTTGTAGTGAACTTAAAGTTGTAGTTTGCCCAAAAATTAGATAGGGGAAAAAAATTTAACCTCCCCTCCCTCCCCTTCACGTTTTTCCAAAATTTTATGACTTTATGTCTTCTGTGGAACATAAAAGAAGATATTTTGAGAAATGTCTCAGAGTTTTTTTTTTACCCATACGGTGAAAGTCAGTGGGCTCCAACACGGTTTGACTCCCAATGTTCTACTAAATATCTTCTTAGATGTTCCTCAGAAGAGAGAAATGCATACAGGTTTGGGGTGACATGAGGGTGAGCAAATAATGACAATTTTAAATATTTGGGTGGAATACTGCTTGGCTCAGAGTTGATTCCTCAGTGCAGTAACACTGCAAAACAAAATGCTATTTAATTTAGGACTTTCATATAGCCTACTGACATTATGTGTTTCACTGATCTCTAATAGATGTTATCGTGCGTACAGATGCAGTGTGTGGGGGATATATAGTTCAGGACTGGTATAAACTTGCAAATACACAAAGCCACAAAGAAAACGGTTTACGTTCCTGTGTATATTCTAAATTATTCCTAGTAGCTGGAAAAACAGGTTCTGCAACAAGACTATACCATGTTGTTGTGTCTTCAGGGGAAAGGGTCATCTCTTCTGCATGGATTGTGTTTGCCTCGCTACTTTGTCTGAATTACTATCTTTATATGTTCAACAACTTCAACCTGATATTCTACTGTACTAAAAATAAATAATGTTGTTGAGTCTATTCCACCTACACATTGTAATTACTCCTTTGAGTGCTTATCTCATTCTGTACACACAGTTTGCTTTTTTACTAGTGTGACCACTGAGTGATCTATTTCCTGAAAAATTCAGGTCGTGACAACCTAATTTTCATTATTTATATTATTAAATTCTCACAAACTAGAACTGAAATAAGCAATAGTGGCAGCGATGCCACTCTAATCGTGGACACTGACAGCGTGTCTCTGTTCTCCAGGTGCAGTGCAAGCAAATCGCAGAACCAGAGGCACACATCTCTGATTATTTGCATATTTTCATACCAGTCTGTCTTTCTATAAAGTACTTGCTACCAACCTCCCTACAGTCTAGGGAAAACCCATTTATATATGTCATATTAGAGTCAAAATGCTTTAGAATAGGGGTTTTTATTCTAGGGGTATATTATGGTCCCTTCTGAAAATATAGAGGCAACTATATATTTTCACATATACATACCCCTTTATTTCATAAACTTTTTTGTGAAACTTTCTTTATTGTGTAGAAGAAAATGTTGTATTTTGAGAAATGTCTCAGGGTCTTTTATCCATACAAAGGAAGCAAATGGTAACTAAAACGGTTTTGTTATCAACATTCTTCAAAATATCTTCATTTGTGTTCTGCAGAAGAAAAAAGTCATACTGGTCTGGAACGAGATAAAGGGAGTAAATGGTGATAGAATTAAACGTTATGTCATTTCTAAAATTATGTAACTGGCTTTTATACTGTCATTTTATAAAAGCCAAAGCAAATTATTAAAACATGATCCAGCAAATATTTGCTTTGTTTTAAGTTGACAGCATAACTTTTTTTCTACCGACTATTAGCATCATTTCAGATAAACCTGAAGAGAAACATTTTCAAATTAATACAAATGTATTATTATGATACCTCTCTCAGTAAATATTGCCGCAAATCAGTTTTGCAGATAATACTATTTACATACTGTAATACATTTAACATCCTGAGACTCAAGTTAAAAAAAAAAACCTTGGTTAAAACATCAAAACATTTCTAGTATTCACCTTTCTACAGTATTTCGTCACTTTCAAAGCAAGCTTCTTTCAAAGCAACCTTCTAGTTCCATTTATCCTTTTGCTAATAAACTGACTGCTGTATAAGCTATAGTATATCAGGCCAATACTGTATTCTGCTATCCTTGCTGAAGTTTGATCTGAACTGCTGACACCACTTGCACAGTTAAAGGGTGTAACAACTAGAAACAGGCTGCTGGAATGAGAATGGGTCTCTACAGACATGTCACTTCAAAAGAACACCTCACCTGCCAAGTCATATGAAAGGAAAGAGAGAGGAGCAGTGACAGTGCCAAAAACATTATACACTCATGAATACTGAGCAACTGAAGAGAAACCGGCACTAGATTTTTCTCACACTGGTCAGTCACGAAAGAGTCCAAATGTCTGGCAACTCATGAAGTGTAATCCTGAGAACTGAACGCAAACATAACATAACAAACATAACATCTACCAAACTCTCCTGAGAACAAAGTTGTCAGCTTCCTCAGTTTTAGATATATTAAAGCCTATTAATATTAGCATAACCTATGCCTCTCCACTCAAACCTTTAGAAATACACTACGGTTTAAATATTTGGGGTCAGTAAGAATTTTTTATGTTTTTAAAAGCACAATATGTACGATTTCTTTTATTAAAATATCCAAAAACCACTAGAACAGTGTTATATATTTTGTGTACTTACATTATCCCAAATGTTTCGAAGAATGTTTAAATCCAGAGAAATAAGCAATTTTAACTAGTGACACGGACCGTGTCCATAGTGTCGCCTGCCAATGACGTCATAACCCCTGGATTTCCGGTTTTGTTTTGTAGAAAACATGGAAACACCAAACACGCTTTAATATGTTGTGCGTTTTAATAGACCGGTGACGACCGCACAGAGTAGCATAATAACAGAACTTTCAAATGTATCTAGTATGATAAAACAGTGCTACTTTACCCCACATACACACGACTGAAGGAGCGGAAGCGGTCGACTGTGGCATAATAAAAGCTCAGCTGCTTTCGAGCCGTGTGTCACGCTCGTTCAGCGGCCTCGTTTTGCTTCAACGGCTTTCAGCCTCACCCTGCTTCATTCTACTACGTTAATAAATCATTAGCTCATCCATGAACATGATTTCTGCCCGAGTCCCGTCGGATTGCATCGGCTGTGGGGATGAAGACCACAACTCCCATGATCTGATGCAGAAAAGCTAGTTCATGCATTCATGACCTCTAGACTGGACTATTGTAATGCACTGCTAGGTGGTTGTCCTGCATCTTCAATAAACAAGCTACAGGTAGTCCAAAATGCAGCGGCTAGGTACTGACAAGAGTCCTTACCAGGTCAAGAAAATATGATCATATTACGCCAATTTTACAGTCTCTGCACTGGCTACCTATTAAGTTCCGTATCAGTTACAAAATATTATTACTTGTCTATAAGGCCCTTAATGGGTTAGCTCCTGCGTACCTAACTAGTCTTCTACCACGCTACAATCCATCACGCTCCCTAAGGTCGCAAAATTCTGGACTTTTGGTAGTACCTAGGATAGCAAAGTCCACTAAAGGAGGTAGAGCTTTTTCGCATTTGGCTCCCAAACTCTGGAATAGCCTTCCTGATAATGTTCGGGGTTCAGACACACTCTCTCTGTTTAAATCTAGATTAAAGACACATCTCTTTGGCCCAACATTTAAATAATGCATCTCATAATCTTTTACTGCAGTTATATCTAATCAGATGCACATTATTATTCTTTAGTTTGGGTTAAACAAATCAATTTTGCTTGGTTGGAACAGCAGCTACGCTATTTGTGTCTCTGTTTTTTGCCACGTTTTACAAGCTTCAGTCTGGATCCAGAACACCTGAGAAGAGATGATGCAAACCCTCAGAGGACCTCAGATGATGCCAACCATGAAACAACATACAGAACTACCACATTTTGCTATAAGCTTG
>NW_015505203.1:2411118-2421557 GCF_001515645.1 Sinocyclocheilus grahami
GGACACTTCATTTCCAGCGATATCGTTGACATGATTGGAAAGATATTATTTAAACTGAGCTGGATGTTGACATCACTGAATTCAATGATGAACTGTTTTTAACTGAAAAATTAGTGTTTACTATTGTCATTTTGCATTATTGACACTATTTTCCTAATTAATGCTGTTCAGTTGCTTTGACACAATCTGTATTGTTAAAAGCGCTATATAAATAAAGGTGACTTGTCTTGACTTGACTCATCCATGAACTTGATTTCTGCCCGAGTCCCGTCGGATTGCATCAGCTGTGGGGATGAAGACGACAACTCCCATGACTCCACACTCAGTCACTGCGTCATCAAACTACGCCTTTGTCTATTTGTTTATTTTGAATACGCGCCCTCTAGCGGTGAAAATGACATATTGTGCCTTTAAATTATGTATCTTAGGCCCACCAAGGCTGCATTTATTTGATGAAAAATACAGCAAAATCCTTCAGAAATCATCTAATATGCTGATTTGGTGCTCAAGAATAACTTCTTATTATGACAGTTGAAAACAATTCTGCTACTTACTATTTTTGTAGAAACTTTTTTCAAGATTCTTTGATATGTATAAAAAACTGCATTTATACAAAATAAAAATAAAAAAGTAGAACAGAAATACGTCTTTACTGTCACTTTTGATGAATTTAATGTGCCCTTGCTAAATAATATATATTATTTATATAAAAACAATCCCACTGACCCCAAAAATGTCAACAGTAAATGTTACGTTATGTCACAAGTGTGGCCAATGTGACCTCTCTGAATATCAAAATGCCCCCTGTGATTCATTCCAACACCAATGCCGCCCAGGGAAGAAAAGTGGCATATGGTCTATCTCTTGTATTTCCACACCTAAAACGAGAGACAGACTCAGGGGGAAAGGGCCAGAGAAACTCCCCAAGCTGTGGCATTGAACCTTTAGTCCCCAGGGTGGAACACTGTGACAGGTGGGTTGTTTCTGCAGCTTGTCTCCGGGGCTGTAACCCGGGGACATGGGCACGAGAGTACACCAAGACAAGATCAGATGAGATGAGGGGATGTGAAAGACTGACAGAGAGGAAAAGAGAGAAAAGGGCAGACAGGCAGAAAGGGAATTTTCCCCTGTGAATGCACACAATGGTTTCCTTGCACTGTGCGCATGTATTTATCCATGTGTGTTCGATGCCTGTTTGGACAACTTTCTTTTTGCATAAAGCAATTAAAGAACACAAAATGATTAAGAGGAGGATCTTCTAAAGTGCATGGTGTTTGTCAAACCAACAAATTAATTCAAACTGGAGCAAGTCAGGTCACCGGCTTAAGATTATTAACGTTCTTTATCCCACCATCTATGTGTGCTGGTTGTTAGTAAAAACACACATCCCACAGATGTGCCAACAAATGCAACAAAAACCAACTAAAGTAACAAAAATGCAACCACGATCCCAACCGGAATACTACAAACTACTGTGTTTCATTCATGCTGGTGAGCCATTCCCACTGGGTACAATCAGATCTAACAGAACACTGACTAAACACGGTCCAGGGACACACCGACAAAGCCCTAATGCCTTCACCAGGCAGCCAATTCATATTTATGAGAGTAACCCCACAGAGAATCAGAACATTAAACACAAAACCAAAGCCCAGAACACACTCCAGCACAGCCTCACGTCATCAATTTCTCTCCAGGGTGTTGACTCAGATCAGTTGTCCACTTCAATACATAACCTAATGAGATCAGAAAGAAAATTATAAAAGCTGATTCTAGATCAGCTAAGATGTATTATAAATGATCTGGAATCACTCTTACCAAGAATGAACAAAATAAAACCACACCCAAGGAAATACATTATTCACACACATCCCCTATAGATCATTTCTAAGCAGAAGTCATTATGGGTAAACGTATATACTGTAATGGCGAACAGACGATGTAAGCAAATATGATCGTTGTTCCCTTTTTGTTCCAAAAGTAAAAGAAAGAAAGCCACAGTAGCACTTCCGATGGCTTTCCAATACAGAAAAAAATATATAGAGATGGATTAAGGTAGTCAGAAGACAGAAAGATAGAAAGATTATTGGAGTATGTTTTACAGTAAAATTCAAAATTACATGTTTAATTTTGTGCTTTTTGTAACTTAATGCCAAAGTTATATTGTTACAAATAATTATTTTAAAAAAAATTATAATTCAACTATAAAAAGCACTGAACTTGTATAAAAAAGTGATCACAGTCCGTGAAAAAGATACATTGATTAAATCGGTTACAAATACCCCCATAGCACTTCAATTTAAATCGCCTCATTACAGCATTACATAATTCAATGTGTTAAAAACAATACTCTTTTCCATAAAAATAGGATACCGATTAACTCACTTTAATTCACAACGCCAAATATTGCACAATTATGCTAGATCCAGCACAAATACAAACGCACCTTTCTGTATAATACAACATACTGTTTAGCTCACTTTCGTTCCCAAAAGGCAGACTTAATGCAATTTTTGAACGACGCGTCTAAATGTGGCACAATTACGCATGCAACTCTGATGTCGGATGATGTCGGTCGTATTGCGTCATTTCATCTTATTATAGCGTTCACTTTTCGAACCTGTTCGCATCCTCACTCATTCTCTCGGGCGCGCGCATCTCCAAGTCCCCTTTACGCGTTCCTCAAGCAGCGAGAAGGAAGCTGAAAGAAATCTGGACACATCGCGTCTCAAAATGTCACCACACGAAGCCAGCAGTCATAAATTCACAGCTAGACTCAGAGTGGTCCCACTTATTAAACTGCCATAATCAATTAATCATCCATTTTAATTAGCTCAAGGCAAATATACGTCTGCAACAACAAAATACGTGACCCGTGCTCATAAATCTGTCTCTGCATATCACTGAATCTGACATATAAAACTGGATTTCTTAGAGCAAAGACGCCACATCTAAATGACACTGGAAGTGGATTCATTTGACACTCTGACATTATTGACAGTGAATTGCGAATAATTGGGGAAGGACTTGCGTTAAGGTCATGACTCTATTTCATGCAAATGTTTGACCATGTATTTATTTCACTTGATTAATAAGATGCGTAATGGATGTGGAGCGATGCGCAAAGGAAACACTAAAGTTCTGTTACACATCACAGCGCATTTCAACACAATCTGTAAGATTCATCTCCAACTCCATAATAGCAAAATCACCAGCACTGCTGTCATTATAATAAGATTTACAACGCATTGTCTTGACCGCGCACAGGATCATTGCCAAACAAAGAGAAGCCAAATAGAGTAATTACTTGCAATGGCTTAAATCTACATTTTTAAACGTTTAGGAACTCCTTCACTTTTCCAGCTCACACTCGTTTTCAGAGATAAGTAGCTGTAATCACTTAAATCAGACTTTTAAATACTACTTTTTACAGATGAGTCACGCGGAAACGCTTAGAGAAAATACAGTTGTTAAAAAAAATGGAATACTTCGCAATGAGAAGAAAGAGCTATCTAAAACTAATCAGATATATAGACACATCTACAAGTGTGCCTTTTCTTGCTTAAAAAATTATAGATGTTATTTATGATTAACTCACCTATTAAGGAATCGTCTGTCTCCTCTGACCTGCCGGCATTCTCGCGTTTTCCCTCTCCTGTTTAGTCTTCCTTCACTTTCATTGATGACGAATTCCTCAAGAACGCAAGCCTGTGGCAGGACGAGGATCGTGCACGTTCACACTGATGCGCGGAGAGAGAGAGAGAGAGAGAGAGAGAGAGAGAGAGAGAGAACGCGCGCAACCAGCCGCATACCAAACAACGCGCGAGGACCCACTGGCTGTCTGCTAATGCAGCTGCGCTCTTGCGCGCGGCCACGGGGAGCAAGGGTGGTGGCCAGCCAGCGTTTATCTGTAACGCATCTCTCAAGACTCGACGCTCCGGATTAATTACTTTGAATGTGCAATTAGTGGACGACTGAGCAGTTTTCTCACCATCCAGAAAACTGAAAGTCACAGAGATCGTTTCATAATAAGTCGTCTTACGATACGACTCTGCATGCGGTGGAAATGCGGTGCCAAAAGTGAGTTAATATATTAGATATTACTTATTTATTACAATGTTATACACATGTAAAATGTTATACCAAACAACGCGCGAGGACCCACCGGCTGTCTGCTAATGCAGCTGCGCTCTGGCGCGCGGCCACGGGGAGCAAGAATATATATATATATATATATATATATATAAAACAAAAAATTAACATGTGTATAACATTGTAATAAATAAATTATAATAAATAATAGGACATGCTAGACTCTATAATGTCTTTCATCACAACCCCCCACTAAAATCTGTGATTAATGCTGTCAACACCCTTTAATATCTGTGATTATTCTCATCCTTTTGCCAAAACCAGATGGCTGCAATGAGCTATCTCTGGTTATATCACTTTGTATCAACACTTACAAGTCCTTTAACGTTCAAAAACTTTAACAGTGGTTACATTCAGTATTATTCTTCCCTCTAGTCAGTGGCAGACTCACTCATAAGTGGTACAGGCTGGCGGTGTTCTGTACACTACTATTCAGCTGCTCACAGATGCACACTTCATTTCTTCATGTCTCATCAGAAAGCTCTCCGGTCCAGTGAAATCCTAACATAAAATGCAACTAAATTAGCCACCTTAACTGATTTACATCTACCGGTAAACAGATGGTATTTGTTTATTAATGCAAAACTGTCAATCAAGCAAGATTTAAAACTGCATCCTCTATTATTTTTTACAACAGTTAAAGTGATAGTTCACCCAAAAAAAAACAAACATGTTGTCATCATTTACTCACCCTCATGTTGTTCCAAACCTTTATGACTTTCTTTCTTCTGAACACAGCAGAAGATATTTTGAAGAATGTTGGTAACCAAACAGTTGCTGGTAGCCTTCAAAGCTTCAAAGCTTTCAAAGTATTGGGGAAAATACTATGGAAGTCATTGGCTGCCAGCAACTGTTTGGTTAACAGAAGAAAGAAACACCATTTGGGTGAAATATTTTCCTCAATTTTCCTCCCAAATTCCCATGACCAATATATGGACCTTCCATTATTCACAATAATGACTTTCATTACACTAATACAATATTTGGGGGTGCTAAATTGTCATAAAATAGTACAAGACTACCAACAAAAATTATTGTGATTTAATCTCAGTCAGGCCACTTGTGGACAGGAGCGTCTGCTCTCTTATGGGGTATGACTAACCGTACCTAACAAAACACCTATTCAGAGAGCCAATTATGAAGGACTGCATGGTGCTGTGTGGAGCTGAATACGATTAGATGAGATGTGCAGTTGCGCATTTTGGCACCAGACCAGTGCTGAGTGCTACAATATGTGTTAAATTATACAGACCCAGCACGGCTCCTACGAATGGCTTCGTCGTGCCTCTGACATATCATTTGTGACAACAGCGGGGACCTGAGCTTCACCCTAAAGCCAGGATAGGACAGATCGACTGAATGCACAGAGGCCAAATGGAGCTCCACAAGGGTTGGAGGGCAAGAAGAACACAGCAATAAATTAGCCGGTTTATGATATGAATGAAAATTATGGGATTTGAAAGGTCATTCAGATCCAACTCAAATGCCTCAAGTATAATCATAAAAGCCAACACTCATTACTGGGTCTACTGGTGTTAGAGATGAATGAAATAGACCATATAATGGTCCAGGAAGTTTAGGGGGAAGAAACTCTACCTTAGAAGAGCATAAAAGCTCAACTCCTACCTTTAGAAGTTCTGCCCTCCATCAGCGCCTCCTATGTGCTTTAGCGTCTGTCTAAGTGGCCTTTATGTGAGTTGATGAGCGCAGATATCTAAAGGAAAGAAATTCTCTCTTCTCTCACTCAGGCCGCCTGTAAGTCTAATTGGCCTCACAGGAACATCTCCCACCACACACACGCACACAAAAAGAGTAATCAAAATAGCTGAAAGGTAATCCGGCCGCCCTCTTCAACTTTGCCAGCAGACAGGATCATTAGACTACTCAACAATGACGAGGGATATTTGAGGCACATTTCCCCCACTTTCAGGAAAAGTACGTTTGGATAATGTCAAATGATGACTCCTGCCTTCCCACACCCACACATATGTCCCGCCGATTCCCTGCTGCATGCACACCTATCATTCAGGGCTTTGTAGAAGAAAAAGCAGAAGAGAAAATGTAAAGATGCCTAGGATTGTAGAAGATGAGGAATAATGGCTTGTAATAAACATGGAGGTCAGAAAAGCCACTGAAAAGCTACCTTATGCTGTGATTATGGCTTTGCTCCCTATGCAGTTGAGGCTGGCCTGAGGCTTTATTCTAAAATTCACCCAAAGCATCAGTTGGAATGACACTCTGCCCAAATTATCGCAAAACTAAGAAGCGGGCAAATGGTTTATGTAAGAGAAGAAAACAAGCTGTCCTAGAATAGAGATGACAACAATTGAGCAAAATTTTCTGCCATTATACTTATTTTTGCATCATCTTAGCATAACAAATCATGTTGTTTCAATTAGACGTGCACCTCATAAAGACACCCAAGCATGTCATCTGAGAACACGGCATGTATATTCTTCAGTCGCTGAGTTAATCGGCATGTTTTTCCAAGACTCAGTGCAAACTCAGTGGCCTGCCATTCTTTATTAATGGTGCTTGATTTTCCGTATAAAACCCTGGACTTGTTTCATGCTCAGCCATGAGAGCAGAGCACTTGTGCATTGAGGATTGCATTTGGACTCTGAATCAGACCAGGGCTGACTGTTCATGAAGCTCCTCTTAAATGCGGATCTGAGCTCAATTTTACAGTCGTTCGTCTAATGATTAAATGTTCAGAGTCAGGTTAGCAGAGCTGATTCTGGAACAGCCTTTACCAGGGAGCCAAGACTGAGCCCTACGGGTCAAGTTTCATCCTCCTCTCTGCAGAAAAACTTTATATACACGAGTCCCACAGACCCCCAACCCCTTCTTCACACACAACTGAATAAACCACAACAGGCGAAGCATGCAGACCCAAGCGACACCCCATTTAATGGGTCTCCTCACTGATCCTATAGTGTCTTCCCGGCTTCAGCGATATGCAATGATTTGTGCTACAGAGAGGCTTCTTATTTGAGGCTTTGTAATTGGTAGGCAAAATGCAGAGAGAGGCATCAGTGGGTTCATATGCAAGAGAGAGAGAAAGAGTGATATTATTAGCACAATGCAAATTTCCCCCTTATCTCCCTTCCACCATAACCAACAAGTTTTCTCACATGCAAATATCTCATACTAGAAAATAAATTTTTTTTTTAAAAAACCTGTCAGCAAAGCCTCCATGTATGTGTAAAAAAAAAAAAAAGCAAACATACACTCAGCTCGGTGGGTGGTGCATGTGCTTCTGACACGTAAGTGCAGTAGGAATTGAGTGTAAATAGATTTTTTATTTTGTCAAAGATAATAAAGACAAGAGGAATGCTGTGCATCATGACGATAACTTTTTAAAACTTTGTAAAAAAAAACTTTATAAAACTCCTCTAAAAATTCTCTTTGAGATGTGCAAGATATTAAAATATCTTGAATGCATTTTTGCATTAAAAATTGCAAGATGTGTCTTGTTTAAAACGTTTTTTTGTTTTTTATTGTAAAAGCTGAAGTTCTTAATTTGATCTCCACATTTTCAGAACGATGTGTTATATTTTTAAAAATAGAAAAGTTCATAAAGAATATTGTTTTGAATAAAAGCTAATCCACTGCTAAACTGATGCACTTTGCTAATTAACTCATTTTAACCCAATTAGTTTTTTTATCAGAAAAAAATTATAATGCAAGACATTAAAAATGTATTAAAGGGCCATTCACACTGTTTGTGCATTTAAAAACTTGAGGTGCAGACACTTTTATTTCAAAGTGTTTTACAAGTTTAGGCTCTTTCAACTGGAGCACCATATTTTTAGAACGACATGTTACTTTAGAAAATTCTAGAAAGAATACTGTTTTAAACAAACGTGAATTAACACTGCTTAACTCATTTTAAACCCAATTTTATTAAATTTTTTATTTCAGAATAAAACTGAACACTGACTAAATTTCTGTAGGATATTGCATTCAAAACACAAAAGCAATGATTTTAAAACAACTCTAAAAATGAACCCTGGTCTTAAACCGGTGTCCTTCATGACTCCTTTCACCATCTCTCTCCAATTTCCTGTCAATCTACACTTTCCTATTAATTAAAAGGAATTTTTAAAAACCCAATAAATAAAAATATCTCATCAGGATGGTTTGATATTGGACATGTCATGATATTTGGCTGACAAATGTGTCATTTACCTGGAAAGTTGTACCAGTGTTCCCATGAAGTTGGTTACACTAAAGCTAACTTGCTTTGAAATGAAAGGTAAACTTCACAGGCAAATTATTATACTTTTCATAGCAGGTAAAACACCTCACACAAAAAATATTTTGTTGCCTACCAGGAAATATTCTACAAATGAAGCTTCTTAAGTCTCTGACAATGGGTCTCATTTTATATTTGAACGCACAGAAGAACTTCTCATGAAAAATTTCCACCTAACAGAATGTGTGTACGCACACGAATTTGTTCTAATCCTCGTTCTAACGTTAATGAATTTGGATTGTTCTAAATGAGCAACAACAAGCCCAAGGTTAGTCATTTGCATAAAACCCACCCAAAGCATGTCCATATAAGGGCTTGCTGCACAATATTTTCTTTTCATCACTCCTACCACATGACACTCTCTAAAGACACATTTCCACCTGAGAGATGTGCAGAAAGACCCTTGAGCAATGCCAAGTGTACCATCCTCAAAACAAGTTCGAAAACAGAGAAAGCTTTTATTGGAAACCTCTCATTAGCCAGCTGTACATATGTATGCATGTGTCTTTGCCCCTCCTTGCAGCTCAACTAATAACTATGTGTGTACAGCCTACATATATTTTTGTTTTTCATAAATTTAGATTCATTTTCGAAACAAAGCTATCGACGAATTGGTTTTTTTTTCGTGAGAAATTGTATATGTAGATTTCATGCACAAATTTGTGTGTACACACCGTTAATGAATGTTTTATCCATGTGATAAAAAAAAATATTGATTACAAACTAAATTTTTGCTGATTCAAAACACCTTACTAAAGATAAAAAAAAATAAAAAATTATGAACGTGAGTAAAATGATTTCAGAATTTTTTAACTAAGCCAATCACACTGAATCAAGAACAAGTGTTAATGAAATTATTGATGAAAACACTACAAAGCTTTATTTTTAATTTGTCAGTGATAATGAAGACGAGTAACGCTGCGCATTGTGGTGATTACTTTACAAATTAAAACATACAGTTAACAAAAATAAGACAAAAATAATATACAAAATATTTTAATGCATCACACATAAAACACAGAATGCATTTATTTTTGCATTTAAAAATGTTATGCACATGACACTGAAAAAAAAGAAAGAAAAGAAATAAGAGCGCAACGTTCAAATGTGCCTGTCTAACATGTTTACATGTTCTGAGTGAACAGCCCATAACATTTAACAGAGCAAAAAGTCTATTAAGAATTTTTTTAATAAAAGAGAATTAACACGGCTAAACTGATGCACATTGTTAATTAATTTTTATCTGAATAAATGTAAACATCGACTAAATTTATGAAGGATATCTTCATCAAAAGACAAAACAAAAATCTGTAAAAATAAACACTGGTCTGAAATCCCTTTCTCAATCTCTTGCAGATTTTCTGTCAATCTACACTTTCCAAAAGCCCATAAATATAAATAACACACTGTCTCGCTCACCAAGATTTAAAAGGTTTGAAATTGAACATGTCATGACATTTAGCTAACAAACGTCATGGCATTTACCTGGAAAGTTGTACCAGTGTTCCCATGCAGTTACACTAACGCTGACTTGCTTTGAATTAAAAACCATATGTTTTATCACAGGAATAACAAGAAGTGTTTTGTTACCTACCAGGAAATATTGTACAAGCAAAGCTCTTAATTACTCTGACAATGTTTTGAAAATATCACGTTTCAATGAGAAACTAAATGCTTGCTAATTTTGCAAACACCTCAGTAGAGGCAAAATTTTATGAATTTCCCTTTAATTATATTGATCACACTGAGTCACAGAGTTTCACATTTCAATTCATTCTAATATGTCATCTGATCCTAAACTCCAGTCCTGACTGTGACGGTGCACCCAGGTTGACTGGGGAGCAGAGCACATTGCTTCTGCTGGACTCCAGAGGTCTGGAGGTAAGAGGTTTAAAAGCAAGGCTCCCTGAAGCCAAACATCTGAGAGCTTGACTGATCGATCTGCTCTCCCTGCCGCAGTGAGGACTCTTGTGTGTGTGTGTGTGTGTGTGTGTGTGTGTGTGTGTGTGTGTGTGTGTGTGTGAGGGAG
>NW_015505203.1:2421718-2429464 GCF_001515645.1 Sinocyclocheilus grahami
CGCTTGTGTGTGTGTGTGTGTGTGTGTGTGTGTGTGTGTGTGTGTGTGTGTGTGTGAGGGAGTGCACTAGAGGGCTAATCAGATTCTCTGGCTCATAGAAGATGAACTGGAATGGAATTATTTATTGCATGTAACCTTCAAATTTAATTTAATTGAATAGTTCATTCAAAAATAAAAAAATTCTGAACATTTACTGGCATTTACTGAAGATGTAGATAAGTTTGTTTCGGAACAGATTTGGAGGAATTTAGCATTACAACAATTGCCCAATGAATCCTCTGCAGTGAACGGGTGCCGTCAGAATGAGAGTCCAAACAGCAAATAAAAACATCACAATAATCCACAAGTAATCCACACGAGTCCAATCCATCAATTAACATATTGTGATGTGAAAAGGTGTGCGTTTGTAAAGAAACAAATCCATCAAGGCTTTTTCACTTTAAACTGTCACCTCTGGCCAAAATACAAGTCCATAACCCATAATTAAATGCTTCTTCCAGTGAAAAAGTCCATCCCCTGTTGTCCTCTCACTTCAAAATCCACCGACATAGAACTGCTTTGGACTGTTTGTGATTGTGCTGTAAACGGTGCATATTTCTCTCCTGACTCAGATGAAACCATTTTTTTTTTCTGGAGAAATAAATATTATTGATATTGGACTTGTATTTTAGCCAGAAGTAAACATTTGAAGTTAAAAAGACCTTGATGGATTTGTTTATTACAAACACTCAGTTTTTCACTTTATAAGATGTCAATTGATGAACTGGAGTTGTTTGGATTATTGTGATGTTTTTATCAGCTGTTTGGACTGACGGCACCCATTCACTGCAGAGGATCCACTGGTGAGCAAGTGATGTAATGCTACATTACTCCAAATCTGTGTTGATAAAGAAACAAACTCAGCTACATCTCGGATGGCATGAGGGTGAGAACTGTCATCAAAATTGTATTAATGGGTAAACTATTTCTTCAAACACCATTGTCTGATAATAATGCATACAGAACAGGGGAAGTCGTGGCCTAATGGTTAGAGAGTCGGACTCGTAACCCAAAGGTTGCGGGTACCGGCAGGGATTGTAGGTGGGGGAGTGAATGTACAGCGCTCTCTTCCACCTTCAATACAATGACTGAGGTGCCCTTGAGCAAGGCACCGAACCCCCAACTGCTCCCCGGGCGCCGCAGCATAAATGGCTGCCCACTGCTCCGGGTGTGTGTTCACGGTGTGTGTGTGTGTTCACTGCTGTGTGTGTGCACTTAGGATAGGATAAATGCAGAGCACTAATTCCTAGTATGGGTAATTATACTTGGCCACATGTCACGTCACTTTCACTTTCACAACTGAATAATCTGAGAATAATCTATTCAGGTGCACTGAATAAAAGTGCTGTGCTTCTATGAAAGACAGCGTTTTCTATGAAAACGTAAAAGTCTTCTATGAAAACGCTGAGCTTCAGCAATACCTTGACCTAGTACACTCAAAATAAGGATTCCACACTTCTCCCAGTTCAGCCATCAGTCCAGTCTAAGTAATCCTCTCAGACTGCGGATTATAGCATATTATGTGTGCCACCTATGGGTAAACCATCCTATTTAATTTCTATAGAGTGATACATTTGAATGTCCTTAACAGGAAGGAAACTTGCATTCGTCACTATTTATGTGTTTGGATGAGATTTGCAATGCCCGTATTAGATTAGAAATACCTGATTTGCTCTCACTCTGTTTAACTTGCTAATGCCCTAGGAAGAACTCTGGCCTCACTGAGGTAAACAGTGTTTTTTTTTTTTACTTTCACGTTTGAAAGGGTCACTACATTATCTCAAATCGTCCACAGCAGAATTCATATAGAAGAGACTGTCCTAGTTTTCCTCTGACGGAAAATAATGGAATAAAGAGAGAGGGGGCCAAACACATTAAATGTATCTGAGCAAGAGGGGGGAAAAAAACACTTTCCGCACAGGTTTCTGGGGCAGACATTGGTTCATCCATGAATCGCCAGTTCTTCTTGCCACTAAGGACCATTTGCACTTCCTGTAGAATGGGAGAGTGCTTAGAGAGAGACAGAAGAGAAGTAAGAGAAAAGAGAAAGAAGACCTGTAAATAGCGAAATCCTCTGCAGGCGCACTATGGTGTAATTTGGTTTGCTTGCCTAGGACAGATTCACTAGTGCAAGAAGAGAAAATGAGATTAAACAACATGTACTATTAAATCTGACTACACGGGGGCTTATTCAGTGCAGACACCAAATGCCGCCTTTTTTCTATCCAGGACTCAAAGGAAAGGGTAAAAACCTATCTAGCATGAATTGAGTTTGCTTTGTTGTCTGACCTGATTTCAAGTAGCTGAATCCATGTGCATAGACACACACGTTCATGATAAGGGTGTGTTTGCCTAACACCCTCATTCTGGAAATCTGGTGAACTGCTTAAGCAATGAGAAGAATAAATTCCAGTTGTGCAGAATGGACAAGAGACTGAGAAATAGCTGTGACAAAAACTATAAA
The DNA here is from genome assembly GCF_001515645.1 of Sinocyclocheilus grahami. Lineage (NCBI taxonomy): Eukaryota > Metazoa > Chordata > Actinopteri > Cypriniformes > Cyprinidae > Sinocyclocheilus > Sinocyclocheilus grahami. Next base: position 2,424,222 of record NW_015505203.1, read on the forward strand.
AAATAAACAAGTAAATAAATAAACAAAATAGGTGTACATCAAACTTAAATAAACAAATGGTTTGTATAGTTCATAAATATAATACATTTGAAACATAAATTTGCATAACTGCCAATATTGTAACAATTGTTTAGATTCACTTTTTAAATTACGTTAACTTAAAATAGAATTATTCTCTTTATTTACATAGCTTCAATATATGTTCAATAGTATGTGCCGCCTGCAGGCAAAGGCAAAACATATTATATATTTAGTAAAAATTACAATTATATATATTTTGTAAAAATTAGTTACATTGCAAGACAGAGTAAAAAAACTAATATTGCAAGACAATAACTCAACATGACAAAAGTCAACAACAGCATTTTCGATGTTAAAAAATATTTACAATATTTTTGTAATATACATATATATATATATATATATACACACACACACACACATATATACACGCACAAAAGATGCATTTACATTTACATTTAATAATTTTGCAGACGCTTTTATCCAAAGCTACTTACAATTGGGGGATGCATAAAGCGATTCTTCTTAAAGAGGCAAACAGATACAGGAAGTGCTTGTAATACCAAGTTTCTAGACATTGTTCAAATAAGTACAAGCTAGAAAGAGAAGGAATAAATAAAGAGATAGTATTTATTTTTTTGATGATGAAGTCAAGTAGCTTCGAAAGAGATGAGTTTTCAGCTGTCGCTTGAAAATTGTCAGGGATTCAGCATTCCGGATAGGGGTGGGAAGATCGTTCCACCAGCCAGGAGTGGTGAACGAGAATGTTCTGGAAAGTGATTTTGAGCCTCTCTGTGATGGTACCACGAGGCGTCACTCACTAGCAGATCTCAGACTTCTGGAGGGGATGTAGATTCGTAGTAGTGAGTGGAAGTAGGCGGGTGCTGAGCCTGTGGCTGTTCTATATGAGTAAAAAAACTAATATTGCAAGACAATAACTCAACATGACAAAAGTCAACAACAGCATTTTCGATGTTAAAAAATATTTACAATATTTTTGTAATATACATATATATATATATATACACACACACACACACATATATACACGCACAAAAAATGCATTTACATTTACATTTAATAATTTTGCAGACGCTTTTATCCAAAGCTACTTACAATTGGGGGATGCATAAAGCGATTCTTCTTAAAGAAGCAAACAGATACAGGAAGTGCTTGTAATACCAAGTTTCTAGACATTGTTCAAATAAGTACAAGCTAGAAACCTGAGGAACCCCAGTGACAAGTTGATGTGCTTTGGATACCTCCCCTCCCCAAGCCCCCCTGAAAGACCTACCAGTGAGATAGGATTCAAACCAGCGAAGAGGAATCCCAGTGATGCCCAGTGAAGAGAGGGCAGACAGGAGGATCTGATGATTGACAGTGTCAAAAGCAGCAGATAGATCCAGCAGAATAAGAATGCAAATATTTGCATATAAGATGCAAATATTATTAAATTATATTATTACACTATGATAATTTTATTATAAAATGATGATATTATAAAACTTGATTTTAGATAGAATTATTATTTGCTACTAATATTATATTATATTTAGATTTTTCAGCATTATTTACTCACTCCAACATTTATTTATTTATTTATTTTTTACAGTGTGGTATCGCAGCATTGTGTCAGTCCCTTGTGTGGATATTGCAGTAACAGCCTCTTCATTCCTGACTGCTGAAAATTTCCTTTATTGTTTACTAATCAATTCTCATTCCCTCTCACTGTCTGTTTCTTTTTTCCTCAGGCAAGCTGACATTCATTGATGAAAAAAATATAAACCGGTTCCAGTTTTTTTTTTTTGTCCAGCTGATTACTGTCCAGATCCCATCTTTTAGCATGCTAACAGGGCAGCCAACCTCAGTGTGAAAGCATGATCTCTTATCAGCAGAGCACCACGGCTACCATTGGCCAAACACGCTATCTGTCACACAGACCACCACAACCCCCATAGCCATCCTTGCTACCTGAATAATGGCAGTGAAAAGCAATGACCCAGCACATGCTAAAACAATAGCACCTTCAACTGCCATTCTCAAAGTGAAACACAGAATCCCAGTGTCCCCCAGGGTGAGAGCCAGACCCTCCTGCCTGGCTGGAGATAACAATTGTGACAAGCTCCAGTAAACCTGGGCCCTGCAGAGGGACAACACAATCCAGCATGTCTCTCACCAGCATAAACGAATAAAGAAGGAGTTTAACATGTCAGACATGCAATATTTATCAGTTTAGACATGCTGATGCTCTTCAGGAATGCGGTGAGATTGTTTCGCCATATTGTTTTGTTGTTGACCGGCTTGTCATATTATATTATCTCGCTGACTACATCTAAATCATGCGACGTTGTGTTGTCTTGCCACATGCTTCCTGTTCTTTATCCATTTGTTGCTTTCCTAGGGCTCTTTGCTTCTCAGTTTCACCCCGTCTCTCTCTCATTTTCTCTGTATTTTCATATCTGTTTTCCCTCCTTTTCTGTCAGCTCCCAGCAGGGGCATGACAGGTCTCCGGGAGCTGCTGAGAGATTTAAGTTGCTTTGCGTTGTCTCAAATATATGAATCTGAAATCCCGCAGATAGCATCCTACTTCTAAAAGACGTTAATTGACTGTGACTTTTTGATGTTTGAGGTTTTCACAAATAGGATATAGCAGAACCTTTCTGGAGATATTGGAGATTAAAATTAGGTCTCAACAGCAAGAAAGTGTTTACACAAATCGGATATTCCGCTTTTGTAAAGCCTCCATGGTACATGCTTAAGCAGGATTTGTTGATCTAAGATATACTTTCGGCATTTATGCCACATAACGTGTATGACTCACTCAGAGGAAAAAATCGTCGGAATCATGAAAGCCTGAAATAAGATTGAAAACATGTCCGTACAAGCTTACTCAAACACTCTTTTAAAAACATTCATCTAAGTACAAAAGAACCGGCGCAGGCTTAGATTTGGGTGCATTGTGTAGAAACTAGGGATGCACCGATACCACTTTTTCCAGTACTCGCCCGATACCGATACTTCTATTTTTGGTACTTGTCGATACAGAGTACCGATACTTTTATTGCATTTGTAAATTTTTTAAATATTGGGTACAGAAACCAAAAGGGTATGTATAATGTTAGTTGGTTAACATTATTTATCAAATAGATACAGTCAAGTCCTGCACCCACTAGTAAAAGAAAATTATATCTGGTCTCTGAATCATGTTTGGTTTCACTGTATATCCTTCGGTTATTTTCACACTTAAATACGCCCATTAAATGTATTTTACAAGTTTTTGTTACTTTCACTGTTCATTTTTTGCTCTATGGTACATCATCTTTAATTTAATAGCATTAGAATTGCTCCATTGCAGCGGCATACGATTTAGTTTTAATCCAAATTATGCGTGCTAAGTGAGTAAACATCAAAGATCACACAACAGAATTGCGCGCGCGCTCTCTCTCTCGCTCTCTCTCCCTACCGTTAAGTAACTTGTGCATTTGGTATCGGGCTTGTTTTTGATCTGACCGAACTACAAACTTTCCAGCGATGTCTGTGAGAAAGATATATTCACTCGACAAGCTCGCGCATCTGCGCCGCCGCGCGCTCAATCCACTCAGCGTGCTTTGTTAATCAGCTCGCGCACATCAGCTATACAGGCGTTAATACTGAATGTTTAATATTATATTCATTGCATACATATACTTCGTAGTAGACATCCTTAACTCCATCCTGCTGTCTGTTGTTGGTGTTTTTTTTGTTTGAATATGGCGCTTATCACATGCTGTGTGGTATCGGCGTTTGGTATCGGGGCATTTTAACGAGTACGAGTACAGGAGACCAGTATCGGGCCAGATACCGCCCTAGTAGAAACAAAGGCTACTGCTTGATACTGATGCTCTTCAGATGGTGTGATCCAGCTGCTGGCTTCAAACATACTGTAAGTGAGGGAGGTGAATCCCTGATTCTAGGTAAGAGACTGTCAAGACATGGGAGTTTTGACAGGAAAGGAGGTTATGAAAGGAATCACGCTACACTGATGAAACACATTCAGAATTTCAGTCAATCCACAAGTAATTATGGGTAAGTGCCAAGTGGATTTGCCTGGTTTTGTATATGAGATAAAATGGCGCATACCAGGGAGATCACGTGACCCGCTGTCAGAGATGGCCGCTTGAGTCTAAAGCTCCCAGACCCGGTGTCGTTGAACCATTCGTTTAAGTTATAGTCTCGGCGCAACATTCTTGTATTTGTTCTCTGAACTTGTTTACTTTTCTGCGATGGCTAAACGACAGCTTTTGCCGTCCTCTCCGGAGAAAAAACGGCAGAAAGAGCCTGCTAATGAAGCGCTGCGTGCCATGGTGGCTGACGAGTTAAAGCTACAGTTTGGCGTCGTTCGGGAAATTTTTAAGGAGGAATTTCAACCGATCGCCGAAAGAATTGGAATTCTGGAGAAAGAGATGAGACTGATTAGTAATAATTTTGACAACATCCAGACAGCTGTTCGGAAAGTTAAGCAAGACTCGGCCGAGGTTAAGCTAACCGTAGATACACTTCAAGATAAAATGGCGAGACTGGAAGACAAAAGTCGCCAGTGTAATATTCGTCTCGTCGGTCTAGCAGAAGGGGAAGAGGGCAGCGATCCTCTAGGATTCATGCAAACTCAGTTACCCCTGTGGATCCCGTCACTTAAAAACAGATCGATCGAGATGGACAGGGCGCATCGCATCTACACCAGTGACAGCAACAGAAAAGGCCCGCAAACTTTAATCTTCAAATTGCTTCACTTCCAGGACAGAAACGTCATCCTTAAGGGAGCATGAGCCGCGGGACAAATACTGCACAAGGGCAACTTGCTTCTCTTCTTTCCCGACTACAGTAATCAAACTGCCATGAAAAGACGCGAGATGAATCAGTCTAGGAAAAGACTCACGCAACTCGGGATCTCCTCCTTCATGATCTATCCCGCCACGATCAAGGTGACGCATCGTGGATCAACCTCTCATCTCCAAACGCCCACTGAAGTTGAAGCTTATGCTGACCAGCAACAGGCACACTACGCCTCCGCCCGTATGTGACAGCACGCCAGTGGAAATGTTAACCGATGCCAGCTTGTAGTTTCTAGGAGGAGATTTATAGACTGATATCGCGACTAAGCTGAGATCTACTTTAGTGGACTGTGATACCGAGTCAGCCTTGGGACTTGGGTGACACCCTGTTATGTTGGCCACGTATCCAGA
>NW_015505203.1:2430620-2436276 GCF_001515645.1 Sinocyclocheilus grahami
ATTAAGAGAACCAAATGTTTGGATTATTTAAGATCTAAACGGATTTCCTTTGCACTAATACAGGAATCTCATTTGAAAGCATGTGATATACACCGTTTTCAAAATAGATATTACCAATTAGTTTATTTTTCTTCTTCTGATAAGAAATCTAAAGGGGTTTTAATATTGATGGCCCGGTGTCTTCCTTTTTCCATACACTGCTCTAGAAGTGATGCAGATGGTCGCATTACTTACATACTTGGTACTTGGTCCAATATCAAATGTGCTTTTGTTTCAGTTTACGCTCCCAACGATTATGATATTGTGTTCTATCAACAGCTCGTCCGCATGTTACTAAGTTTGAATGACTATCATCTGGTCATAGGAGGCGACTTCAATACTGTGCATAATTCCTTACTTGATAGATCTCAAATATCACATTCTGATCAGACCTCTCAAAGTTATTTAATGACTTTATAAAACAGATCAACATGTGTGACGTATGGCGATTGAGAAATGAGGCAGTCAAAGACTATACCTTTTTCTCAGCTCGCCATAAATCCTACTCTCGCATCGATTATCTGCTCTTATCGCCAGCTCTCATTTCATTTATTGAAAACGTTGATATATTACCCCTTCTTCTTTCAGACCACTCCCCAGTTACATTGTGTCTTCTCCCATTTTCTGTTTCCTCCGGAAGTAAACATTGGAGGTTTAACACATCTCTACTTAACGACCAACATTTTTTATCACAACTGCGCATCTCCGTAGTAGAGTTTATTGAACTGAATAGCGGTTCAACTGATAACCCTCAAGTATTATGGGAGGTAACAAAATGTTTTATCAGAGGGAAATGCATCGCTTTCTCCTCTTTTCGTCAGAGGTCTAGGAATAGCCGTAGAATTGAGCTAGAGAGACAAATCCAGGCGGTGGAACAGTTTCTTAAAAATACTTATTGTCAACAAAAAGAAAAAGAATTAAGAGCACTTAAATCAGAGTTAAAAGAGCTGCTCCTACACAGAGCTCAATTTATTATGCACCGTACAAAACAGTCTTACTACTTTAATGGGTAGAGACCAAGTAAATTGCTAGCACTACGGATTAAGCAGATGGAATCTAGAGCAAATATATACGCTATAAAGAAGGATGGCATCTTACATACTCAAACAAAAGCTATAAATCAGATCTTTAAATTTTATTATGAACAACTATATACTTCTAATTCTTCCTCTAGTCATCATCAAAATGTATCTTTTCTTCAGCAGTTTCCCCTCCCCAAATTTGATGAACATCACTTAGAGATGCTAAATGGCCCACTGTCTCTAGATGAACTGAAGCTGGCTCTAGACACCATGCCAAAGAACAAAGCTCCGGGTAGTGACGGAATTCCCCCTGAATTAATTTCCGCTATCTGGGATATAGTTGCGTCACTTATTCTCAACTCTTTTAATTTCGCGATAGAAAATGGAACCCTTCACAGGGATCAAAACACAGCTCTTACCCTTACCTCACAACCCTTTTACTCAAGAAGGGCAAAGATCCCTTAGAATGTGCCAGTTATCGGCCTATTAGTTTAATAACTACAGATGCTAAACTTTTCGCTAAAACGTTAGCCCACAGACTGAATAAATGCATAGACAAAGTCATAAACTATGACCAGTCCGGTTTTCTCAAAGATCGATTTGCCTCTGATAACATTAGGCGACTTCTACATATTATTCATAGGTCCAGGGCAGGGATTTATCAAAATGGTTAAAACACTGTACAGTGGCTGTTCAGCACAGGTTCTTATAGGCTCTTTAGCATCTTCCTCTTTTGCCCTGGGCCGGGGCACCCGCCAAGGCTGCCCGTTATCGCCCTTGCTCTTTACTTTATCAGTGGAACCATTAGCACAAGCAGTACGGCAAACTTTAACTATACAACCTATTATCTGCGTAAATACCTCACATAAAATCTCCCTCTATGCTGACGATATCCTGCTCTATGTTTCCAATATTTCTGTGTCCGTTCCTGAGTGCTTGAATCTTTTCAACATATTTGGCAGTCTTTCAGGTTACAAAATTAATTGGAATAAATCAGCTTTAAAGCCGCTGAATAAGGCAGCTAGACAAGAATCTAATGGTTTACTTCCTCTGATCCCCATAGTCAAACACAAAGTTCACATATTTGGGTGTTCCTATATTTCCCTCAATACATTATTTTTCTAATTGTAATTATAAAACTCTCCTGAATAAAATCAAGGAGGACTTAGACAGGTGGTCTCCCCTATGTTTAGCTCTTCACGGAAGAATATCTACAATTAAAATGAATGTGCTCCCCAGGGTTAATTTTTTATTCTCCATGTTGCCTTTTCCACCGCCTGAAGGTTTTTTCAAGGAGCTTAATACAGCTATTTCTAGATATATATGGATGAAAAAAAAAAACAGAATCGAACTTAAGACGATGCAGCGTAAGAAATTAGATGGAGGTCTGTCATTTCCTAATTTTGAATTATACAATTTAGCTTTTCAAATAAGGGCAATCAAAACCTCTCTTATCTCTGGCTTATTTGGCTCTTGGAATTGGTTAGAATATGAGTTGTTTGATATAATTGTGGGTTCCTGAGTTCACTGATGAGGGCATATACTGTATATTGACTGATACTCGCAAACCATGATCAGCTATGCAAGTATTTTTTGGTGATGGGACAACATATTCTCAGACATCATATAAACAGAACCTTTATTGCTCTTATAGCGTCTACATTTGATTTTGGATTTAATTATTTTTTGAGCGGCAAATCAGCATATTAGAATGATTTCTGAAGGATCATGCGACATTGAAGACTTTAGTAATGGTGGATGAAAATTCAGCTTCATCAGAATAAATTATATTTTAAAATATATTATAACAGAAACCTGTTTTGTTTCTATTTTATTTGTTTGCTGTTGTTGTTGTTTATTGTAATATGTACATTTCAGAACATTGTAAGAGCAAAGAAACTCCACTAAAGTTGCCAAAATAAGAAGAAAGAGCTTACAGAAAAATCTGGATCAATAAAATTAATCTCTATTTAAATAAGCAATCTTTCTAAGCTCTCTTTATCTAAGACCATACTGTCAAGATGTATAGCTACTGTCAGTCTATAATAAAATTATGAAGCAGATTATTTCCTTAAACTAAAGCAGGAACCTTGCAATAAGCAAAATAGGCTGTGTCTAATATTATTATTATATATAATATTACCATATATTTTTAATAATTGTTACAATAATAAAAGCTTTTTAATAGGCCTAGCTCAAAGGGAAGCTTTTAAAGCAGTTTCATTATAAAACATGTTAAACCTACACCACAGTGTGCTGTGATGACAACAACTCTGAGATGAGCTTTGAAAAATGGAACAATCCAAGACCAAGTCAAATTGTCAATAATTAAATCAAGATGACTCCATAATCACCATTCAAAGAACAAGACAGTCTTCAGTATTGTTGACAGTTCTGTCAGATTCATGGTTCTTGCTGCTACTCAATTCATTGGCAAAGTCTACTGTAGATGTGAATCTCACAATTCATTTACATTTAGATTTAAATTGTAACCAAGCAACTTCTGCAGGCAACACCCAGTCGACTTCTCAAATCAAGGTTATATAAGCAGCATGCATACTTTTTCGCATAGCAATCAAAGCAGCAGTGCAAATAACCCAACAGAGTCACAGATGGTTTGTTGTATCGGCTGAATGATTCTAACCCTAATTGTCAGACTCGGTTAGGAAAAATAGTTTAGGCACAAGTCTAATATATATTGTTCATGTATGAAAGGTTGTTTGTAATCGGGTCTAGGGAGTTAAAAGTTTTATGTTTGTCCCCAACCAAACTTACGGACACATTCATACAAACCAGCCTTCGATGAGTGCCATCGCACATTTCACCATGAAAACTGCTAGTGACCTGTATGAATATTGTAACAAGATTCTCTATAATTCACAGTCCAACTCTGTCAATCTGTCTCTGAATATCATTACTGAGTTTAAGCATGAATGCAGTTGATTTTTTATTCATTTCATTCAGACAGCGCAGCAAATGTGTTGTGACAGTGAACACCAATGGACACTCAAAGGTCAGCTGTATAAGTTACAGCTAAACGAGAGACTTCCCATGTTAATCACATCTAGGAAATTACTAATGAAAATGTTATTGCTGAAAGGATCTATGATAATGAAGACAAGACAAAACATGATGTTTATTAAACTACTTTAATTAGAATATTTTAAATATAGTATATTACAAACACAATGATTCATTGATAGTTTTCACAAAAATTTAAAAATAAATCAATAAAATAAAAAGTTTGAAAAGTTTGAATATATGGTTCATGATAATTAATGAATATGAAGGCAAAAACTGCTTATTTTATTGGTTTCTGCCTCTGCTTAGCTAATTGAAGACCACAAAAACAGACTTGACTGCTACAAACAAGTTTCTTTCTCATTCAAGTCCCATTCTCATCAGCTAAGTATTCACTGCAGTCAATCTGGACGACATCCCACTAGCTAGCTCTTCAAACAGCCTGTGGCAGCCTGTATGACGGGAGGCAGAAGTGAGGGGACGACAGAGGGCAGGGGAAAAAAAATAGGAGACACAAAGAAAACAAGAAAATTCCTGTCTAAGTTCCCTCAGGTGCTCATGGGAATCTTTACTGGTGAAAGCATAAAACTGCCCGAGGTTTTCCTGAGAGGGATCTATGCTGTATGGGAGTTCTTTACAAAACGTATAGCTCTCACTGGCAGGTGTACAAACAAAAGGACAAAACTCCATACTCCAGCAATGATCTAATATCAGGACTCAAATGACTAACGTGTCATTTTCCAGTTATTTGTTTAACTTATTGACAATTGCAATTTAAAAAGAGTGTTTTAGAGAATGAATCTTAAGTGTTAACATTTACACTTAAGAACAATGTATTCAATGCAGGACTTACTGTTTAAAAAGTGTGTTATATTTGTTAGTTTTTTTTACACACACATACTGTATATAATGTAAACAAAAACTTATTTTGGATGTGATTAATCGCAATTAATCATTTGACAGCACTAATATATAGATATACTGTTTTTAAAATTGATAACTGATAATAAGAAATGTTACTTGATCATCAAATCAGCATGAATGCTGAAAATGCTGAAAATTCAGCTTTTAGATCACAGGAATAAATAACATGTTAATTTATTACATTTAGTCATTTAGCAGACACTTTTATCCAAAGCAACTTACAAATGAGGACAATGGAAGCAATCAAAATCAACAAAAGAGCAATGATATACAAGTGCTATAACAAGTCTCAGTTAGCTTAACGCAGTACACGTAGCAAGATTTTTTTAAATAGTATAATAAATAAAAAGAAAACTGATAGAATAGAAAAAGAATAGAGCAAGCTAGTGTTGGAGATCTTTTTTGCTTTTATTAATTGTATAATAAATGAAAAGAAAACAGATAGAATTTTTTAGAGAAAAATTTAGATTTAAAAAATTTTTAGATTTTTTTTTTTTTTTAAGAAAACAAGCAGCAAATTAATAGAGTGCATGTCTAAAATGGACAAGTGTTTTTTTTTAAAGAATATAATTAGAATAGAGAGTGCTAGAGTTAGAGGGTCAAATAAAGATGTAAGAGATGTGTTTTTAGCCGATTCTTGAAGATGGCTA
>NW_015505203.1:2436422-2439055 GCF_001515645.1 Sinocyclocheilus grahami
CAGCCTGGACAAAACAAGAGCTTGAACAAGGAGTTGTGTTGCATGTTCTGAAAGAAAGGGCCTGATCTTCTTGATGTTGAATAAAGTAAATCTGCAGGACCAAACAGTTTTAGCAATGTGGTCTGAAAAAGTAAGCTGATCATCAATCATAACTCCAAGATTTCTGGCTGTTTTTGAAGGAGTTGTGGTTGATGTGCCTAACTAGATGGTGAAACTGTGATGAAACGATGGGTTTGCAGGAACCACAAGCAGTTCTGTCTTGGCAAGGTTGAGTTGAAGGTGATGGTCCTTCATCCAGCAAGAAATGTCTGTTAGACAAGCTGAGATGCGAGCAGCTATCGTTGGATCATCAGGATGGAATGAGAGGTAGAGTTGAGTGTCATCAGCATAGCAGTGGTATGAAAAGCCATGTTTCTGAATGACAGAACCTAATGATGCCATGTAGACAGAGAAGAGAAGTGGTCCAAGAACTGAGCCCTGAGGCACCCCAGTAGTTAGATGTTGCGACTTGGACACCTCACCTCTCCAAGATACTTTGAAGGACCTATCTGATAGGTAAGACTCAAACCACTGGAGTGCGATTCCTGAGATGCCATTTTCCAATAGGATTGACAGGAGGATCTAGTGGTATATATATTAAAACAGAACATGCTTGCTCACATAAAAATAGCTTAACGCTTCACTTCCCATAAAACGTAGCTGCCCCTGTGCCCAAATATACCTACTACCCTTTTAAACAGTATGTGAAAAGCAGTATGTCAAAGGAATAGCCTGTCTGAATTTGCAGTACTAATAAAACAGTGGGTAAAAAAATAACAGGAAATGGTCAGGAACAGTAACACGACTCATGTAATAGGTCATTATGTATATAAACATACTTTTTTTAATGGTCACAAAGCAAGTTCTTCATCAGATGTAGACATTACACAATTTCAGATGCAGCAAATGTAATGTTACTTTTTATAATAATAAGCATTTAAATATTGCAGCATGTTACTTTTATAAATAACATGCCAAACACTGTTAATGGTTGTGTTTATGTGTCTAAACAGGCAATTCCAAACTGCTGGTGAGATACAATAAGTAATATCTTGCTACGGCAACTACGCCTGCCCACACATCCCCTCAAGAATTCAGCAATATTGCCTCACAACACTGTGAAAGTGAAACTATTAAAGCTGTGTCTACCGGCAGCGATCCAGAGTGTTGGACTCTTCTAATCTAACACATTAGAGTGATTTCAGCAGGGCGTTTGATCCACCTGTGTCAGAGAGAGTGTTGCTACTCCAAGTGCCAGGAAATGTCTTGAGATCACCGACCATCACTCATTAATTATGCGGTTCATCGCAAACCAAGAAATGCGATTCCCTGCATTGATTTCAGTGTGTATGGAGGGAGAAGTATTTTTGCGGTTTCGCTATTTTAGTTCTTATATTGACTCAAGGTTTCTTCTGGATCAGTGTAAATAAACAGGAGGTTGAAAACAGATTCCTGCCAAAACAAAAGAAGCCAAAAGCATTGACATGCTTACTGGACAGCAGAATAAGGCCTGCCATTAACATAATGGAAATCTGATTTACAAGTCTATAGTTAGTGGCCAATATTTACACACAGAAAGCATGCTTTGAACACACTCATAGATACACTGGAAACATGCGCACACGCAGGGCACTGAGAGCTTGACATGGTAGACCATAATTGGACAGGACACAAAGGTCGCGGCCAAAAATCTGAAATGCATTGGACAAAAACCTGGACTGTAATCCTACAGCCAAAATAACCTCAATTCTCTCCTCTTCCTTTGCCTCTGCTCTTTCCATTCTCTTCCTTTACAGATTCCTCTGCTCTTTCTCTTCTCTTTCTGACTTTCCCCTACTGAATCCTGCTGCTCTTCTACTGCTACAACATTGTGTTAAGTTGTCTTAATTGTCTTAATTCATCTCTTTTAATAGGGCTGGGTGATACCTAAACACTGATGTTTACTGCAAAAATTAACACTGAAAAACCAGTGTTGCCAACTAATTTTCAGGGAAGTTTCTAATGGAAGGTTGATTTGTTGCTAAAAGTTGCTAAATGACGATGTGATGTCATTGCACGATGACGTCATTACATAATCATGACACAAAATTGTGTCACTGCATAAAATCTCACCAAAAAATATATATTTTATATATGTTCATTTAGATTTGTTCATAAAATAATATAAATGCATAATATAATATTTAAATGTAACTAACTATTTTTAAATACATTACATTTTTGTAAACGTACGCATTTTTGAACAATTTCAATTTAAGCTTTTTTTTTTATTAGCTAGTAAACAAGTAAAACGGATAATGTCCTGGAAAATTACTAGTACCTTTTCCATTTTTCTAAATATTTTTCTTACAGTGTACCAACTGATCAACAATTGCACGTACAAGCTACTAACAAAGTGTATAATAAATGAACAATTATTAAATTACTAAATTATTTTTATTATTATTATTATTATTAAATTAAAGGGGTCATATGATGTGATTTAAATTTTTCCTTTCTCTTTGGAGTGTTACAAGCTCTTGGTGCATAAAGAAGATCTGTAAAGTTGCAAAGAATAAAGTCTCAAATCCAAAGAGATATTCTTTATAAAAATT
>NW_015505203.1:2441248-2494511 GCF_001515645.1 Sinocyclocheilus grahami
TAGCCCCCAGCCTCTGCTCACTCTAGGCCGCCGCCGCTCACTCTAGGCCACCGTGTGTGACGCTGTGTTTCGTTGTGAAAGTGAAACTACTTTGTTTGGCCTTCCAAAAATGGACACGACTAGAAATCAGTGGTTAAGCTGTATTTATTTGCGCAGCACATTTTATGGAGGACCGTTTCCTGATCCTGGGAGAGTAGACTACAATGCCGGCTGTACTGACTCAAAGACTGTACGTTTTTTTATATTTAAAGAGTTTTTATATTTTATATATTTAAAGCAAGTTTTTTGGGCAGTGTAGAGTAGGGCTTGTTGTTTGTCATTTTTCCTATCACAAATGCAGACATGGTTTTATGTTTACGCGGCACGATGCAACGCAACTTGTAAAAAGACAGTATAAGTCATTATAATCCATAATTATGTCCCCACTGGATGCAACGAATGCCTCATTTATAGTGGGTTTTCATGTTTTTGAATCATCGCTCCAGCCTGACAGGGCATCATCACAATATGGTAAGGAGCGTAACATTTCCGTCACACGCGTGAGGTATTCGGCCAATCACAATGCACTGGATAGCTGGCCAATCACAGGGCATCTTGCTTTTTTAGAATGATGAACTTTGTAAAAGTCACGCGTTTCAGAAAGGCGGGACATAGAGGAGAAACAATAATGTACAGTATGTGGAAAATAATGTGTTTTTTGAACCTTAAACCACATAAACACGTTTCATTACCCCAAATAATGTTCTTTTTAGCAGCATCATATGACCCCTTTAAACAATTGTGAATAGCAGCTAACTTAATTGACATGATGCGTGTACAACTAGGCATCTTTGGTTTTCTCTTTTTGTGTAAAAATTTTTTTTAAAAGTTGCCAAATAAATTTTGAAAATAGCTAAATTTGTTGCTAGGTGCTTTTGGAAGAAAAAATTGCTAGGGTAGTCTAAAAAGTTGCTAAATTTAGCAATAAATAGTTGGTAACACTGTGAAAAACACTGAAAATACACAACATCCCGCCAAAATAAAAGCTCGCTTTAACTTGCAGAAAAGACAGAAATGTATTACTGTTGTACAGTAAAAATTTACTTCTAACAACAATAATAATAAATAAAATATTAACATTAATAATTAATCAATGTAACATTTTGATAAATTGTATTATTAGGGGTTCTAGTGTGTAGCGCTGAAACCCTATTGTAATTGTTAGGATGATGATGATGATGGTGATTATTAATAATTAACATTAATAATTCTTTAATGTAATGTTTTGATGAAGGTCATTTTTTGATATCATTACAGGTTCAAGCACTGTGCTGAAACCCTATTGTAATTAGGATTAATGATAATAATAATACAGCAATGCAATATTTGAATAAACTGTATATTATTAGTTGTAGTTGGAGAAGGAGGATAAGTATTAAAGGAAGTATTAAATCATACAACAAGATAATTTTTCATTCATGTTTCAATTGATAAAGTATAGCTTAACATGCTTTTAAAGCTTTCTCTGTGTTTATTTGAGTTTATTTGTAAACAATGTTTACATTTATTCTTGACTGACAAACATGGAATGCATTTCCTTTCCCATTAAGGTATGCAACATCATGATAAACATTGATAACGAATGATATGGGGAAAAAAAATATTGTGATAATATTTTTGCCCATACTGTCCAGCCCTTCTTTTAACCTGATGAGTGACATCAGTCGCCTGTTTCAAACAGATGATATTCTGAAAAATACTTAATCCCTGTCCTTCTCACAGAGCCTTAGAAGTGTTGCAGTGTTCACTAAGTGATATATTCACAGTTAACCAGTGTTTAAAGTAGCGCTTTCCTTTTGATGTTATGGCAGCCATTGATCTGCATGAATGTGACAATGTACGTGAAATGAAAATTTCAAAGGTTATTAGCAGCTGACCGCAGAGATTTCATCTGCAAGGCAGCACCGCTCTGAAACACAGGTCAGAGTAAAATGTACTGAGAGGATGAAGAGGGGGGGGGGGAGAGAGAACGCTCACAAGTCTTTTGCTGGAGCCTCAGGGCCTTTTGATTATTAAAATGTTCTTCACAACAAGAAAAAATGGTTCTTTTATCAACTGTTCACTGAAAGGTTCTTTGAGGAACCAAAAATGGCATTGCTGCGAAAACACCCTTTTGGAACCTTTATTTTTAAGATTGTAACTTTCCTATTGTTCCAAAAGAGCTTTGCTGATTGGCTAAATGAAATCTCCAGTCTGATCTTACTGGTTGGGAGACTGAAATATGGAGTTCATGTGATGTTAAAACAACAAGTTTAGTACAGATGCATTAAATTGATCAAAAGTTAGGGTAAAAACGTCAACATTGTTACAAAAGATTTCTATTTCAAATAAAAGCTCTTAATGTTTCCTGAGCACTAAATCAGCATATTAGAATGATTTCTGAAGAATCACGTGACACTGAAGACCAGAGAAATGGCTTCTGAAATTCAGCTTTGCCATCACAGGAATAAATTACATTTTAAAATATATTAAAATAGAAAACCGTCATTATAAATTGTAATGATATTGTACAATATTACTGTTTTTACTTTATTTCTGATCAAATATTTGTGGCCTTGGTGAGCATAAGATCAAAAACATCCAAAAAAAATCCAACCCCAAACTTGAACGGTCGTCTACTTAAATTATTGATCGCATGCAAGTTAGTTTACAGTTCACTTGTAGCCTTAATCTTTTGCCAAAGCAGGTCTTTCTGGTAAACAAAGTTCATGATCTGGAATGCTGATTTAATTTCAATTGAATAAAAAATAATTCCTTGCTATGAAAATCCCCAGAAATGCCATTTACACACACACAGAGTTTAGAAGTACCTCACAATCACTGCAACATTTCGCACTGCTGAATACTTTATGCAGTTGAATTGAGAAGCTCTCAACCACATTCCTCCTTAAGCAAATGTTCCATATAATTTTATACGCCTTCAATCAATCCAAAGCCACACAAATAGGATGAGAGAAGCTAGGCTAAATACTCAAACTGCTTCACACATTTAGGAATAAGAGAGTAACCAAGCATACCTGCCGCAGCTGAGAACAATCACAATCCGCACCGTCTGGGATCTCGCTTATATGCTTTACAGACAGCATACTAATGCAGAAGTAAACCAGGGATGCAGGTCTGCCAAAGTCAAAGATCAGTTCTGGCCTTCCTATAGGTTGTGGAAAGCAATTATATGCAGGATCTAAAGAGGTTCTGGTTTTAGATCAGCACATTTAATCGGGGAATGCAGACAGAAGCTTGACAGACAGGATATTCTTCCTTTGTAAAAGACAGAAAGAAAAAGAGAAGTAAAGAAAATTTGGATTAGGAATACAAAAAGCTTCCTCAAATTAGTCTCTCCTGTTTTAATGATACACACAGAGTACATCCTGTTACAAATTTGCAGCCTATTCAACAGGCCACTCAGCAGAGTAAATTAATCAATACAAACATCCATATCCTAATAAGCGGATCAAAAATACGGTCACAATAGCTGGATGCACGGGCACGAGGAAACTAATGGCGCTTTTCCACTGCATGGTACGGCACGGTACGGCTCGGTACGGTTCACTTTTGGGGGGTTTTCCACTGGGTACAGTACCTGGTACTTTTTTTAGTACCACTTCGGTTGGGGTTCCAAGCGAACCGTACCGTTACCAAAACGTGACGTGTAAACTCTGCTGATCACTGATTGGCCGGAGAGAATTGTCACTACCTGAGTCACTGAACTTGCGTCATGAGACACAACAGAACCGCTAGATTTAAATCAGCACAGCCAGTGAAGGATCGAATGCAACTTTTGTTTGAACAAACGCTCTTTTCTGTAACATCCAAAAAATGGCTTTTTTTGTGGTCTGTTGAGGAAGTACAGACGTTCCTCTCGTTGATAGCTGAGGAGCGGATCCAGCAAGAGCTTGATGGGGCGATGCGGAATGAAAAAGTTTTTCCTCACAAAGTCCTAGTAGCTGACAGTTAGCGGTAGTGCTATTGTTCATGATGTTCTGGAGTTGCTGTTTTACTTTGTGTTGCAGTAATTTGTCTATTCCCAACTGATTGTACAAACTTTGCGTTTCAGACTCATTGTCCACGATCGATTCACTTGCACTTTCTCCATGCAATGACGACGACTCTTCCCAGCCAGTGATAGCAGCGTCTCCACCACGACCGCCATCACCATCAACCTCCAGCTGCACGACGACACCGCGGCGTGTGGTCACAGGTATAAAACAAATTTGATGTATTTCATATGTCATATGTACATATAGGATATATATCGTTATATACCTTGTCATGAATTCCCGTTGCTTACCATAAATACATTATTGGTAGCTACTGTAAATGTGATGTTAGATCATTTAAGGATGTTACTGTACAGTTCTTTCATAAATGAATGTATACAAATCCACAGTAAAGAAAAACCTCCCATTTCTAACTATTTTCTTCATTTTGGACCAGGCAAGCGGAAACGAAGCCTGCACCATCAGGAACATCTTGCGGTGTTAAGAGAAATGCAGGTGGCAGACATTCAGCAACAGGAGCTGAACCGTGCCCAGAGGGAGCACCACTTGCAGATGGCACTTGAAGAGGCCAGACAAGCGAGGGAGCAGGAAGCGGCCTTGAGGGCAGAGGAACACTCTCAAACGGCTGCTTTCAATCAAGCATTCCTCAACGTTATGGGGATGCTTGTCCAGGCAATGAGTGGCCGAAGGGAATAGAACTCTCTGGCCAAATAATGCCATAGGCATTTATGTTTTTGCACCTTTTTTTGTACTTTGATAATGTTTAAATTTATTTTTGTTGTATTTGTCTTTTGTATATCAGTTTTGCACTACATACATTTGCACATTGTTTAAAGTTTGCTGCTTACATTTTCACTTAATCTTTTTCATGTATATCAGACAATTGTTTACCGTTCTTGCACAAGGTACACTGGCACATTGTTTAAAATTTGCTTTTTATATTGTAATTTAAACTTGATCTTTGCCTTATGTATATACTTTCTGTATATTTTTAGAGTAGGTTTTCTGTTTATATTTTTACCTTTGTATTTGGCTTCAATAAAAACTATGATCAAATAAGTGTACCTCCTTACTATATTAAATATTTTATGAGCAGGTAATGTACCTCTTGATAAAGACAAATGATTAATGCCATAATGATACAAAAGTTTATTGAAAATTCACTTTACAGAACAGGCTACATGAATGGTTAACTATTCAAGTAACGCATCAGACCTGCACAGAACTGAACACACCGACACAGTTGTTATGCTTACACCAAAAAGATGTCCAACACTTCTGTACTCAGCGCCGGTTGTAAGCTTCCACAGTGCAATGGCTACTCTTTTCTTTAGAGGTACACACACGCAGAAGTTTGTGTCCCGTCTCTCCATCGCTGGACGCAGTTTGTTGCATAAGTGGATAAATGTTTCTTCGGACATTCTAAAGTTCTCCAGCCACTGAGTGTCTGTAATCCCGCCCACTCTAAAACGGTACTAAACTGCAGTGGAAATGCAAACCGAGCCGAGTCGTGCCATACCGTACCATGCAGTGGAAAAGTGCTATAAGAGACAGATCTTATAAGAACTAAGGAGGAGGCTCAGGAGGAGGACGAACACCCGGGAGGGGTCCAGCAGACAGAGACCAGGGAGGTGATGAAGGAGGGAGGAGCCAGGGAGGAGACAGGAGGGGCTTGGAGCAGGAGGAGCCAAGCAGGACCCAGGTCACAGCCATGATGGCGACCCACGGTGGAGCCGACGGAGGGAGGAGCCATGGAGGAGGAATGGCCTGCCCTTGGGGATCAGAGCCCACTCCTGGCTTGAATGGGAAACGGGAGTCCCCTCAGGGCTGGACGGGACGAAGGAGAGAGGGCAAATCGGCTTCCAGCTCAGTTTCCCAGTCAATAAGGTCCCCTTCTAAGTCCAGCAGTCCCAGATGTATTATCAGCTCACCCTCAGCCGGGGTGCAGTGGGTGGAACTCCACTCCGCGCTCTCACCATCCATGGCTTTCTCCCTCGCGATGGGCGTTGCAGCCGGCTCACGCACCTGGTCTGACAGCTTGGGCTCTACTTCCGGGGCGATCCTCTGCTCTGTCGCTCGGCATTGCGCTGGCTCATAAATCGCGGCAGGAACTGGCTCTCCATCATCGGTGGGCTCGGGCTTTAGCTCCACACAGTGGGGAGATGGTGGGCTGGGCTCTGGGTCCTCGGGAGTGACGATGAGGCGATCCGTTTCTCGCCCGAATCCACTCCACAAACGCGGTGAAATCCGCTCGAGGACCATCTTCGGACAACAGCACTCTGCACGCTGTGTTTAAACTTGCATCGTAGAACACACAGAGCGTGTCGTCCAGGTAGCTGGTGGTCTTAGCTAGCAGCTGGAACAGTGTAGTATGGTCCTCGAGCGATCTCTCCCCCTGCTCCAGCAGGAGGAGGAGATATTCCGGGCGAAGGAGGGCTCATGGATGCCCTGGGAACAACGGGGGAAAAAAAGACATTGGGTAAAAACAGGAAACAAAACGGAGGGTAGACACACGGAGATTACGGTTTTGGTCAGGTCTTCAGTCACAATAGCTGGATGCACGGGCACGAGGAAACGTAGAGATTTCTCAGAACGATAGTCTTTTAATGATTCAAATAGGCGACACAGAGCACAAGGATGACATTCACAACAAGTAGATAATGAGTAAACCTGACAAACACAAACTGAACAGACTAGGACTTTTAAACACAGGGCAATCAGGGGAACACAGGTGACATCAATGGAACATAATCAAACTAAACGAGGACAGGAACTTGACCAAATAAGGCAAAACAGAAACTGAAACACATGACAAAACAGGTCCAATCCTGACAAATACTTATGGCAGTATATTCAGACTAAGGAAGCTTAGATCACTGTTGTGATGTTATTTTCCAAGTACAGAGTGCGGACATCATCAAAATGATTAATCTGTAGTTGTTGTATTCCTGAGGGCACTCATTAGGGTACAACTAACCGGAGGGAAGGTGGACAACATTGCAAAATGGCTCTTGTAATAACAGTAAGGTTGAAATGAAAAGAGAAGTGCTATGAACGACAAAACATTATGAAATAATAATAAAAAGAACAGAGATTTTTTTTCCTGTCCTTTTAATATCATATTCATGTTCTCACCTGAGGTTAAACTGCAATTATCTAATGATGAAATTCAGAGAAATGGTCAAGCCCTTGAGACACTGATGGACAGACAGAAAGGGATGGAAGAAGCCGCTCTTGTTCTGTCCAGGCAGGACTATTGTAAGGTCTTCCAGCCAGTTTTATCAAACCTTTACAACTAATCCAGACCGCGGCAGCAAGATACATTTTTAACGAGCCGAAAAGAATGCACATCACACCTCTGTTTATAAATTCGCACTGGTTACCAATAGCTGCTCGCATAAAATTCAAGAAACACAAAATCACTTTCCCTCCTGGTGGAATGACCTGCCCAACACAGTCTGCGCAGCTGAGTCCTTAGCCATCTTCAAGAATCGGCTAAAACCACATCTCTTCCATCTTTATTTGACCCTCTAACTCTATCACTCTCTATTCTAATTCTATTCTTTATAAAAAAAAATACTTGCCCCTTTTAGACTTGAAGTCTATTCATTTACTAACTGTTTTCTTTTTTTTTTTAAACTAACACTTGCTTCTCTAATCTTTTTGTATTCTATCCATTTGTTTTCTTTTTATTTATTATACAATTAACAAAAGCATAAAAGGCCTCTAACACTAGCTTGATCTTTTCTTTTTCTATTCAATCTGTTTTCTTTTTATTTATTATATGATTTAAAAAAAAACATGCTACTGCATTAAGCTAACTGAGACTTGTTATAGCACTTGCATATCATTGCTCTTTTTTTAGTTTTGATTCATTTGATTTGATTTTGTTAGTTCCATTGTCCTCATTTGTAAGTCGCTTTGGATAAAAGCGTCTGCTAAATGTCTAAATGTAAATGTAAAGCACGCCGACCGACGAGACAGAGAAGGTTACTTTTGTTATGAAACAAAGTCTCAGCTTTCAAATTTTTAAATTTTCTAAGAAATGTCAACAATAAATACCCTTTTTTGGCTCTTTAATGTGTTGTTACAGATCACTGTATCGCCTCAGTTCAAGCGGCACATGAACCGATCATCTCCTGTCTGGTTTGTTTGTCTGACAAAATGGCAGATTCGGCGTTATGATTGGTCAGATCGCCTGTCAATCAAACTCCCAGTGAATGGTCAACTGAGTTTAGAGTTAAATAACTTGTTTGCAATCAAGTGATTCTCATGACATTCTGATGGAGGGCAGGAAGTGAAAAGCAGAATGGATGAGATGGAGGAAAGTACTTATTGTACTGGTTTAGGCACTATTACAAGAAAAAGGTATCAAAACAAAAAATCACAACATATGTTGGACATGATCATTATGTTATAAAGAGGAGCGATTTTCTACGCAATTCAAATAATAACCTGTCCTCCAGTGCCTTGTTCTTAAAGGCCAAAAGTAGCCATAGTGAATGGACAGTATGGGGCAGCTTTAATCAGTGGCGTAGGGCAAAATCATGCACCCCACGGTTTTGCGGGGGTATGGGGTTTGTTACGTATTGGAAATATTTCTGTTTTAAACTATGAAGGCTGATATTAAGCAACTAGAAATTTACTTTGTCGAGAGAGTGTTGATGTAACAGATCGGCCAGGCTCCACCACCACCCAATCACAACGATCCCTCTCACCTGAGTTCTGAGCACCTGCACCTGTCACCAATCAAGCACCTCATTACCAGCCTGCATAAAAGCACAGAAAAAGGTAGCAATAAAGAACCCTAAACTGTAACACAAAGAACCATTTCAGCATAAAATGTTTTTTCAGGACAACATGACTCTAAATAGAAATGTTGCTACATGTCAAAATCCTTTATAAAACCTTCCTTCTAAGAGTGTATAGGGTAAACCAGGCCACTTTTTAGTATCTGTCAAAAAGTGGCCTAATTTCTTTCTAGAATTCATCCCATACTCCTAAAATAAATAATGTAACAAGAAACTCATCAAACAGCCAAATAAGAATAAACAACTCCCCAGATTTAACTAACTAAAAAAAATTATTAACCGATATAATAGGGCCATATGCTGCATTTGATAAATGATACTGACACTATTTAATTTACTTTATGATAAAAATGACTTCAGGCCCAGAGATATGGCTCATTAATTAAATTATGTTGTTGTTTTATAGGCTCACACTTCTCATCTATATAATCTGTGCATTCAGAGTAATATAGTTTTGTTTCCTAAAACTATTTCTTATCTTGCAGCTGACAGCATGAAGTTTTTGTGTTTAGTGTTGACAGGGTTAGCGCTAAGAGGTACTAAAATACAAATCTATCTGTCATTTGCAGTTACAATCAATCTTTGGAAACTTAAAGCATTAGCCTGTGTCCAGTAAATTCTACAAGAAACAGTTGAATAATGTAGAGAGCTGAAGAGACATCGTTATGAACATATCATCATTAATAATCCATAAGCCCTGCTCTTAACTTCCTCTTCTTTTTCAACGACTCAAGGCAGGCTTTCTCTGGACATGTTGCTATGTATTTGAATGTCCTAAATACAATACCAAGGTGTGGAGTAAATGGAGAGTTTTTCTAGTCAACTTGCTTCTCACATTTCTCATGCAGTGCTCAAATCATAGTTCTAGTGCTGTAATGCGTGCGTGTGTGTGAGAGATGAGAGAGAAAAAGAGCAAGAGCTAATGAGTGATGTATTGGCTAGCATATTCATGTGACAGTTTGCACGCTTATAGCTGCCAAAACACAAGGAACAAATATTTGATAATGCTTTTTGTGACACTAAGCCTTCAGACTCAGCACTGAGAAAGAGGATACAAACTGAACTCTGTTCCAGACTTGCTTTGGCAAAACCATTTTAAATTTACTGACAAGTGATTGAGCTGTTGTGCTGATCCAAAAAACTCTGATGAACACAGACAGGTGACTTCACTCTAAACCTTTTTTTCTACTTAATATTATCTCCACAAGTCATTTTAACTTTAAGATACAAATATAGCAAAGCTATAAACAAAGCTTCATAATCGGCTTTTCTGTATAGTAATGTCCATGTCTGGACACTAAAAGGATATCTTGGGAATCCAGGGGATGTTATTTGGGTCTGGGCTATTTAAGGTCAGTGTCTTGAAGAGATATAATCTACAGCCTGATTTTACAGGAAGCACCGTAGCTTTTTCTCTCTCACTATACATGAATTATCACACTATAAGGTAATTGCATGTATGATTTTCAATGTTGTGGCAATACAAAAGAACAATATATAGCTGGCTTCTTTCCCCAGGCCACCCTCTAAGAACAGCATGAGAGCCACGAGTGAGACTGATTCAACAGATTGAATTAAAGTACCATCACAGCTAATCATTCAAACTGTGCACTGAAAGGTAGTCTTTGATCTATCTCTGAAATACAAAGATAAATTCCAGGACCTGGTTGCAGCATTTTGTTGCTTTGAGTGAGATGTTTTCTGTGTGCAGAAGCCTGCTTTCTTTGAATTTGTATCAAAATTACAATTGAAAGATTTTCTAGCCTTTCAAGAAAAGGAAGAGGATATAGAAAAAAGAAACAGAAAGCAAAGGCAAAATAAAATAGAAAAGGAAACGTAAATGGATTAAGAAAAGAAAAAGGAAAGAAAAAGAAAACAATAGAATATGGAAATGAATAGGAAGACAAAGGGAAACATGAAAAGAAAAGAAAAGATTAGGGGAGGGAAGGAAAACAATTGAAAGAAAATGAGAAAATAAATTTAAAAACAGAAAATTGAAAAAGAAAACAGGGCAGAGAAAATGAAGGAAAACGAAAAAGAAATAAATCTAAAAAAGAAAATAAAAAGAAATTCGAAAACAAAAAAAGGCAGAGAAATTATAAAATTAAAAGAGAAATATAAAAACAAAAAGGGACAAAGGAAAAAGAAAAGAGGGCAGAAAAATGAAAGAAAATGCAAAAAGAAAGAAATCTAAAAAAAATAAATCAATAAGTAAAGAAAATGAAAAGAAATAGGAAAACAAAGAGAAAAAAGGGCAGAGAAAATTAAATTAAAAGAGAGAGGAGAGAAAAGAAAAGAAAAGAGCCAATCCTCAGTTTGGCTTGGGAAACAATATGCGGTGCAGTGGAGGGGAAGATAAGAGACATTTGGTTATTTCATTGGTCGATATCTTTGATCAGAACATTGGTTGACATTCTTCCCCCTCCTGAGGAAATCTGACCTTTTCTCATTTTTAAAAAAATGCCCACAGGGTGCATATTTGTTTTACCAATCTAATCATTTAGTTGGCGAGAGGAAAAAAGCTATGTCATGCTGCCAAGGTTATCAGAGCCATCAGATCAAATACTTACCCATGCTATTTAATGCTCTACAGTAAACAGCAGCACAGTAAATCGAGGCGACGGTAAAGCTGCATTTGTGGTTAACTGGCTCTTGTTGGAGGCTGGAATAATAGACTAATCTTGGATCGGTTTCAAAGCACTTATCGGCTCAGCGCTCATGGTTTGTGATTGCCATATGTTCCTACGTCATAAATAACCAGATCTGAAGATGTGATTGAGGGTGACTACACAGGACACCGCACTGACTTTGTCCTCCAAGTCTGTCTCAAGTTCCTGTCAACAACAAGAAGCTCGATCCTCTGAAGGCATTTCTATCAAATCCCAAATGGCAAATTTTGACGTAATCAATAACACAAGGCCTATTAGGAGAGCCTATTAATCTCACGGACTACAAAGGACAAAGCCTCATAGAATAAAATGAAAGAGGTGCATGTTGCTAATGGCTTTTGATGACATAATTGGCAGGTGTTTTATAAGACACTGAACATTATGATTCTGAACATGCTTCAGTTTCAGTATAATGACTAATGTTTTAGTCAATGCTTCTTTGCACAGAGGAGATAATATATTTCGGGTGCAGATGATTAAAACAGGGATAATTGTGCAGCTGCTCGACTCTGAACATCAAATGTACGTTCGCAAATAAACCAGCTGTGATACCATATACCGGTCAAATGTGGATTTTTGAAGATGCGATAATTGTGAGACGCATGTTCAGAGCCAAAGTACAGAAATATGAAAGTTTTCTGCCAGACTCAGATGGCGAGATTTACTTTTAATGACTTCTAGGGATCATTGTTAAAAGGCCGCATCAGACATATATGACTGGTAAGTCTGATTAATCTGTGCCTATGCATTTCAAGATCCGGCTGTTTTCACTTTCTGCCATTGAAAGACTTTAATTAAGATGCTTGTGATAACTTCCTGATAGTTTTATTCCTCTCGTCTTGCTGTGCAGAGCTTTTCCCAGGGTATGAAATCAGCAGCTTTAGATTAGTGACCCGTTGACAGCGGATCGAAGGAGTTAGAAGTGACAACCATGTCTTGACTACCTCATTGCAGACTCCTCAGTGAGCGAGTCGAGTACATTAGCTCAGTGGAGCTCCTGATGGAGAAAAACAACAGATGAATTAGCATTACACCCTTACAAACACATTTGAACAAAATACGGTATGATTTGCACCTCGCTTCCGACTGCTCCCAAATGGGTAAACACTTTTTTTTTTTCCATCAGTTTCATATTTTTGCAGCTTGCTGGGAAGGGAGGCATATGAGGTGATATATGTAGGCTGCAATGGTTGTGACAGTGGAACAGAGGGGGTGTCTGCGGGAGGCATCAGTTGTCTAATTAAGGTAGAGAAAATGGTTGTCATCTGCACAATTGTGTCCACGGGCGAAACAAAGGTGAAAGAGAATGAGACACTGGCTTTGTTATGAGGGGCGGGTTGGTTGTAAACAAGGCGGAAAATAGAAGCTAAATTAATAACATGCATGGGACAATGGCAGGGTAAACAAGCACTTCTTTAAGATATTAATTTTAACAAGGAATGACTTGTTAAAAAAAGAGATTGAGTGAGACAGATTGATAGAGGTGTATTAAGCAGGAAGAATCAATGCAAAGCATTGGCAATGAAGACACATCAAAGTCGCCACCTGTCCAGAGTGTTTTGCTTATGGTCCGTTTCCTCTCTACCACCCAAAATGTGTATGAAAAACATTCTCACACTGGCATCACATTTTTATGCACTGGGTTCCTCTTTAGAATTTTCAATCTGCAGGGAATTTTTCAATGAGAAAACTGCCATTATGACATATACAGGGGTTGGACAAAATAATGTGAACACCCATTATTATAGGGGTTAATATCATATAGAGTGAAAAACAAACATTGCAATGGCCTTTTATTTAATTGTCTATATTCTCTAGACTGTATATCGGTGTAGTATAAGTTGTGTTAAGAACAACAGTCTTTACAATTATAACTGTGTTCACAAAGCATGGCGAGACTTTATCACTGAGGAAGAGTGGTGGGCAAAAACCAAAAGTGAATGATAGGGACCATCGATCAATAAGAAGTATTGTGTGCAAAACACCACAGCACCACTGCAGCAGAATGACAGCAAACTTCAATATTCACCTTGAAGAAACAAAAACCAACTACAGAGAACAACATCCATGAAAGAGCTGCAATTGCTAAAACTTTAATCACAGACACCAATGAAAAAAAATATGGAGTCCTGATCATAAAACCCAGACAGTTGGAGCATCAAGATGAACTTCAACATTTGCCTTGGCCAGATAATTCACCTGATTTGAATATTATCAAACTACTGTTGACAGTTTTGGAGAGAAGAGTGAGATGCAAACATTAACGGTCTTCCCAGACCAAATGATTGATTTGTGTGAGGAACACACCCAAAAGCGATCACCATATCCAGCCGTAACTCTCAAATCACAAACACATTCACCTGAAGAAGTGTTTGATTGTAAAATCTTGTTGGTGTCACGGTTTGCTACCGTGAGGAGTGCGGAGATGCAGAGTCCAATTCAAACATACAGTCTTTAATACCAACCAGGGAAACAGGAAAACACACGTAGCAAAGGTTGACATCAACAATTCCAGACAAGGGAGAACAGAACAGGCTAGAACTCAAATAGGGCAGATAACGAGGGGCAGACAGGTGAGGAGGATAACTAATAATGAGAAACACCTGGAACTAACAGAACTAAATGGGGACAAAACAGGAAGGACCAAATAAGGACAAACAGGAACAAAACGGGAACATACATGTGACAGTTAGCTCTCGCGACCGATTGCATCATGTTAATTTTAGGATGTTTTTTTTTTTTAAAAGAAATATGACTGCGTTATTGGATCATTTTCAATGATTAAAACCTTAATTTTCACTCTGCTCCTCGCATAAAGATATCGTATGGCATCAGGAGACTTGGAATACAACACAAGTTTTATACTGTCTGTAAGTTTTTGCACCGGTTACTGTACATTTATCTGCCTGTTATGTGTTTTATATTGTTGAGAAGTGGTTAGGTAGTAGGAGTAGGGTTTGGTGCTCAAAAAATATCTGAAAGTATAAAAATAATATCTACTATTACAAATGCACGCAAATTTCTTCTATTACAAATGCAATTAAAAGCAAAAGAGTATCCTGCATGTTGAAAAATTATGCTAAAGGCATACCCAGTGCATTAAAAAGTGATGATGGATCCTAAGCATCCATATGTGAGGAGTTAGGAGTCAGAACGTGTTATGAACAATTTGCCCCCCAAGCAAATAAAGCAGCCGAAATCATGAAACAGAGAAGTAAAAAAAAGGATAAATTCACTTTCAAAGGTTGAACGAGAGTTATGTTTCACACCATGACATTTATTGGAGACATTAATCTGGCACCTGCTC
Source organism: Sinocyclocheilus grahami (assembly GCF_001515645.1). Lineage (NCBI taxonomy): Eukaryota > Metazoa > Chordata > Actinopteri > Cypriniformes > Cyprinidae > Sinocyclocheilus > Sinocyclocheilus grahami. Next base: position 2,456,073 of record NW_015505203.1, read on the forward strand.
TGATGCCAAAAGATAGCACTGGTGTTACCAGGGAGTTAAGCCAGCTAATAATAAATACAACAGGGCAAAGAAAGCTGCCAAAATCATCTCAATTAATCTGCTCTCATGAGTCACAGTGAGCTTTAGGCCGAATGTTTCTGCTCATGCTTATGATTTTTGAATCTGCATTGCCTACCTTGCTTTTAGAAATTAAAGAGCAGGTCACATCATAATGGGGTAAATGGCCATGGTGCATTGCACACACTCTTTTTTGGGTAACAAGACTAAGAGGCATGAGTTGAACAGAAGTTGGTGGTCACGGCCGATTTTGTGCGCATATGCGTGTGTGTATTCATACTTTATTGTGCCAGATTGTTCAGAGCTGTAGAGAATCATGTAGGAGGACGCATTGTTTGTTCATTTGCCTGATTACTGTTTGTTTTTGTGTGTCCCACTCAATACTAGAGAACCAGTTGTTTGTCTCATTCGACTCTAAACAACTCCGTGAGTTGACTAAGAATTAAGTGGAAAATGCTTGAAAGAATGAAAAGAATAGGATGGGGGAAAAAACAAAGAGGAAGTACAAAAAGGCAAGGAAACTAAACAATTCCTTGTTTATGCTTAGTCACCCCCTTTTACAAAAAAGACTCAAAAGGCACGGTCTCATAATGTATTAGATGAATCCTTGGTGCTGCTATCAAAATGCAGTCACGTGGAGAGTAAAGGAAGACTGTCCAGACTGTCTTCACCCAACCAATCCACCAGCTATTTTCACAACAAAAAATCTGCCCGAGGTTGAAGGGTGGCACTAAAAAGCAATGACCCAATTGTGCCATGAGCTTGTACTAGAATTTCAATGAGCATGTCCCTGTCGACCCAAAAGTGCTACTAGATATACTGAAAATTTGACATTTATTATATGGAAGACTTAAGTTTGGTCATAAAGGTTAAATCTGAGCCTTATGTGTTGCAATTTGATCTACTAAAATCAGAATAACAAGTAGAATATATAAATTAATTAGATAATATTACATAATAGCTGGTCTTCTATAAATATCAGGGGTACTGGTGTAGTCCAAAATCCAGTGGATTTTAAATGCAATCCAGCTGCAATGCAATCCAGTTGATTTGCATTAAAATAATTTGCTACAATGGTACCTATTACTGGCTACATTTACATGCACCCTTATAAAGACAGTAACTGTGATAAATGTGGAGCTCATACTGTGATTATGCTCATCATTGGAGCATAATATGTGGAGCACTATGGATTTAAATCACACTGTTCTGTCATGTATATGGTGTAATTGCATTTCTTCCTCTCTGAACATATGGTGCATATGTTAGTGCTACAGACATGTTACGCTCAGGCACAGATTTAAAATATGAAAGAAAAGAAGCTGCGCTTAAAGGGATTGTTCACCCAAAAATGAAAATTGATGTTTATCTGCTTACCCCCAGGGCATCCAAGATGTAGGTGACTTTGTTTCTTCAGTATAACACAAACAGAATTTTTTAAACTCAAACCGTTGCAGTCTGTCAGTCCAATAATGTCAGTGGACGGCTTTGAAAGTCATAAAACATACACAAACAAAACCAAATTAAACCCTGCGGCTCGTGATGATACATCGATGTGTAAAGACACAAAATGATCAGTCTGTGCAAGAAACTGAACCGTATTTATATAATTTTTTTTACCTCCGATTTTCTCGGATCGCAGACTTATAAGTGCATTACCGCCACCTATCTCTCAAATGGACCATTGACACTCTATCTACAATCTCAAATGGGAGTGTCAATGGTCCATTTGAGAGATAGGTGGCGGTAATGCACTTAAGTCTGCGATCCGCCGTAAAGCAAGAAGAAGATGCCTCACACGCAGCCTGAAGAAGACGCGAAGGCGCTCAGGACAGTTCAGACATTGCGGTGAAAATCAGAGGTAAAAAACTATATAAATACTGTTCAGTTTCTTGCACAGACCGATCATTTTGTGTCTTTACACATCAATGTATCATCCCGAGCCGCAGGATTTAATTTGGTTTTGTTTGTGTATGTTTTATTACTCTCAAAGCCGTGATTCCCATCCACTGACATTATTGGACTGACAGACTGCAACGGTTTGAGTTAAAAAATCTCCCGTTTGAATTATACTGAAGAAGCAAAGTCACCTACATCTTGGATGCCCTGGGAGTAAGCAGATAAACATCAAATTTCCATTTTTGGGTGAACTATCCCTTTAAGCTCAGTAATCACAGTTACACAGCTTTAAACAACATGGACATTGTGCATGTTACTGATTGTCAGAAAAAACAAAATGAGGAGGGTATTATAGCAATGGACAACATTTAGCATTTGAAGTAGGCAAATAAATACAGCAGCAACAGGCCTATTGAATTTTGTGTCACTGATATTATTACACTTAACCGTAACTGTTGAAAACAGTTGTGCTGTTTAAGATTTTTGGGGAAAGTTTTTTCCAGGATACTTTGATAAATAGAAAGATTAACAGAACAGCATTTATTTGAAATAGAAATATTTTATAACATTATAAATGTATTTACTGTCATGTTTGATCAATTTAAACCATGATTAAAATAATTATTATTTTTAAAAAGTAACAACATTTCTTAGCAAATAAAATGCGCTCTTATTTTCAACAATTACCAAATTGTTTCTTCTATTATTCACAATGTTTAAAGGGATAGTTCACCAAAAAATTTTAATTCTGTCATTAGTTACCCACATCATGTTGTTCCAAATTAATTAATTAAAAGATTTTTGATGAAATCCAAGAGCTTTCTGATCCTGCATAGACAATGCAACAGACACGTTCAAGGCCCAGAGAGCTAGTAAGGACATCATTAAAATAGTCCCTGTGACATCAGTGGTTCAACCGTAATGTTATGACGCTACGAGAATACTTTTTGTGTGCAAAGAAAACAAAAATAATGACTTCATTCAACAATGTCTTCTCTTCCGTGCCGGTCTTCGACGTGACAAAGACTATGGGTGAGTAGTTATTGACAGAATTTTCATTTTTGTGTGAACTGTCCCTTTAAGTTGCAATGCTAAGGATTGTCAGCTTAGACTGTCTATGGGAAATTGTGCTTGTACTTTTTGAAAAAGACCTGTCAGAACAAGCCAATGTCAAAAGTATGTTTAAAACAAGCTTAAGAAAACTAACCAGTGACAGAACTGACACTTTTTTTTTTTAAAAACTCTTTAAAGAACTCTTAACTATCTGAGCTAACTTGCTCTATAAAACAGAACTGTACTTAAAACAGACTCTCACAAATAATTATGTGCATTTTACACAAAAAATACATACTTTTGTATCTTACCAATTTAACAATTTAAAAACAACATCAGTTGTGTGCAGATTATTTATATTCTAAAACAGCTTTATATAAAATGGCTTTGATTTTAAGAGGCGCATTTGCCAGTGCAGGTGCAAACTCTTACATACTTTTTATATCCTGTTGTTAGCAAATTACCCAACAAATGTGAAAAAAAGTGAAAGTGACATGACATGTGGCCAAGTATGGTGACCCATACTCGGAATTAGTGCTCTGCATTTACCCATCCAAAGTGTGTGTGCGTGCGTGCGCGTGCGTGCGCACACACAGACAGACAGAGCAGTGGACAGCCATTTATGCTGCGGCGCCCAGGGAGCAGTTGGGGGTTCAGTGCCTTGCTCAAGGGCACCTCAGTCGTGGTATTGAAGGTGGGAGGGAGCGTTGTACATTCACTCCTCCCACCTACAATCCCTGCTGGTATGAGACTCAAACCCACAACATATGGGTTATGAGTCCGACTCTCTAACCATTAGGCCACGACTTCCCCCTGTGTTGTTTAGTATAGATGTACGTCAATTCACAAACAAAATGGTGCACCATTCCTGAAGTCTAAAATGTAATTCCAAATCCAATGCTGTAAAATCTAAGGTTGATTCATGCACTGTGATAATCCGATGTTTAGGACTGCAGAGCTATTTTGCTCAGGCCATCTGTTTGGACACCCATCAAGTGTTTGCTCTAGAATAAGTTGGATCTCCAACAGCTGTTTCAACTTTTTCTACAGAAAACATATTTTCTTTCATGTCACCAATGTGTTGACATGCGCCATTCAACAGAAGTTACAGTCATGTGATGCAATCCTGGGCTTCTTTGTAGAAAATACATTTCTGCACACTCACAGTGTTAGCGCTGTCATAACCTCACCAGTCAGTTAAACCATTTTACTTTATTTCTTTTCTAGTTTACCTTGTGTAATTTGATCTGTGTTCAGAGGTCTGATGGTGTCATTAACACTTGGCTTTGGGGGAAGATGGCTTCAGAAGTCTCGATTACGTGAGGCCAACTAAAGTGAATAGAAAGTATCAAAGAAAAAAGAATACTAAAGAGTGGGTTGATAGCAAATAAGAAAAAAGATGACACACTCCCATTTCAAAACACCAAAGACTAATCGAAACTATATAAAAGTAAAATGTCCCGGCAAACTCCTGTAGTGCAGCTCCGGCTCTGCAGATGACAGTTTTGCGATAGGACTTTACTTCAGAGAGAGAGAGAGGTGGGGGGAAGAGAGAAGATTTGCGAGCATCTTGTTGAAACATGGTGGCATTAATATTCATGTGATGAGCACCACCGTCAGCCCTGTTGTCAGACCTGGGAAAGAGAAAGAGGGAGGCAGAGAGTAAGAGGGAGATTAAGAACACAATTGTACCTTTCCTCTTCTCCACCTGGGTCCTGCAAACAATTAATCAGCAGTGGGCTGCTGATACCAGCACCACTAGTGTGATAGAAAACATCACTCAACACTTGAAAAAACTGGTTTCATGCAAGCATTATGAAAGGAGGATTTATGTGCCCGGATCCTGTCAAGTTCCCTGACAAACAAATAAAAGGACTACGAATGGAAACTTTTATGCCACTTGAGACCCTGGTAAAAGAATGGAGGAAATTATTGCTTTTTCTATTTTGTGATGCAATATAAAACAAACTACCAACACTGAACCCACAGACTGAAAACAGTATATTAAAAATGGAATTTTATGTGGTTATAAATTCAATTAATAACATAGTGACTTAGTATAATAATCCATTAATCCAACATTATTTGGACTTTGGCTACTAGCACTTGATTAATTTTTGCTGTATGCTAAATTTCGGTACACCCAGATGACCTACTACATTTACAACGATGTGCTGTAACTGAAGCATCCCACAATGCAATGTGGCAACTTGACCTTCCATTTCCATTGTGACTTATCTAATGGTGGCTAATTCATGACGTTATTTTATCAGACTATCAAAAGTAAAGACATTTCAAAACAAGTTGAAATTAAAAATGCCAAATAGTTGTATTTTATGCAGCTGAATTCAACTTGCTCGTTTTCTACAAAGTCCCTCCTTCCAACAAGCGCAGTCTGCTCTGATTGGCCAGCTGACCCAATGCATTGTGATTGGCCGAACACCGCAAGCACTCGTCGGAAATGTAACACCTCTTACCATAATCGCGAGCTTCATCTTTCAAAATAAATGTAAAGACAGTTAATAATGTCATTAGTTTTACCATCAGTTCAAGCCCGAAAGGGGAACAGAGTCGCGTGACAGACACAGTGATGAAGCTGGTATGTGTTTGTGATGTGATCTCGCTCTCTCTCTCTCTCTTTCTAGCTCTCTCTCTTTCTCGCTCGCTCGCTCGCTCGCGCACACACACACACACACACACACAATGCGCAAAACTCCACATTTGAACAGTCAATAGCAAATACTTAAACTAATAACAAAACAGCAGCTGATTCAGAAGCACCAGATTGTCATAGCAAAGTCAGAATTACCTCCTCTCCCACGTTCACGAAACGGTCGTCCATAAAATGCATTGCTGTTCTGTTGTAAGTAATCTTAAAGATTCCTAAATGCATCTACTTAGAAAGGAAAACTTACCCCTTTAAATACATCACCAGAGAGAAGTCATTATCTCTCTACTTGGTAAAGATAATGACTGGATTTTCATAGGAAGATCGAGTTAAACATTACAAGATTTAAAAAACACTTTGAAAAAATTATTGATAAGATTTATACCATACACATACAAAATAGATAGGGTGAATTTTTGTTCCATTGTGGCTAATAGTGCATACTGTAAAAGTAGTGTGAACAGCACAATAGCATTCCGTTCTGAGCATTTGTTTGTTTAGCAACACTTTCATACATTAGTTTTCTACGGTGGCCGAGAAGTGCAAAGCAAATCACAATTCTGAAAACAAAATAACAAATTACAAATGCAAATGCAAGTCTAAAAAACAAAATCACAATTCAGAAAGCACAACAACAATTAAAAAAACATTATAACAAGTCAGAAAACACAACGACAAATCCGAAAACAACGGAGTGTATATTTACATTTAGTTAAAAGTGGTTATATAACATCAGCTCCAGTGTGGATAAGTGTGTTGTTGGCTTTTTGACGCGATCGACCCAGGTTCGATCCCGCCTTTTGCCAAACTTTTTTTTCTCCCTTTTCAAATCTCGTATCACATCATAAAGGCATTTATTTTCAATAAAAATTAAGGAAATAATCAAAAAGTTGAAAATAAAGTATCGGGTAGGGTTAGGGTAGGTGTAGGGAGGGCTTTATTGTACCAATAAGGTGGCATCCATTTAATAATTTAAATTTAAATTATAATTTACACTCAATACGTTATTATTGCATACTGTTTTATAATGTACTACAATACTGAAGTGCAGATAATTGCCACTATTTGCAACAAGTAGTATACTTGATAGTAGAAATCCTGCTATTTTAACATAGTGTAACTAGGTATTTGCACTTAGTGTAAATAGCATATTGCTAAAAAAATACTGCTATTTTCACTTAGTGTAAATAGAATCTATTGCTAATAGGAGATTTGAAAAGGGAGAAAAAAAAAGTTTGGCAAAAGGTGGGATCGAACCCGGGTCGATTGTGTCAAAAAGCCACGGGCAAGCACTTATCCATCTGCGCCACTGGAGCTGATGTTTTACAACCACTTTTAACTAAATGTAAATAGACACCCCGTATTTTTTATTCCAAAGTAAAGGCAATTAATACAATACATTTAAACTGAGCTACTTTACTACCATCTCCGAACTTTCTACCACGACGCTGCTGTTCTTCGGCTGGTTCTTCCTGTATACGTTGATTGACAAATGTCTTGTCCAGTCAGCGGTGAGTAATCCCAAACCAATGGCGTTGTCTCAAACTATACCTACCTCTTCCGGTTTGTCTGAATTGTTGTTGTGTTTTCTGACTTGTTAATTTGCTTTCGGATTTCTCGTTGTGTTTTCTGACTTGTTATAATGTTTGCTGAATTGTTGTTGTGCTTTCTGAATTGTTATTTTGTTTTTTAGACTTGCATTTGTAATTTGTTATTTTGCTTTCAGAATTGTGATTTGCTTTGCACTTTACGGCCACCATAGTTTTCCCTTGCAGACACACACACAGAATTACTCATTCTCATTATCACTTTAAAGGTTGTAATTGGTTGTTAATTAACAATTAAAACCAGCTGTAGCGGAGTCTTCAACCCCATGCGGATAAAAGGGGTTATAAAGACATTCCGAATTATGTTGTTGTGGCAATAGGGGAGAATATCTTGGGATATGGCGGATAATCACAATGGAAGGGGTGGGAGGAAAATTGCATTACTGAAAATGAATCCTTTTTTCACTCTTTCTTCTTTTCACCGCTTTTTCCGTTCTAAGGTTAGCTTGAACACTGATGCTGAAAAATCTCTTATCATTCTGTAGTTTGTAAAAAACCTACTGGCAGCATCTTTCAACATTAAACGGCACAACTAGCATTCGGTCTGGTGGCACACTTCTCCTTTTCCCACTGAATCTCATTACCCACTGAAACATGCACTAATTTGTTAAGCAGGCGCACAGATTGGTTTTGACATTTTGCTTATTTTCTTGGAGCGAGACCCTGCTCTGTCCATTTCTGAACACAAATAACAGAGGTTTAGCCGCTAAGCTGATAGTATTAATTTAAAACGGTCCCTCTAGCAAAACACAACGCCTTCATTATCAGCGCCCGGCATTAACAACCGCAAAGAAACTTCTGAGGCTATGTTGAGTTTCGCTAACAGGTCATCGATCTGTCTGATTAGCTTGGCCTGGCTACAGGCAGCCACCCATTCCGTGTTTCCACAGTATTAAGAGGGAATATCCTGCTCAATGATAACAAGTCAAGAGTAAACAGAAAGCCTCTCTAAAACAGAACTAATAGGGATTTAAGAGGTTCATTGCTTATACTGCTAACCATGCTGTGAACTGCCCTGCAGAAAAAAAAAAAAGGATATTCAGATGGTTTTAGAGGACCTTTAAGCACTTATCTGGCTAGCCAAACTACAAACCCGATTCCAAAAAAGTTGGGACACTGTACAAATTGTGAATAAAAACAGAATGCAATGATGTGGAAGTTTCAAATTTCAATATTTTATTCAGAATACAACATAGATGACATATCAAATGTTTAAACTGAGAAAATTTATCATTTTAAGGGAAAAATAAGTTTATTTTCAATTTCATGGCATCAACACATCTCAAAAAAGTTGGGACAAGGCCATGTTTACCACTGTGTGGCATCCCCTCTTCTTTTTATAACAGTCTGCAAACGTCTGGGGACTGAGGAGACAAGTTGCTCAAGTTTAGGAATAGGAATGTTGTCCCATTCTTGTCTAATACAGGCTTCTAGTTGCTCAACTGTCTTAGGTCTTCTTTGTCGCATCTTCCTCTTTATGATGCGCCAAATGTTTTCTATGGGTGAAAGATCCGGACTGCAGGCTGGCCATTTCAGTACCCGGACACTTCTTCTACGCAGCCATGATGTTGTAACTGATGCAGAATGTGGTTGTCATGTTGGAAAATGCAAGGTCGTCCCTGAAAGAGACGACGTCTGGATGGGAGCAGATGTTGTTCTAGAACTTGGATATACATTTCAGCATTGATGGTGCCTTTCCAGATGTGTAAGCTGATCCAGAGATGCAGGTTTCTGAACTGAGCGCTGATAACAACTTGGGTTGTCCTTGTCCTCTTTAGTCCGGATGACAAGGCGTCCCAGTTTTCCAAAAAGAACTTAAAATTTTGATTCGTCTGACCACAGAACAGTTTTCCACTTTGCCACAGTCCATTTTAAATGAGCCTTGGCCCAGAGAAAACGCCTGCGCTTCTGGATCATGTTTAGATATGGCTTCTTTTTTGACCTATAGAGTTTTAGCCGGCAACGGCGAATGGCACGGGGGATTGTGTTCACCGACAATGTTTTCTGGAAGTATTCCTGAGCCCATGTTGTGATTTCCATTACAGTAGCATTCCTGTATGTGATGCAGTGCCGTCTAAGGGCCCGAAGATCATGGGCATGCAGTATGGTTTTCCGGCCTTGACCCTTACACACCAGATTCTCTGAATCTTTGGATGATATTATGCACTGTAGATGATGATAACTTCAAACTCTTTGCAATTTTTCTCTGAGAAACTCTTTTCTGAGATTGCTCCACTATTTTTCGCCGCAGCATTGGGGGAATTGGTGATCCTCTGCCCATCTTGACTTCTGAGAGACACTGCCACTCTGAGAGGCTCTTTTTATACCCAATCATGTTGCCAATTGACCTAATAAGTTGCAAATTGGTCCTCCAGCTGTTCCTTATATGTACATTTAACTTTTCCAGCCTCTTATTGCTACCTGTCCCAACTTTTTTGGAATGTGTAGCTCTCATGAAATCCAAAATGAGCCAATATTTGGCATGACATTTCAAAATGTCTCACTTTCAACATTTGATATGTTATCTATATTCTATTGTGAATAAAATATAAGTTTATGAGATTTGTAAATTATTCCATTCCTTTTTTACTCACAATTTGTACAGTGTCCTAACTTTTTTGGAATTGGGTTTGTAACTGATCACCAACTAGGCCTGCTAACGAATGTCTAAAACAGATTTAATACGATTTAGGATGCATTTCAGCAAAGTTAGATGCTTGCCATTGCCTCATTCCCTTTTTTTACCGACTACAAAAACATGTTGAATTCACTCAACTAATGGTGTAGACAGATATTTTCTGAAAGAAAAACCAAGAGAAATGGTTAAAAATGTATTCAGGGAAAAATAGAGATGACTCTGCTTCTGTATGAGCTGTTCATTGCACGAAATCAAATTCTAAACAGGGGTACAGCGTCAATATTTTATATAGACAGATTAATGGGTGAATTATTTGGTTGAGGCAAGGTCATAAAGCTAAATATAATTGAAAAAGTTATTTTTATTGGAAAACTCTGGGAGAGATTACACTGCACTCCTGCTATAATAAGCTGAAAGGCACCACAGTGTGATGCCAAGACCGGTAAACACGGCGTTAGATGCACTAAAATGAGCAGTTATCCAATTACAAGAACACTGCTTGCAATCTGTGCTTTACTGGAAACCCTTTGTCATCACACTTTTTAGATGCATTAAAAAAAACTATTAAATGTCATTTTACAAAAAATGAAAATTTCTTTATATGTAATCATTTAAAAAATCTTTTTTTACAGAACAACAGACCAGAAAAAAAATTTCAATACATAAAGAAGACTGGCTTTACCATATTGTAAAATATTCAATAAATTGCTTGAGCACACAATTTCCTCAAAGCTGTTTTTTTTTCCCCCAAAGGTAACTCGACGTGACTGAATGTCTAGGAAAAGCTCATCCCATTTGGTCTTCTCCTGCTGAGAAGCCTGAAATATACTTCTGCTCACAGGCAAGCAGGATGAAATAGATGCTGGGGGCTCGGGCACATATGATCTCCAGTCAGTTCAAAGAATCAAAAGAGAGAGATGTTAGGCTGTTGAGCAGATTTACCATTCAAAGTGAATGAGTGCAAGAGACAGGTGACTCAGCACCATCACTGAACTGTCAGTATGCATCCCCTTCACAAACATGCACCCACACATGTAAATTACATATTACCTAGCATCTGCCATCTTCTCTGTTCCTCTCTTTGGAGCAACGCCACGTACCACTCTGAAACAACCTCTGCAAGAACAAGGTCATGGCCATCAGAGTTGGAGAAGCTGCTTTGAAACTGCAGCTTTTCAAGTTATGAGATACTTATTTCAAAGTAAAAGTAAACAAACTATAGTCAAGGTATTCTTGTGAAAAAGAAGGTAGCTACTATCAACACAATGCTAAACAGACTGAAGTTACTTATACCACATTATCAATTCAACATAAGTCTCTTGCCAAAGCTGCTTACATTTGATCAAAAATACAGTATAAACTGTATTACTGTGAAATATTATTAAAATTTTAAATAACTGTTTTGTGTGTAACGTATTCTTGTGATGGCAAAGATGAATTTTTAGCAGCCATTCTCCAGTCCACTCCATTTGGTTCTCAAGAAACATTTCTTATTATTAAAAATGTTGAAAACAGTTATGCTGTTTAATATTTCTGTGGAAACCATAATACAGTAATTTTTTATGGTTCTTCAAAAAACAGTGTTTATTTGAAATAGACATTTTTGTAGCAATGTAAAAGTCTCTCTCAACTGTCAACTTTAAAAAAAAAAAAATCATACTGATCCCAAACATTTGAACAGTAATGAATAAAAGTATAATCTCAAAATAAGGTTATTGGACCAATTTGTGTATATTTAAAACCCACAAGGCATGTCAAATTTGAAACTGTCATCACACAGAATGTTTTTGGAGTGAGTTGGGATGTGATTTACATTTATTCATTTAGCAGATGCCTTTATCCAAATTAACTTGCAAATGAGTAACATCACAAGCATACAGTAAACCAAGAATATAATACACAATGCCAACTTTAAAGTATAAGATAGATTGTTATATTAGTAATTGACTATATAATAATTAGGAATTAGTAACAGTTCAGTTTTGTTCTACATTTTACCTTCAGTAAATTAACTGAAAACCTACGATTGAAGTTGTGTGGACAGTCAAGGTGGCCCTGTGGAGGAGCCTTTGAGTGGATAATCTGATACTGAATTATGAGTGACTGGTGAAAACCTACTAATTTACAACATGAGGTGATAACAATCTCTAAACAAAGTCTCCTGACACGTTACTGAAAACCACCTATCATCATTTTGCCTTTGAGTTTATCACTTCATTATAGGCTGTCCCAGAGGGACGTCTTCATAGTTTTTGTTGTTGTTGTTGTCATTTAATATATTGGATTTTGTAACATTTACAACTTTTCAGTGACCTGCCACCAAGTTTTTGTTCAATTTATTTAATCTATATATATTACACTGTTGAACTAAAATGTTAGCACTACTATGGTTTTCTCCTGAATTAATCATTTCTGCTAGTAATTTTACTTTTTTATGATTTGGATGAAAACATCTGCTCAAAATTACACCTCTGTACCATGACAGCCATACAGGTTGCATATTCGTACCTTTATGGATAAAACGGGTACAAAGACATACAGTACCTCTCAGTGTACTTCCCCTATTTGACAAGCTAAAGGTACCATTTTTGCACATTTTCTCTGACAGTAAAGTTGTGCCAAGTTATGACTGACCCTGACTCTCCTGACCCCCAGTATCAGGGAGACTTTGTGCTGCTTTAGAATGTAAAGACTAGAGAAAGCCTACTCGCACACTTTAGAATCTAAAAGCTTAATGCATTACTTTACAAGTGAAAATGAACTTGAATCTTGAACTTGATGCAGCCAGCTTCAGGAATTTACTCAACATATGGGGAAAAAGAAATGTTTTATCAAAAATTAAAGGGATAGTTAACGCAGTTTTCTGTCTTAATTTACTCACCCTCATGTTGTTCCAGACCTGTATCAATTGTATTGTGGTAGCCATTTACTTCCATAGTTTTTTGGTTACCAGTATTCTTCAAAATATCTTATTTTGTGTTCAGCAGAAGAAAAATTCATATAGGTTTAGACAACTTGAAGGTGAGTAAATGATGACAAAACTTCGGTGAACAATGTTGGTCTGTTCTTTCATTGCTTGTTTGGAGAATGTATGTCCTTTTGTTGAACAGAATACACGTAGTTCAATAAACTCAACAATAACAATATGGATTCAAGTTTCAATAAGCTTGCATTTCAAGTGAGGCTTATTTACATTACACAATAATAGTGATGCAGAACTTTCTTTAAAATCATGTGATTCCAGGATCATCACGGATAACTCTGCTTAAGAAATTTGTTTAACACACTTGTTAAGTAGAATTATAATGGAGTGAGAGTTAAAGGCTGGGGAGAGAGAAAGAGAGACCCAAAGAGTGCTTTAACATGCCACTGTTTCTCATTCATTGACATTTCTAACGTGTGAGTAGTTTTTAAAGGGGTCATATGATGCTGCTAAAAAGAACATTATTTTGTGTATTTGGTGTAATGAAATGTGTTTATGTGGTTTAAGGTTAAAAAAACACATTATTTTCCACATACTGTACATTATTGTTTCTCCTCTATGCCCCGCCTTTCTGTAACGTGCTGATTTTTACAAAGCTCATTGGTCTAAAAAGCAAGGTGTGCTGTGATTGGCCAGCTATCCAGTGCGTTATGATTGGCCGAATACCTCGAGCGTGTGACGGAAATGTTACACCCCTTACCATACTGTGATGATTCCCTGTCAGGCTGGAGCGATGATTCAAAAACATGAAAACCCATTATAAACGAGGCATTCGTTGCATTCAGTGGGGACATAATTATGGATTATAATGACTTGCGTTGCATCGCACCGCGTAAACATAAAACCATGTCTGCATTTGTGATCGGAGAAATGACAAACAACAAGCTCTACTCTACACTGCTCAAAACTGCGGCGGGCTTGAGAATGGCGCGGCCGGCGGATTCGACGAAGGAGCGTCTGGCGGGCTTGCGGCAACCACATGTGACGACCTCGGGCTGGATTCGACTTTGTCCATGGTGAAAGCCGATCCGATAATCCATAACGCAAAGTTGTTGTATTTCCTCAGCGACCAGCACGGATCAGCTCCATGCATGACGAAGCCATATCGTCCGCTTTCACAACAATACTATAGCGAGAATAAAAGTTACGCCTTCTTTCTTTGCGTGAACATTTGGGCGGCATTATGCAAATCTTCCCACATCGTGACGTAGGCATGTGGGGGCGTGTTAGAACGAGCCATTTTAGGTAGGCATGGCTGACTCTTAACTTTTATAAAGAATATCTCTTTGGATTTAAGACTTTAGTCTTTGCAACTTTACAGATCTTCTTTACGCACCAAGAGCTTGTAACGCTCCAAAGAGAAAGCAAAAATTTAAATCACATCATATGACCCCTTTAACTTCACACAAACTGAAAAGCCTCTCAATAGCTTCAAACGCTCCCCATGAGCCATTGCGCTGCAATGGTGGTACTTACCTGCCAGCAGCAAAATTACAGTTTCTGCTGCCATTATTTGAAAGACAAAGACAAAGAGGAGGGAAAGAGAGGGAGAGAGGTGTTGAAAAAGGGAACGGTGCTCACATGTTATTATAGAGGCAAGGGAAAGGTCATCACTCTCAGTATAGCAATCTAAAGCTTTTTATGCAAACAGACACCTACTCATATCCCACTGGTGCAAATATTCAGTCCTCCCTCTCTCGGCCTATTAATGAAAAGTGCTTCTTTGAGTTAGCTGTGATGGAGTGCTTTTAATTCAGGAAATTACATTTAAAATGTACCAGGGAGAAATGTCACAACAGCTATTTTCCCAACATGAATGGGATGACAGTGAGTATCTGAGCGGCAGAAAGGCGCTGTTGTTCCCGCTTAACTCAGTTATACTAAATATAGTTTCTACAGGGAGGTAAAAATAAAGACATGATGCCACTGCCATCTCAGCGGCTGGAAATACAGTTCAACAGTCCTCATGCTGAATATTTCATATTCCGCTGCAAATCCAAGGTGGATGAGCAACTGGCAATTAAGCTTACAGGTACTTGCTTAGCTTTTGCTAAATAAAATAAATAGGTGAGTGTTACTATAGCAGTAAATCCAGAGGCTGAAAGCTGAACAAACTTAAAATTGGTTTTGAGCTGACAAAACCAAACAAAACCAAAGAGAGAGAGAGAGAGAGAGAGAGAGGGCAATTTTCTTCTCAGCTGAAGAAAAAGTGAATGTATAGTTAAATAGATTTTTAAAATTTACAGAAACAAACGAAAGACAGAGAAAACTTCTTAAAAAACAGATAAATGAATACATTAAAAAACACATAAATAGACAAACTGTGAATTTATTAGCCTAATTTATATAATTTATAATTTATGGTTTTCCACAACATGCTCAAAGGAAAAAAAAGCGTAGTATTTTTAAAATCTAAAAAAAAAACACTAAACATTAATTTGTATAAATTACAATTAATGTGTAATAAACATTAGTCTAGTTTAATAAATTCTGAAAAAAAAAATCATGTTAGTTGATGATACCCAATGCATTCAGAACTTTTTACTCTAGTTAATTTGTATAACTTGTAATTTACAGATCCACAACAAGCTTTAAAAAATTGTTCAAGTCTTTTTTTAAAAATTAAAAATATTAATTTTAAAGCAACCTTGTCTATCTCTAAAACTTTTCCCTGTGAAGCGTGTTTAAATGGCAGTAAGAGATGGAAGGGAAGTAAACTGCATCAAAGAAATGTTACTTTGATCACAGCTGATTGGTCCAGAACAAAACCTGTCCCAGGTTAGCTGTGTAATGTGATGAGCTACAGTAAAAACTGAAACAATCTTTATAAAAAATAAATAAATAAAACTAGTAGCCACTTACAGTAAGTATGAGGGGGGAAAAGCATCAAACATGTTGGGCTAAAACTTCAGCACATCATGTAAATCCACTAAACATATAAATAACATTTATATAAAATCCCTTTAAAAGCATCAAAGTTCAACAGCATAAAAAGATGCAATTGTGATGAATGAATTAAATCATAAATTGACAGCATGGTGGCTACAGCAGTTCCCACACCATTCCTTAAAGGGGTCATATGATGTTGCTAAAAAGAACATTGTTTTGTGTATTTGGTGTAATGAAATGTGTTTATGTGGTTTAAGGTTAAAAAAACACATTATTTTCCACATACTGTACATTATTGTTTCTCCTCTATGCCCCGCCTTTCTGAAACGCGTCGATTTTTACAAAGCTCATCGGTCTGAAAAGCGAGGTGTGCTCTGATTGGCCAGCTATCCAGTGCATTGTGATTGGACAAATACCTCAAGCATGTGTCGAAAATGTTACGCCCCTTACCATATTGTGATGCCCTGTCCGGCCGGAGTGACGAGACAAAAACATTAAAACCCATTATAAACGAGGCATTCGTTGCATCCAGTGGGGACATAATTATGGATTATAATGACTTATACTGTCTTTTTACGCGCATATTTGTGTTAAACTGTTCTGGAACAGAGTTGTAAATACAACTTAACCACTGATTTCTAGTCGTGTCCTCTTTTGGAAGGCCAAACAAAGTAGTTTCGCTTTCACAACGAAACAGCGTCACACATTGCGGGCTTGAGTGAGTGGAGGCTGGTGGGCTTGAGAACGGCGCGGCCGGCAGATTCGAAGAAGGAGCGTTCGGCGGGCTTGTGTCAACCACATATGAATCCGCTTCATCCACGGTGAAAGTCGATCCGGCGATCCACAGCGCGAAGTTAATGTATTTCCTCAGCGACCAGCACGGATCAGCTCCAGGCATGATGAAGCGGATATCGTCCTCTTTTGGAAGGCCAAACAAAGTAATTTCACTTTCACAACGAAACACACATCCGCCTTCACGACATGGCGGCGGCGGCAACAACAATACTACAGTGAGAATAAAAGTTACGCTTTCTTTCTTTGCGTGAACATTTGGGTGGCGTTATGCAAATCTTCCCACATCGTGACGTAGAACGAGCCGTTTTAGGCATGGTTGACTCTTAACTTTTATAAAGAATATCTCTTTGGATTTGAGACTTTAGTCTTTGCAACTTTACAGATCTTCTTTATGCACCAAGAGCTTGTAACACTCCAAAGAGAAAGGAAAATTGAAATCGCATCATATGACCCCTTTAAAATGCCCATTGTAGCACCAACAACTGGCATGCTTTCAAAGAGTCTAGTGTAATTTTGCCATTAAAGATACAACAAAATACATCACTTCAAACCCACACATTGACCACGCTCTGCTGAGAACGGTGAGATTTCCTTTTATAGAAGCAGCAGCACACCTGCAGCAAATGAGAGGCGGAAGTGACAGCGCAGTTGAGCATGTGCAGAAGATAATACACAAATTGGGTTATTAAATAATAAAATCACACCACAATCAGAAAATGAAAATCAACAGCCTACACACAGTGAATAAAAGCATTATGGAAACCCAAAAAACACTCAAATAATGCAATCGCTCTGCCCAATACTGATTTGGTCACTTTTATACATCTCAAAACATCAAATAGATTACATTAAAGCACAACTGCTGTATAAAATGCATATAACAGGCATTTTAGGGGCAGAATCCACTGGCACACATTAAAAAGTAAGCGCAAATATAGCTAGGCATAGATGGTTGGTTATTATGGTTATTGGTATAGTAAATGCAGACTTTTTGTCTAACTTCATTTATCTTTAGTTATATTTTGTGACATTATGACTAAAGCTCATTTCTGGTAATAAGAAAGAGAGAGTCATGACCCATCACCATTGTGCCCTTGAGAAATGCACGTAACCTTAATTTGCTCTATAGGCTTCTGTAAGAATGAATAAAGGCATCAAATAAATGAATGATCAATGAATGATTCCCAGCAGTATGTATCAATTTCAGTTTATGATGTGTTCTCACAGGATAAACTAAGTGAAACTAAATGAAGTTGTATTGCTCTTAGAAATACTAGTTAGCTGTTGTAAACAAGCAAAGTTTAAATACCTCATGAAAACGTCTCAGGTTACTTATGTAACCATGGTTCCCTGAGTAGGGAACGAGACACTGCGTCCTCTAGGGGTCGCTATGGGGGGACACCTCGTTGTGACCCGTGTCTGAAGCATAAATTGAAAAAACACCAACTCGTTGACCGGCGACAGCCATGACGTCACTACCGGTGCGACTATGGTATAAATAGATGCCGGGAGCTACACATCATTCACTTGACGCAGTGTCTCGTTCCCTACTCAGGGAACCATGGTTACATAAGTAACCTGAGACGTTCCCTTTCATGGGAATTTCGAACTGCGTCCTCTAGGGGTCGCTATGGGGAACGATATACCCACGCCAGAACCATGCACACACTTGAATACCATTCTAGTGGTTTCTCGTGGCACCCTGAAAGAGCAGCCCATAGATAGAAATAGCGTATCCCCAAACGCTATGTCTAAAGCTATAATGCTGGAGTGGCTAGCAGTAAATCTGTAGCTGAGGGAGCAACATCCAGCTCTCAACGAGAGGGAGCTCAACCTACAGCATGTTCCAATGGTGGAACAGCTAGCAATTATTCAGCTGAGGGAGCAACACACCCAGTTCTCAATCCGAGAAGGGGGCTCGACCTGCAGCATGTTCCAAAGCTGGAACAGCTAGCAATAATTTACTTAGCTGTGGGAGCAACACACCTAGTTCTCAATCCGAGAAGGGGGCTCGACCTACAGCACGTTCCAATGCTGGAACGGCTAGCAGTAGTTTACCTAGGCTGAGGGAGCACAAACCCAGCTCTCCCGAGAGGGGGCTCGACCTGCAGCATAATTGTGAAATCAGAAGGGTAAGCATACTGCAAGCCAGCCAAACATTCAGCGCATCAGGGAGGCAGAGGAAGGGCCTAATCCACCTGATGCTGCAGGTTCCAGGTGCTCTGGAAAAACAGAGAACTCAACTTCTCATGTGAGAGGAGAACTCCGAATTCAGAGGATAGCATTGCTCATTCCAGGTAACCCGTTGAAAAAAGGGGAGCACTGCTCAAACTACCACGAGGACAGCCCATGGAGCGAGGCATCTAACTCCTCAGAGAGGATTAATGCTCGAAAGAAAGCACCATACTCATAATAACCCTCACTGGTGAGGGGAGCGATGCTTCCAGAGTGTGTCGATAGAGACACACTAGTTGAGTGGAGCCCAAGCAACCGGGGTCTAACCAACTCAGAAAAAGGGAACGAGGTCAAAAATGTGTAATCCCTACCACACAGGATTTGTAGAAAAGTGCGCAAAGCTTAACGTGCTGCACTTATTTTAGAGTTTTTCAAGCATCTGTTTACAGATACCCGGAAGTACTGGGCCAAACGGGAGAGGCAAGCTCAAATACAACCCTCAAAGGTGAGGGGAGCACTGCCCGAGACAGCATTTACACAGGAAGGTTCTCGTAATGCCACCTATGCCTCGATCGTGGGAAGCAGATGGCTGCCCTCTCTTTCCTCGAAAAGAGAGACAAACGAGAGCGGAGCTCTTTTTTTCTTGGAAAAAATGCTCGCAGTGCACGCCGATTGCCCCCTCGGAGACATCGCATGCGTGCTCTTTGCCCAAACAAACAACGCATAGATCGTGTGTGTCATCAGATGTTAAACAACGTCAACATGGATGCACACATCCTTAAATGCTTTGCTAGTGCTCGCCATAATGAGATAAATAGAGATCGCTCTTACCACAGAAATGCACGCTTCAAACAAAACAGTCAATGAAGACGAAGAAGAGAATGATGTGTAGCTCCCGCGCCTATTTATACTATAGTCACACCGGTAGTGACGTCATGGCTGTCGCCGGCCAACGAGTTGGTGTTTTTCAATTTATGCTTCAGACACGGGTCACGAGAGGCGTTCCCCCATAGCGACCCCTAGAGGACGCAGTTCAAAGTTCCCATGAAAGGGAACTTTTTGTTTTAGTCTGTACTCCTAAAAGTCTTCTAGAACAAAAAGAGTGCGTGCATAAGGCATTCATAATCAAATACAATACAATGGTTGAAATTTATTATCATTTTGAAAGTGTGATCATTGCGTTTGGCTATGTACTGTCCTCACTTCCTCTTTCAATAGGAAATATGTCAACAAAGCAAAGAAAACTGTGCTCGTCAAACCCATTTCATGTATTTATTTAACTTCCAGTGCCTTTAAAGAAGTCTGACATTTCAGTTGTTTTAGCTACCATTGCTCCAACCTTGAGGGCCTTGGCGTTTCAACTCTTATTTCTATTTTTAACATATTGTTTAATATTACCATAGAACAGTTCTGGGGTCATTTGAAATTAATTTCATTCTCTTCATTCATTCAGATCTGATGAGCAGCCTTGGGCACTGAAGCCTCTCTCTCTGTCCAAAGCAAATATGTCTGTGTGTGTATGTGCTTTCCTCTTAAGAGGTGGTGCTCTCTTTGGGTTTCTTAAAAAGCCTGCTGTGGAGATAGTGTGGTCCTTCTGTCACATACACATCCTACAGAGGGTTAAAACCCGTTATACTGAGTGGGATATGCAGTGAAAACCCTATGGGAAGGCTTTATCCCTCTCTCACAGCTCTGAACGAAAACACTCAATCACTCCTGGCTATTTGCACTCATTGTAAAGACTGCCATAATGCTATAAAATCTTAAGAAATATCCCTAAAAATCTTTATTGTCCCGTTTATAAAAATGTTAGTATTTGGAGAAAAAGCCACAGTTAAAAACACATAAATGTCTTTGAGTATAACAAAATATCAAAACAAGGCATTCATTTTAAAGACACTTCTCTATCAAAATTCACCCAAGATATATGAAATATTTTTGGACAGATTCTGAACTTTGTGGAACATGTTAACATGATGAACCACCAGTGTTTATTCTGAGTAAACTTGATGGGAACAGACTTAATACATCCATTAAAAAAAGACCACCTAGTCTTAAATAATTAATAGAATGGCTCAGAAAGTAATGTGAGATCTAAAAAAGCTCCAGCATTATTTGTTTGCAGATGCCACTTGATATTTTTCATCTAATGCGATGAAACTCAAAACTTTTTGAGTGTGGATTAGGGTGTGTTTACACAGTTTGGTTCTCAGTAGTTTGGGTCCGGACAAAAAAAGAAAATGATACATTTAATCCTGTTTTGCTTACCATTCCTATCATTTTTAACACTGAACCTAAATATACAAAACAAAAAGGCATAAGGATAAGGTCACAACCTGATTGGACAGCTTTTATGATGTACATTTTGCAAAATTACTGAACACTCAAAACAATGCTGTGTGCAGGGCTAAATGTGCGTGTGTACATGTAGTGGTATTTTTACCAACTGATAACCCATTAAATGCTTATAAAATGTGTACAGAAATCAAAACAGTGCCAGGAATTCCACCATTGCACACACAGAGATCTGCTGCAAGGAGATAGCGCATCCAACACCTGTATCAAACTCTAATGAGTTCATTTTGATCAAACCAGACATGCCAAGTCTAAACACTAAACACTTGGACCCACTATGAAACTAAAAAAAATTTAGACCCAAAATGAACACATCAGAGCCAATTCAAGATTCAAGATTCAAGATTTCTTTATTGTCACTATACAAGTATAGTGAAATTTGAGCAATTAAATTAATTATATATATATATATATATATATACAGTATCTACTGTATATAGCAAATAATTCTGAGCACATGTTCAAATCTGAGTGCACTGGTTTATGACAGCATAGAAAAGCAAGTGAATTCTGTTGGTAGATGTGAGTCAGATTTTCAAAGGTGCATATGCTATTACCAGAACACTGTTTATTAGTAGAGGGAATGTGGGCGGCTCAAGGGCAAAGCTGATATGATAAAATGATAAAACTCACAAAGAAGGAATATAGAACTGCAAGGAGTAGTTCTGCACATTCTACAGAATGTCTAAAATAAAGCACAGAAGGGGAAAAGAATGACACTTATGTAATTTTTATTTTTAGTTTCACATTCCTGTCCTGCCCTACAATCAAAACAACTAGTCTTGAGACTAGTGTGGTGGTCAGTGTTAAACATCTGCAATGACACTGCCTTCAAATTAAGCACTTATTCTATAGGTAGAGAGCCTGATGTACTGTTTGCTAGAATTTCAAATGGACACAGAAATAGCACATATACATGCACATTTGTGGCATTGTTGTGGTTAGGGACAGCCCTGTGGAGGAACATGACAGCAGACAGATACATTTAGGCATCCCACAACGATACCCCCTACGTGTGTTTGCAGTCCCATAAGCCCATAGTAAGAGATACTTCAGCTTTAATGATATTTTAAAACCACTTAGTGTCAGTGTCTCATGACAGCTGGGGAGGAATAAAGGAAGAGAGAAGAAAACACAAAGACATGGAGAAACAAAGAGCTTTGAGTGTTTGTATATGAAACAAATCAGCTCATGGGAAATATGAATAATTAATCATAACTAGTTATAATTAATTATGAATATTTCAGATCCGCTGTAGCTATATATGCATGGCTGTGTATTTTAGGGCTGGGTATTGATACAGATTTCCCGATTTGATTATGATTCAATTCTAAATATATATTAAAATGTATAAATTACCATTCAAAAATGTTGAGGTCAGTAAGATTTTATTCCGCAAGGACTCAGTTAGAATAAAAACTTACATTGTTACAAAAAGGTATATTTCAAATACATACTGTATTTTTGAACTTTCTATTTTTCAAAGAAGTCTGACAAAAAATTACCACGGTTTCCACAAAAATATTAAGCAGCACAACTGTTTTGAACATTAATAATATTAAGAAATGTCACTTAAGCACCAAATCAGCATATTGGAGAATCATGTGACACTAAAGACTGCAGCAATGGATTAAATAACATTTTAAAACATATTTAAATAGAAAACATATTTTAAATGTTAATAATTTTTCATAATTTTGCCAAATGTAGTCTTGGTAAGCATAAAACTTTTGAACGGTAGAATATCGGACTACACTGGCCGTGTTGTATGTTTTTGATTCAATAAGAACCAGTTTAAAAGAGTCCTTTGCTTGTGAATTGAACAACATTGGTCACGCTGCATGTTAATGTGTGTAGCCCACAAGGAAAACCCAATAGAAAAAAAAATTTCTTGGCATTATTTTGTGGTACATGGCCTTTTCATATTCAATCATATTCAATTCGGAAAGCTCAAATCTGACTTCTTTAACCGTGGGACTGTAGATTAATCAATAGGGGAGCGCCAACACTGAAGAGTGATGTAGGAAACACAGTAAAAATTGGATCTTTAGAGTTTAAGATTCAAATGAAGGAATTGTGATTAATCTGAAAATTATTATATTTACCCAGCCTTAAGGTCCTAGCACACTGAGTCCGAAATTTTCATGTGAATTTTTTTCTTTTCTTTTTGTATTCGTCATCCTTTACGATCAAAATGCTTGCTACAGATGCGAAAACGCAGAAAATCGAACCTGGTCCGAATTTTTTTTTTTTATGATGGATGAAAGTTTCGGAGGCAGTGTGTAAACGTGATTGACACAACGTGAGGTCGTATTTATTTATTAACATCCGAAAAGTGTGCAAAGACTTTTAGTGTATGTGCATCTGTATGAGCGATGCTTGCTATCATGTCACCAGAGGCAGGCAGTTCAGTGGCTTTCTGCAACATGTTGCCGACACACACGCAGTGCTCAACTATCGCTCTCAGCCAAATGAATGTGTGTCAGATTACATTCATCACTGAAAATCCCGTTTTCAGACCAAGGCCAGTGTTTACAACACATCTCATCACTGGACAACTGATGCAAGTCCAAATTTGGCCCCCTGTTCCAGCTGAGTAAATTTCACACTTTCCGTTTCAATGTAATGTGAGATTAGTTCTTTGGTTTAGCCTTTAAATGGTCAAGGTTAGTAAAAACCACCCACCTGTGCTCAATCTGTATCTCACCAAAAAAGATCCTTGATCAGCCATTTTTCTTCTAAAGCACATGGCTCATGAATTCCAGCCTTTTTGCATGCAAAAATATTTGACCCTGACATGAAACAAGAATCAGTGAGCACGGCTGCACTCTCTAAAAACCGAAATCAAAAGGCCTTATGGGTAAAGGCAGACAAAAGCGATATACAATACAGTCTATATATTCAGAAGCAAGAGCTAGATGAAAAATAGATAGGCACACTCCATTAGCTTCTACTACTGCAGTCACGGCTCGGTCTGATGACCCATGGGATCAGGGGTCCGATATATCACTGTTGCCGTGCCAAGGAGACAGAACAGTAATGGATATTTTGACACTAGGCATACAGCTGCTCACACTCCATTTTCAAGACCTGCCTCAAACCTGAAAACGGCCATACTGTCACCTTTTTGCATGCAAAAATATTTGACCCTGACATGAAACAAGAATCAGTGAGCACGGCTGCACTCTCTAAAAACCGAAATCAAAAGGCCTTATGGGTAAAGGCAGACAAAAGCGATATACAATACAGTCTATATAGTCAGAAGCAAGAGCTAGATGAAAAATAGATAGGCACACTCCATTAGGGATGACTTGCAGGATGGGGAGATGTTTATACATGAAGATGACGTGCAAACATGGAAAAAGAGACTTTTTTTTCCAAGTCACGCCACCTGCAAGTGTTCTGCATCTGTGAGATTTGCTCTTATTGAGGTCAAGGTCAGGCTTATTAATATGTGGGGAAGTGTGAATAAAAAGTGTCCTTATTAACCATGACAAAGCAAATATCCAGAGGGAATGTGTACTATCATTCTTTCCGAAATTGCTTTGCAACTGGCTTTGACATTCATGGCCGACTTTAGTGCTGATGAAGACAAAGTCGTAATAATTCCTTATTGTGGCTCTGGATTAGAGTCACAGTGATAAATTCATTCGATAATTCCCCCTGACTACAGTTGGTCTGTGACAGTGGTTCATGTAGCGTGTTTGTCTGTTTACACACAGATGCCTGTTTGGCACTGCCAGATTGCTATTAGTCGCCATTTGTGTCATCTAGTAGGTTAATGTATAAAAGGCTGCCCATTTTATTATAGTTATAGTTTGATCTGAGTGTCCCTAGTGGCTTTGCAACACACCACTTTAATAACAGGAATTTCCCTTTAAATTATAACTGCTCTGACACTTTTATAGGCTTATGCTCATGTGAGCTACTGAGAGAGCATTCGTGTCTCAGTAAGTAACCTTTACTTTTTATTTTAATCTACAGTGGAAAAAGCAGAATATTAAAAATTGTAATTCGAGATGGTTTCATTTTCTCGTTGAGCGCATTTGCTCATTAGTTTATTCCTATGAGAGTAAAAAGGAATGCTGTTAATAGAAAATCATTTTGTCCCTTAACTGATTTTACATTTTTACAAACTATAAGGTCATTGTTCCAAAATCAATTAAGACCGTCATCTGAACACTTTCTAATTATTGTAAATGGTTCAACTTGTTCATGATTTCATACAAATTACTTCTAATTAATTGACACAATACACACACATTTCTCCAATCCAAAGTTAAATTTCTCAAAATGTTAACAACTGAAGTAAAATCAAACTGCTATTTGCTATTAGTAATACCCTTTAAGGCAAGTCAGTTCACTCAGTATATTCATAACACCCCTGGGCAACTATATTTCTAGCCATGTAAGTAGAGCTTCTATCTGTTTAAATGGGAAAAGACAGAAACCTAGAAAAACCGAATCTAATTATACTGAAATCTCTGTTTCAATAGCATATTTCAGATCAGTTGAACAGTTGAAATTACTGGTCCAGCTAGACTCTTTTAAAGAGACAAGACCTCATTCCTACAGCTACCATAATGTCACTCTAATTGATCATGGTCGCTGTGCACAGGGGCGCGTTAATGCACCGGCTTCAAGGGGCTGAAGCCCAGGGGCCTACTCTGGAAAGGGGGCCCGCTGGCTGCAGGGAAATTATATTTTTGAATAATTATTTATATGGGAGATTGCAGCAGTGACCACAGCGTTCTGTAATCAAACTCACACACTCATTTTCAGCGACGCACTGGTTGTAATAGCCTATATAGTGAATGGCTGTTTAGGTTCCCCCCACATAGTTTGTATAGTTGGTATGTTCCACGTGTTCCATCGATATACAGTAAGCGGAATGTACAATGCATTCGCTAGTAAATAACTGCAGCATGAGAGTATCTTTATGTCAACACGCAGATTAACAGAAACACAACACTGCTGTGTGAATGGAATTGGACCGGACAACGTTCTGTAACGTCATACAGTGAGAGTTCAGTAACTTGCTTGGATGTAGGCTAATCTGTGTTCCATAAATATAGTGCTGCTTCAAAGTCTCAAGTTTAAATCTGGGGATGGAAAAATAGGAATTGTCCTATTGCTTAAATGTGATCATTAAACTTTATACGGCTGTGATTAAACTAATTAAACATGACCACGTCATGTTTCAAAATAAAAACGCAGTTAGCAATCACCAAATAACCCACATTTATGCCAACATGCCATGTTGTTTTGATCTACTGATGATGAATAATTAATATTTTGTGTGATTTATGGTGTTTAAATCATACCTGTAAACTCACATTTCAGCCAGGAAAGTTTTGATGGCATTTTCCTTTCATATTAACTCCGTGTAATGCCCGTAATAACTTAGTGTTTACTTTATGTAACGGCTATATAATTCTGCTGTTCCACAAGCGCCACCTTGTGGCAAAGAGTGAATTTGCACATTCGCTTATATTCACATTTTACACAGAACAGTGTTGTGAATATTAACTGGCATATTACCAAAACAAAAACCGAAATTTGACAAATAATTGTTAGGAAGCTTAAAAAAAGGGAAAAAATTGGTTTCCTGGGGTCGGGGGGCCTACTGTAATGCTGTAGCCCAGGGGCCTTTGGCTATCTTAAGGCGCCCCCGGCTGTGCAAGAGGGGTTTTGCAGAAAGTTCATAAAAAAATGAGCAGATCTACAGTGGCTTCAGTTTAAAAAAAAAAGGAGAAGAGGAAGAATGCCTTTTGTAAGACTAGGTCAATATCACTAGTCATGAGGACACCATTTTTATTGTGTGCAAACCTGAGGAGATAAAGCTAAACTCGTATTGCTATAGTAAACTTCCTCAAGCTCTTTGTAGAGGAAGAGCAGGAACAACTTGAGCAAATGTTTCAATGAAGAAATTAGACATTCTCCCAAGCCGCTTTTAGCACTAGTGCAGGAATATTTGGGGGGGGGGGTTGAGAAACCATCTCAAATGTAAGAGACCTGCAGAGATAATGAGCCATATGCATGCAGGCATGGATTCAACATTCATGCTGTTCTTTATTCAAACGCTTATAAAACTGCTCGAAAAAACATATTGTGAGGAAAGGATGAATAAACTCAGTGGTTACAAAAGCAATGGGGGTGTAGAAGCTACAGAGAAATTGTACTTAAATTTTAGTATGGGTGGTTACTAACCGTTACGTGAAATTGTTAAACAACTACCATACTATGTAGTAAAAGTATGATTTAAGGTTGATGGAAAGTGCATACATTTATGAACAAGGGTTGGTGGCAATATTCTCTGAAAAATTATTTGGAAAAAAAATACAGTTTTTCAATGTATGATTTGTGACACTAATCCTAATCTTTTTTTATATAATAAATTTAGATACCATGTCAATTGGGAAGCATTCAATCTTTCAATTACTCTAAAAAATCAATCTGATTGACTGCTTCGTCTCTCCAAGAAGATACCAGGAAAGGACATGTAGGGACATAACTATTCCTAAAGTACCACCCAAAGGAGTTACATAACTAAAATTCATCTGAAATAAACTGCAAAATTAATGAAAGTGCTTTAACAAAAATGCAAGTTTCACATCTCTGCCTATATGTAGCATGCAGACTTTCAATATAAGAGCATTTATTATAAAAATTTTCCATTGTTTTACAAAATGAGGGACCAGTAAAATTAATATTTTTAGTGATCAACCAAAGGCTACAGATATTGCCAACAAGGTTTAAAAGTAAAAGTTTTTGTCTTGGAACAGTTTTTTTTTTCTTCTCCACATTTCATAGTAAGGGACTGAAAATCTGACGGGCAGTAGTACACTTTTTGATGATGCTTATTTTTGTCTGAATACTATAATCTGAATATCTGTTTAGTATAACGAATGTACTGCAACCTCTCTGACCTCTTATATTGCTTGTTAACATTCTGCACATCAGCCAGAATAGATGAACATCGTACAGACACAGTTTTACCACTGGGGATTTTTATTGAATTAATGTAAGAAGGAGGAAAGCAGAAATAGTGATCATTTAAAAGGACATATCAAAAGTCCTACAGAAGAGAGTGGATTAATTTCCTATTGAAGTCCTTTGCTTGACTTTGAACTAACAGGAAGAAATCAAGTGAGGACATTTTCACTCTGACTTAATTTATTTGAAGTTTGAAGTCTAAGGTTAACTGTTCTGCTTAGCAATACAGACACCGAATTGATGCTAAATATATTTCTCAAATTTATTTTATAAAGAACATAGTGGGGAAAAAACAAATGGAAGATTTTAAAATACATTTTTCAAATACAAAAATCATGTCTTAAAAGAATATTGATATAAATATCCTAATATAGTGTATATAAGGAGCCAATATCTAAAAGAATAAGTCTAATATCTAAAAGAATGGTAGAGTCTACAGAATGTTTGAAATTTCTAAAAAATAAAAAAAAAATGTATTAAAACAGTTGCTTTTGACATTCATATTTTGTCAGTATAAATTAAGGTGCTAAATCATCACCCTCTACTCTCCTTCAAAATACATCAGTGTCTTCATCATCATAACTTTAATCCTAAAACTTTATATGACAACTGAACCCTGAAGCCAGAACATTTGAGGCTGAAGAGAAGAATGAGGTATTTTTGTATATCCATTTTTTTTACCTTTAACAAAAGAAACATGCAGAACACCACCCTGTGGCCTACCTTCAGTCCTGTTGTAAAACTTTACCAGAGCGTTCCTTCTGCCTACATGCTCTCTCATTCCCCAGGGGAAAGATTTTAGAAACCCTTGCTTTTATTCAAGGCCACCTGTGAAATTCATTAATGAAAGAGTTTTGAAAAGGGGGAATGGAGACCAAGCTAATCAAGCTATATTAAGACTGCCCTGCTCTGAGCGTGTGTGTGTGTGTGTGTGTGTGTGTGTGTGTGTGTGTGTGTGTCTGTGAGGGCAATGACTCCACTCTGACAAATTAAGGCCGAGAGATCTGACCTTGAGTCGAGTGTCATTCAAAGTCTTTGCCTCGTATAGCTTTCCATTTGAGTTCTGACTTGCTGACATCTTGCTTATTCCAAAAGCAAAATGGATGCTTTGAATCTAGCTCCATAAATACTGTTAAAATATTTCAAGTGCATTTCACGTTTTGAAGGGCATGTCAAAAAGAATTAGGCTTGGTAAAACATCTACTAGACTATAAGTTGCTTGCAAAGATAGAGAAATGTCTTCCTAAACGGTGACAACAGCATTAGCCTCTCCAGTCTCCAGCTGCCTTCACCAGCTCTGGATCATCCATGTACGACACAACAAGTCTTCTGGAAAATCAATTTTATATTTATTATGTTTAATATTTAATATTTGCATTATTCTCCACCCAGCAAAATAAACCTGCTAAGTGCTCAAAATAAAATCGCTGTCATCTCCTCTGAGGACGGCGCACACACAGTCTAAGTTTCCTGTCATGTTTACTTGTATCAGAAAGACAGCGATCCACTGAAACTGCCAGGTAAATGAACGACCTCGCCACCCTTGTAAATAAATGTGCAAATGGAAATAGAGAAGGAAGCATGGAGAAAAAGAGAGCCACTCTGAGAGTGAGTTTTCATAATGTACTAAATAATGCACAACAATCATCCAATTATTGGAGTAGCATATCTCTGCTTCATTTTGGGGTGTTTTCCATTCTTTTCTCCTTTCAATAACGGCTAATTGTATTTTTCATAATGATCAATTGTCTAAACCATAATTGTGTGTTTTCAAAATCATTCCCACGGTTAGTTGTATAATTACAGTCATCTTTCTAAATCATGCAGCCTGTCATTGTTTTATTAGGCCCTGTACAGACATTACTAAACAATTATAGATCAATTACATCAAATGTCCAATGACAAAGACAAAATCAAAGTCAGGGGAGTCAGGCTGAATGTTTCTAAAAGGGAACTTTGTGACATCACTTCCTTTGGTGTCTGTCAGTCTCGTCAAACCCCCTAATAATAGATTTTTGAGCACAATTTGCAGAAAAGAAAAACTAATTTTGAGAAGCATGTTGCATGATTATTTCAGCTTAAAATACTGCTTATCTACAATGCTGGAACAGGAACACATTCCTTTGTCTAAACATGGTCAGTCCAATCAAGTCACATCTTCTGCAGATCCTTTATATATAAAACACTCTATAGAGTGTTTATACTCATACTCTTGTAACTTTTCAACTTGTAGATTTAAATAAAGATTGAGAGAGTTGTCGGCAGCTTAGTTAGGTGACACTGAAGTCATGTGAATGTGGTGTAGTTTTTTTTATTGGCTTTTGCTTTTTCCTTTCACTTTTGGCGACTGGTTTCGAAAATTATAGGTTTTAATTTATTTTTTATGTGTGTAGATTATCATGATGAACAAAATGTGTAATATTCAAAGTTTTGTTGGTCATAAAGCTTTTTTTTTTTTTTAAGTTAATGATACAATACTACTGGCTTTTTGTAGTAGGAACCAGTGTCATGCTAACTTATGGGTTGGTCTACAAAAATGACATACGAACCACATATATTCACTACACATACAGTAGACATGTATGTAACCCAGGTGCACTACATTATTTACCATTATTTACAAAATTACCACTAGCATGTTTTAGGCTTACATAATGAATTACTAAGTAGCTAAAAGTGTTTTCTTCCCTATTTGGTTATTATGTCTCATATTGCCTATGGCACCAAGTGAGCCTGAAACGCCTCTGGTGCCTCCTCAAAGAAATGTAAGACGCCACTGGTATGTATTTGATTTTCGCTTGCAGACATGTCTCTTTTTTAAAACCACATATATTCACTACACATACAGTAGACATGTATGTAACCCAGGTGCACTACATTATTTACCATTATTTACAAAATTACCACTAGCATGTTTTAGGGTTACATAATGAATTACTAAGTAGCTAAAAGTGTTTTCTTCCCTATTTGGTTATTATGTCTCATATTGCCTATGGCACCAAGTGAGCCAGAAACGCCTCTGGTGCCTCCTCAAAGAAATGTAAGACGCCACTGGTATGTATTTGATTTTCGCTTGCAGACATGTCTCTTTTTTAATCTGTTACATTCCATATTCAGTCATCACAGTCACATCACATACCGAGTGAGTCACTGAGAGAGAGAAATGTGGAGGCAGGGCCTTTTATACCAGGGAGGAGCTAATCCTGTCAATCACCTCACAATAATATACTGTAAAAACAGATGCTTACCTTGCTCTTCCCGAATTCTTCCACTCCTCTTTCACTTCAATTATCTTCAGTAAATTAACTTTTCCTGGTGGGACCTTTGAGCTCAAGCTGAGTCCTCCCATTATTATAGGGATGGGCCAAATTTGTCCAGCAGTCACCCAAATAGGCAGCTACAAATATACTGTAAAAACAGATGCTTACCTTACTCTTCCCGAATTCTTCCACTCCTCTTTCACTTCAATTATCTTCAGTAAATTAACTTTTCCTGGTGGGACCTTTGAGCTCAAGCTGAGTCCTCCCATTATTATAGGGATGGGCCAAATTTGTCCAGCAGTCACCCAAATACTGCATGCTATGGAAGCCCGTTTGCGCCACTAAATAAAAAAATATAATTCTGTAAGTCATAATAATGAGAAACTTTCTCAAAATTATGACTTAGTATCTCGTTATAATGAGAAACTTTCTCGTAATAATGACTTAGTTTCTCGAAATAATGACTTAGTTTCTCATTATTACGAGATACTAAGTCATTATTTCGAGAAAGTTTCTCATTATTACGAGAAACTAAGTCATTATTATGAGAAAATAAGTCATTATTTCGAGAAACTAAGTCATTATTACGAGAAAGTTTCTCATTATAACGAGATACTAAGTCATAATTTTGAGAAAGTTTCTCATTATTATGACTTACAGAATTATATTTTTTTATTTAGTGGCGGAAACGGGCTTCCATAGCATGCTTATTTAAGGTCTTGTGTAAAAACCAAGCGGCAACCTCCCGCTCTCTCTCATGAAGCCAACACGGAAGTGACTTAAACTGTAATTCATCGACTGGCCGCTAGAGGCTGACTGCAAAAGTGAGTCAGTCCCATAGACTCCCCATGTTAAAATGCCCAACTTTACAGCAGAAAAAAAACGTTTACAGCCTGGTTCAAAAAATGATTTTGGTCTACATAGCTAATTTTGCCCTTTATGACAACTGTGAAGGGGTGAATTGTTTTATGACTCATCCGTTTAAATTATATTAAGCCTTAAAGTACTGCATAATTAAGGGCGTGGCCACTTGAGTGACAGGCGGATTGCCGCTGCTGTCACCACCGTCGAGCTAGGTGGGCGTGGCTTCAGCAACCAGCTCCCGCCTCTTTGCCCATTTTCGATTATCCTGAAGTGACACGCTGCCAAGATGGCGACGGCTGGCTCCGCCCACTTTAGGCTTCAAAAACGCTCTTCGGAAACCTACGGGTGACGTCACGGACACTACGTCCATATTTTTATACAGTCTATGGTAAAAAGTAAGGGACACTATTTTTCTGGAGGCAGTTGATCATTCTTGCCTTACTCCCGAGTCCCGGGTGACTGTCAAAATACTGCAGATGACTGATTAAAAAAAAAGGTTGCCATTTAAAAATAGCACAACAAGCTGTTAACCGCTAAGTGGATGTTGCACACTCACAAAATAACTTTTCTAATCAAACAATTTTGAATGCGCTGCTCGAGCGCATTATTGTGCATTCCGGTCCTGTGGCGATCTCTATCCACCTTTTTCCTACAGCCCATGATGCTTTGCGCGAGTGTCTTCTGTTAAATTGTAGGCAGTCCGCGAAAGGTTTGCTCTATGAATGAAGGCAAAAATAACCGTTTTCAAAAACTGGATATGGCGTGGTTACATTATTCTACTCACCCTTCAACCATGGAATATTAAGGAAATTTAAGTGTAAAAAATATTAACAAATCACTTTCATCTGACTATGTCATGTGCTCTCCCGAATTAAAATCAGCAGAGCAGACCACAAATGTGCAGCATATGTTTTCTTTTTTAGCCTAAGTTACAGCAGAATACAAAGGAGAAAAAATAGGATAATCAAGAGGGAAAAAACGCAGATGACTGAATAGAGCTCTTGTCATAGATATTCTTGTCATACCATGTCACATGAAATTACCAAGCCTTATGTTATTCTCTTGATGTCTGAAAGTAGAACATGAAGGAATATTTACAGCACATTAAGTCAGTATTATGTGTCTTTTTGAGTGGAACTTTCCCAAACCGGAAGTGCCTCCCATAATTTAAATGCAGTAGGCTTGTTAGGAAAAAGGTGGATTGGAGATTGTTTTATAGGCATCTGTTTTACAATGCCCTTTCCTACTGTCTCGTAGCAGAGGTTGTTTTGCACCCGTTCAGATTTAACGGCCTCTATTGCCTTTGAACTGCATTAGAAATTGTATAGTCGTTGTATGCCATATTTTTGATTGAACAAGCTTTATTCGATGGGCTGTAAAAGTAAATTTTTATATATTATTTTGCGTTTGGGGGTTAAAATATGTTATTGGGGAAATATAAGGTTTTCAGTATAAATAGTGAAAAAGGAAGTAAGGTATCCTGAGAGATATGGAAGTTGTTGTTTGGATGTTTAAGGGGAGGTTAGGGGTATCTGACTATTTTTACGGATCGATTTTATTTATTTATTATTTATTTTATTTTTTTCTCTTTTGTATTTATCTCTTTTCTGTATCACATGGATCAGGGTCTTACAATAGTTATTCATGATTCAAATGGCTGGTAATACAACAAGATCAAATATAAATATTCGTTTTATCTCTTGGAATGTAAACGGTTTAAATAACATCGTAAAGACCAAAAAAGTTCTTTCACATTTACTTTTACAGTCCCTTAAGGAGATATAATCTTTTTACAAGAAACCCATCTTCACACTTCAGATGTTTCTCGCATTAAGAGTGCATGGATAAGTCACTGTTTTCACTCCAAATTTGGTGTGAAGGCAAGAGGGGCAGCGATTCTTGTGCATAAGAATATTGCTTTTGAACCGGAATCAGTGGTTTCAGATCTGAATGGTCGTTATGTGATTGTGTCTGGAATTTTACAAACAATTCCAGTTGTTTTAGCATGTATATATGGCCCCAATTGGGACAATGATACATTTTTTGCAAATTTTTAGTTACTCTGTACTCCCTAATCTTGATAGTCACCACATAATTATAGGGGGAGATTTTAATTTGGTTCAAAATACAATTCTGGACCGGTCTTCTTCAAAACATTCAACATTGTCCAACTCTGCCAGGCTCTTAGAGTCTTATACTAAACAGATTGGCCTGTCAGATCCCTGGAGATCAAGGTTTCCAACTAGCAAAGTCCTCTTTTTTTTTCACATGTTCTCCATTCATATTCACAAATCGATTTTTTTCTTTTAGATAATAGAATGATGCACTCTGTCAATTCTTGTGACTATCATAGTATAGTCATCTCTGATCATGCCCCCACCTCTCTGGATTTAATGTTTCCACAAGCCAGAACTTATTTTAAACAATGGAGATTTAGTTCACATTCACTTTCTGATAACAATTTCAAAGATTACCTCACATCTCACATAAATCTATATTTTGAAATAAATGACAACAACTTTGTTAGCAGTAATACATTATGGGAGGCATTTAAATCTTATATGCGAGGACAGATAATTTCATATGTTTGTCAGTTGAGGAGATCTGAGAACTCCAAGATGGCATAAATATCTAACCAACTTTCTAAACTAGACCTTCAATATTCTCTGACCCCCTCACCCACAATTTACAAAGAACGGCTTCAACTCCTTTCAGAGTATAATTTACTTTTAACTCACAAAGTTGAAAAACAACTGTTGAGTGCCAAACAACATTTTTTTGAATTTGGTGAAAAAGCTGGCAAATTACTTGCATTTTAATCTCGAACTGCCCGCACATCTGGACTGATCTCCAAAATTAAATCTCCTACGGGTGACAGTTTTTGACCCAGAGCAAATTCATTTGATTTTTTCAAAATATCACTCAGATCTTTATTCCTCGGAATGCGACTCAAATTATTGAGCAACCCTAACCCCTTCGATCAGCTGATATTCCCCTGCGTAAATGATGGCTCCACAAATGATTTGGGCAGGCCTGTGTCTATCACAGAAGTACAAGAGGCAATTCATTCACTTCAAAATGGTAAATCTCCTGGCCCTGATGGCTTTACCACTGAGTTTTTTAAAACTTTCTCTTCTGTTCTAGCCCCAATACTACAAAGAGTATATAATGAGGCCTTTCTTTCAGGGCGGCTCCCAACAACCATGTCTGAGGCATCCATTTCATTGTTGCTAAAGAACGATAAAGATCCATTGCTCTGCTGTAGTTACAGGCCAATTTCTTTGTTAAATGTGGATTTTAAAATTGTATCTAAGATCCTTGCCCTTCGCCTTCAGCAAGTGTTGCCTGCTGTTATTTCCCCTGACCAGACAGGCTTCATGGCTGGTAGACACTCTTTTTATAACACCAGAAGACTTTTTAATACCATCCTTTCTTCGAGTTCCGACACTGCCAAGGTTATATTGTCTCTCGATGCTGAGAAGGTATTCGACAGGGTTGAATGGGAGTATTTGTTTTTCATTTTAAATAAATTTGGTTTCAGCTCAAATTTTGTAGCATGGATTCAATTATTATATTCTTCCCCTGTAGCCTCTGTGTACACCAATGCAACGCATTCTAAAGCCTTTCCCCTTTGTCGAGGCACTCGCCAAGGTTGCCCCCTTTCACCTCTATTATTTGCATTGGCTATAGAGCCATTAGCTATTTGGCTGCGAAGTGAGGAAAAGTTTGAAGGCATTACTCGGTTTGGAACCTCTTATAAACTGTCTCTCTATGCAGATGACCTTCTTTTATATATAACTAACCCCACTTCATCATTACCACCAATCCTCCAAATTTTTGACTCGTTTGGCAAATTTTCTGGTTACAAATAGAATCTACAAAAGAGCGAACTGTTCCCAATCAATTTAGCAGCAGAGACACTTTCTCAATATCCTTTTTCCTTTAAGTGGGTTCAGGAAGGATTCAGATATTTAGGTGTATTCATCACTAAATCAGTCACAGTTATTTTCAGAAATAATTTTAATTCCCTGCTAGATGCTAATAAAGAAGATATACAGAGATGGTCCTCTCTTCCTATATCGCTAATTGGCCGTATTAATTTGGTTAAAATGACAATTTTGCCCCAAAAAAACTTGTATCTCTTTCAACATATACCCATTTATATTAACAAGTCTTTTTTTGTTACTCTGAATCAGATAACTAACTCTTTTCTGTGGGGCGGCAAAAATGCACGGATAAGTAGAAAGTTTCTCGAACTTCCAAAGTCGAAAGGGGGCCTCGCCTTACCAAATTTTCAACAGTATTACTGGGCCTGTAATATTACTAAGCTTTTGTATTGGACCAACACTTCAAGAGATTGTGAAAACCCTATTTGGGCCAAAATAGAATTGTCATCCTCAAAATTTTCCCTTCATTCAATGATTTGCTCTCAGTTTCCTAAAAAATGGTAAACATGTCTCAGACAGTTTAGTGGTGACCAATACTCTTAAAATATGGGTTCATTTTAGGAAACATTTAGTCAGACTGTCAGCTCTTGCACCTATAGTTAACAATGCATCTTTTCTACCATCATGTTCTGATCCAGTTTTTCGTGACTGGTCTTCTAGGGGTCTTGGAACCGTCAAGGACTTGTATGATAAAGGTATATTCTTATCATTTTCAGAATTGTCAGAAAAGTTTAATCTACCTAAAACCCATCTCTTTCGCTTCTTTCAGATCAGACATTTTGTACAAAATCAGTTTCCTAATCTTCCTCCTGATTCAAAAATGGATACCATTCTTTCTCTTAGTCCAGATAAAAGAGGGCTAATCTCTGTCATTTATGAATCAATAGATTCTTTGAATTCTGACCCCTCTGAAGTACTCAAAAGTACCTGGGAACAAGAGCTGGGGTTAACAATAGGGCCTTTCACACCGCAGGAACCTTTTCATAGTACCAGAACTAATTGTGGACTCCTGCAAATCACACTCACATGTTTTTGTCTTGTCCAAGATTGGCAGAGTTTTGGTCTAAAATATTTGTTACTTTTGAAAAAACCTTTAACATATCAGCCACTCCAAACCCTTTTATATCTCTGTTTGGAATTTCTTTTAAGCCAAATTTGCCTTCAACAACGCAAAACGTTATTGCTTTTAACACGCTATTGGCTGGGAGGCTTATTCTCCTTAAGTGGAAACATGCATCCCCTCCTTCATATGATAGATGAATAAAATTAATTATTTTGTGTTTAAAGCTGGAAAAAATTCGTTTTTCATTAAAAGGGTCTTTAAAAACCTTTTATAAAACATGGAAACCTTTCTTGAATGATACTGATACTATTGATCTGTCACTTGAAGATGCAGAAGAGGATTAACAGTTTTTTTTTTTTTTCTCTCTCTTTGGTTTTGTTTATTTATTTTATTTTATTTTTTTCCTTTGTACATTTATTGTATCATTTAATAACTACACTTACAGTATTATTGTTATTTGCATTTGTTTGTGTTATGTGGTTAAGATAATAGGGGTTGAAGGGATGGGGGATTGGGAGGGAGAAAAGCAGAATTGTGGATTACAAATTTTTGTATATATAAGATGTTGTATCTGCACAAAATGCCAATAAATATATTTGGAGGAAAAAAAAAAGAAGAAGGTACCTCCAGAGACAGGAAGTGAAGCAGAATTTGGATTCGGACGTACCTTGATGCCTTCCTGCCGTGGAATGCTGCCTCCGAAGGCAGCATTTTAGAGCTTTTGGATGCAATTACGTTGATTTTGTGAAAGAAAATGTTAACGTGTTATAATAGCCCCCCCCCACACTCTTGCGGGACCCACTGTCCTGCAAAGATTATTTCAAACCTGCTTCAGCACACCGGCCTGTGTATTTGCAAGGGATCCTGGAAAGCTTAATTAACTTATTCAGGTGTGTTTGATTAGGGCTGGAGCTGAACTCTGAAGGACGGTGGGTCCCCAGGAGCAGGGTTGAAGACCTCTGATATAGAATACTGCTGCTATCTGCATTTATGGGAAAAGAGTGAAATCTCCTAAACTGCTGATTACACTACTGTCAAGATTGCCTTTGTAAATGTGCCTTTTATTGCTGAAACAGGCCTATATTGTTAAAATATAATCGTGACAAATATAATCGTGACAACAATGCTGCCATCCAAATCTTGTCCTGCATTTCCTTCTATCATTTCTACTGGTATTTCATTATATGTTC
>NW_015505203.1:2494985-2501081 GCF_001515645.1 Sinocyclocheilus grahami
ATTTGGATTCGGACGTACCTTGATGCCTTCCTGCCGTGGAATGCTGCCTCCGAAGGCAGCATTTTAGAGCTTTTGGATGCAATTACGTTGATTTTGTGAAAGAAAATGTTAACGTGTTATAATAGCCCCCCCCCACACTCTTGCGGGACCCACTGTCCTGCAAAGATTATTTCAAACCTGCTTCAGCACACCGGCCTGTGTATTTGCAAGGGATCCTGGAAAGCTTAATTAACTTATTCAGGTGTGTTTGATTAGGGCTGGAGCTGAACTCTGAAGGACGGTGGGTCCCCAGGAGCAGGGTTGAAGACCTCTGATATAGAATACTGCTGCTATCTGCATTTATGGGAAAAGAGTGAAATCTCCTAAACTGCTGATTACACTACTGTCAAGATTGCCTTTGTAAATGTGCCTTTTATTGCTGAAACAGGCCTATATTGTTAAAATATAATCGTGACAAATATAATCGTGACAACAATGCTGCCATCCAAATCTTGTCCTGCATTTCCTTCTATCATTTCTACTGGTATTTCATTATATGTTCGGCCCTATCAAGGACCAAATATTTAACACAAAAGTAAAACCTTAACCAAACTCAGAAAAGTCTTCAAGAACATTGTGTGAGAGCGAGGCAGAGAGAAAGTTCAAGTGTAGGGAGAGGACAGAAGGACAGATATACTACTAGGGCAGGTGGATGAGTAATATATTGAAGCATCTGAAACTAAAGTGATTAGAGAAGAGCTAAAGAACAGAGTGAAAGGCAATAAAAGATCAGTTTTCAGATTAAGATTCACTCAAATGCACCTCTGAGCTTCTCTTGCTGTCAGTCACGTAATTGTTGCTTCACAGGTTTAACTGCTGCTCTCTTCTCACTCCTCAGATGAGACAGGAGTCCGCAAGCCAAAAATAATTACACACAGCACTTTGATGCTTTCCAGCTCACCTCATACAAACTCCACCTCCAGCATCACAAAAAACACACCTCTATCTGGACAGTAATTACAGTGTGTGCGTCCATTTGTGTGTGAGGCTGCTATGATGGAGCTTTTGCTTAATTTAATAGCAAAGCTCCACTGGATACTGGCTCCATTTGTCTCTCTCTTATCGTCACGGACTCGCATTCGTGTGGGTAATGGACGGCCATTTGGACCGCTAGACAACGCTGATGGATGTCAATTAGCATTTAGTCTGTCGTCTGCTTTTCATCAGCATTTTATATGGTACGTCTTTTTGGGTGTTTATCTATGATTTTCTCTTTTTCCTCTTCGCTTTCATGATATGATATGAATTGAATTAACACTTTGTTTCTTTGAGCTAAATGGTTATGATTATGTGTTGTCATGACACACGTTCCACATGAGACCATAATGGTGTTCAATTGAAGATCATTGGCATTATGGAAGAACGTATCATTAAAAAAATCTAAGAATGATTGCAGGTTCCTTAAACTTTGGCAAAATTTTTTATTTAATAATAATAATTCTTGAACTTAATTCAGTTTAACACATTGTAGAGAGGTTTTCTTAACATTAAACTCTGAATAACTAAAATTACATTCAAAGTAACCTAACTAAATCTCTATTCAGCACATATTAGCATCCCAAAATTATTGTTTACCTTATGTAATGTATGGTGTTGGCAAACAAGGAAGAGAAATCTGGCCTCCTCAATAGAATTTGCATATTAACTGCTTCTCAGTAAAGCAACATAATGAACCCTTCCTCAACCAGAGCACAAGCTCCATTCGTCACCACACCGGAAACCCTCAAACCACCAGACATAACAAAATTAGTCTAAATCCGAACATGACAGAACATTAAACACTAACAAGTCTCCCCCTTTTCTCATATTGCTCAAAAACACATAAAATAACACTTAATTTAATCATTTATATGCCATGCAAAGCATGCTGGGAACAAAAAAATCCCTTACCAGTATCAAGCAATGGCAACAAAAATATTTATGTAGTCCCAATACAAATTAATTTAGTAAACATCCGTTTTTGTAATTGTAAAAATTAATTGTAAATGCCAAAAAAAAATTACAAACAAGCATTGTTGCATTAGCTCATTTTAATTAATTGAACAAGCAGCAAAATCATTTTTGAATGTTAAAATAAATCTGAATAAATAAAAATAAATAAATAGTAATTTTGTACCAAGCACACACATGCATAAAAAGACACATTTCCTGAAGTCCTTTTTTTTTTTTTTTTTTGACATTTTATGTCCTGTCTCTTTTAAATGGCTGGTAATTTTGTGTGACACATTTAATGTTTGATCGTGGCTTCGTCTGTCAAACTCTACATTAAGAGGTTCCCAAGAAGTACAAAATGCTTTTACAACGTTTCACAAGCTTGCATTTGGATTGCAGTTAGGTTATGTTACAGCCTTATATATATACAGCCTTTTGAGAAAACATAAAAACTAGAAACCATGTTTTAATTTTTTTCAACAAAAGAGAACCTTTTGGAAACACTGTGAAAAAATCTACCTTGCAGCTATTCATACTACTTATAATGTATAATGTCAATATACTATGCAACAAAACCAAAGTGGGACAATTTATTAACATAATCTGTATATCTGAAAAAGAAAACATTGTAAATTTATTTGTCAACATGATCAAGTTGTCTACATTGTCAAACATTTCAAGAAAATTGTGATTATTAGTATTATTTCAAATTCTGAATGGAAACAGACAAACAGCCATGATAATAATAATTATTAAGAAATATAAAAAGAGAACAAACATAAAAAGAAATTCTCTATCTCGCACTTATACCATTCATTGTATGCTATTGGTAAATAATTTGAAAGATGTTCAAGGCCAAAACATTTTTGACGTTTGGACGTAACGACAAGGCTAAAAAGCTGCAAAGAGATGTGCAAACAACATCATAAAGTGTTTGCAGTGCTGTGAAAATACATCAGTTGTATTAAGTGCATAGGATACAATGTTATCATGACCTTTGTGACACAAAAACAAGGGTTTTACAACATAGTTGTTCTACCACCCAACACATTTCATTTTTATTAGAGTCATTGTTTTCCAGACTAGTTTTTGTATGGGTTTTTGGATTCTGAAAGCTCAGTATATAGGTCAGTTTGAAGTCAAATCCATCAACCCAGTACATAAGTATGTATGCATGATTCACTACTTGTCATCTCTCATATGGTCAAGCATTTGTTTTATATGAACACATACATAACAAGAGCCGTCACATGCCTGTATAGTCACATCTGATAAATCGTAGCCAAGACAGACACTCATAAGCCAAGGAAGAACTGTGGCATATCACTGTACATGCACAACGTGTGTAGTTCTATATATTTGCATCAGTGTGTGTTACTTAAATAAACAAATATAATTCCCAATGATCAAAAAAAGAATATAATAAAATGCACTGTCAGTGACAGCTGTCTACAATGGGGTTATGCTTCCTCTACATGTTCTCTGAAGCAATATTTTCATACTGTGCCATTTTTCTGCACTGGCCCTTCCAGCAAATTCTAATATACTTTTAATTAAGGCCTGGACTGTAGTTACTGAACAGACTTGTACCTCTGGGAAAGACAAACTGTTAAAGCTGCTGGGGAGAGAAAAGAGAGAGACTGATCAGCGTACTACTTTGAAATACATCTAATTGACTGTGCCAGTTAGAGAGAGCATGTGGGGTTTGAGCCGGAGGGATCACCATTTGTCCTTTCTGTCATTCAGGCCTCAGCTGTTAGCAAGCTGCTCAACAACAGCACTCCCATGTTTAAGGTGCTCAAAAGAGAACCAGTCCAGATGAGACGATCACAGATAGACAGCCTGATCGACGAATCCTGACAAGGATGAAGGGGGGGCGGGGGGTTCACTGAGCATTATCTGCGACCACTGACAGCATTGTTTGTTTGCACACAAAAAAAAAAAAAATATAAGGCGTTTTTCACTTCCAGCCTTCATGAACAATAATATATAGATTATAAGTGATTAAATACAAGATTAATAGTAGTTATAATCATTAGTAAAATGTGCTTGGAAAAAAATATAATCAGAATATCAACTTGCATAATGATTATGCTTGCACTGTATTTGTCCTCTTCTGCTGTCGTGGTAATGCAAGAAATGTTGTGACTGGTTGTCAAGGCAGCCAATCAGAATTTAGCAGCCTCTGTCTCTGATTGGCTGGAATTATGGCACATTGTAACGCTGGGTTGTGTTGAGCAGGCGAGCTGTTGGCATTTAGCGAGCACAGAGGGGGGGGCATCAGGTGAGCAAGCTAGTGGAACGTTGCACGCGCAAAAGAGAAGGTCTGCACACATCCAAAAACTTATTTTAAATGCAAAATTGATTTCCGTGCTCTCAAAATACTTTTTTCTTTGCGAAACGAACATTTTCTCCACAAACTCAGATCGTGCGCGTGCAAAATGCACTTTTGTGCGCTCAAAATATGATCTTTCGTGCGCAGAATTGTGGCAGAAATGTAAGCCCATAGACGTCGAGCTTAAAGCATCATGGCAGAGCATTGAAGTAGACTAGTCGATTAGTTGGTGCAACCCCTAATATATATACTGGTGTCGGTGCATCCCTAATGTAAATAAATATATATGTAAATAAATATATATACTGGTATCGGTGCATCCCTAATGTAAATAAATATGTAAATAAATATATATATATACTGGTATCGGTATCGGCCCGATACTGAGCTCCTGTACTCGTACTCGCTAAAATGCCCCGATACCAAACGCCGATACCACACAGCATGTGATAATAAGTGCCATATTCAGACGCTGAGGCTGAATCACGCTGAGTGGATTGAGCGCGCAGCGGCACAGATGCGAGCTTGTCGAGTGAATATCCCTTTCTCACAGACATCACTGGAAAGTGTGTAGTTCAGTCGGATATGTCAAAAAGAAGTGTTAGAAAACATTCTCTGTCTTGAGAATGCCTCACCCCTCCTTTTTCTCCCCTCTCTCTTATCACCCCTCCTTTCTTTCCCTCTCCCTCTCACTCTCCCTCCTCTCAGTATCCTTCGCCAGGAAGTCTATTCCTAATATGTACATGTTTTTCTGTATATGTGGCGATTTTATACAAAACACATGTTCTTGGCCAAAACATCCTATATGTGTATGTCACCCTATCCTCATTGGTTAAGAGGGTGAAACTCCCCTCGACATGCCTATATAAGATCTGTATTTCTATGAATAAATTGAAGTATTGAGAATACATTTGAATGTGTGTTTTCTTACTTCCCGGCCGTATTTACACTTTAAGGAGACTGAGAAGATTTCACGGTGGCAAAAAGAGATCTCGAGGGACCAAATTGTTATTTTTATTAACAAGAAGTAAGTAA
This sequence comes from Sinocyclocheilus grahami, assembly GCF_001515645.1. Taxonomy (NCBI): domain Eukaryota; kingdom Metazoa; phylum Chordata; class Actinopteri; order Cypriniformes; family Cyprinidae; genus Sinocyclocheilus; species Sinocyclocheilus grahami. Next base: position 2,500,327 of record NW_015505203.1, read on the forward strand.
AATAATGCACAAGTACTTAATGGTAGGGAGGAAGGGAGAGAGCGAGCACTTCTGTTGTGTGATCTTTATTTATGTTTGCTCACTTAGCTCGCATCATTTGGATTACAACTAAATCGTAAATATAAGACAATTTATAGGGGCATTCACTATAAACGTCATTTATTTTCACCCTTAAGCATACACGACTTTCTGGCGAAAGTGAAAATAACAGTAGACCACTTGTCCCTCTCATTCTGCACCAGTACAAATACTTGTGCGCGTTGCACATTTTGTTTGCTTCATGAGTGTTTCTGCATTATATGAGTGGCTTTGGAAAATAAATCGCTGCACGTTTCAGATGAAAAAAATGCAACTTCTATTTATGCAAATATCACAGTTAGGAGATTTATAGCCAGTGGTTCCCTGCATTTTTAAAGCAAATCGCGTGATTACAGTACTAAGCCGCTGCAATGGAGCAGCTCTAATGCTATTATATTAAAGATGATGTAGGCTACCATAGAGAGAAAAAAAATGAACAGTGAAAGTAACAAAAACTTGTAAAATACATTTTAATGGGCATGATTAAGTTTGAAAATAACAGAAGGATATACAGTCAAACCAAAAATTATTCAGAGCCCAGATATAATTTTTTATATATTTTTTTATTAGTGGGTGCAGTACACTATTGCTCATTTATGTAAGTGAGGATAGCAAAATAAAGTAAACTGTGACAAGTTATACCCAAAAATTCTTCATACAGTGGACTACCAGTAAAA
>NW_015505203.1:2501274-2502776 GCF_001515645.1 Sinocyclocheilus grahami
TCTAATGCTATTATATTAAAGATGATGTAGGCTACCATAGAGAGAGAGAAAAAGAACAGTGAAAGTAACAAAAACTTGTAAAATACATTTTAATGTATGATATACTTTAATTTATAATAATTAATGATATACAGTCAAAACAAAAATTATTCAGAGACCAGAATACATTTTTGATATTTTTTACTAGTGGGTGTAGGACACTATAGTCCATTTATGTAAAGCGAGGATAGCAAAATAAAGTAAACTGTGATGTATTATACTCAAAAATTCTTCATACAGTGGACTACCAGTAAAACTGATACAAATTTGGGACCAAAAATGATTCAAACAGAGTCTGGGAAAAAAATTGAAGTTCAGGTTTGCATGAACCTGGTTGACAGCATGCCCAGGAGACTATATGCTGTCATTAAGGCTAAGGGTGTAAATATTGACAGCTGTATGAATAATTTTTGGTTTACTGTAATCCATTACATACTTTTCTATCAAAGTTGTCTGACATTATCAAGCTGAATTTGTTCTGACACAGTTTACCTCTGAGTTCTTGTCATATTTTATTACCATTTTCTAAACTATAGCGAATAAACTGTGATAATGTGAGAAATGTTGAAGGTGTCTGAATAAATTTTGGTTTGACTGTATCTATTTGATAAATGAAGTTAACCAACTAACATTATACATACTCTTTTGGTTTCTGTACCCAATATTTAAAAAATTTACAAGTGCAATGAAAATATCGGTGTCAGACTCTGTTCCATGTTTTGTGTGTCTTGCTTCCCATGTGCCTTCCTATGCCCTTATTTGGTTAGTTTCCTGTTCCTGTCCTGATTAAGTTCATTTGTCCCAGGTGTTTCCCTTGATGTTTCATTGCTCCCAGGTGTGTCTCGTCATCCCCTCCTCCTGTGTGTATAAATAGGGTTCCCTGTGTGTGCTCCAGCGGCCGGCATTGAATGTGAATGTTCATGTCTTGTATAGCGTGAGTGTTCCTTTGTGTTAATTAAACCCATTTGGATTAATGTACTCCTCGTCTCTCTCCGTTCCTTGCTCCTCAGTCCGCTCAGCAGTGCACCCGTGACAGAATACCGGACCTAAAAAGTAAGCGGCACCCCCTCTCCCCATTTGATTTCCGTTTTGTTTTTTCCCGTGCGTTCCTCCACGTCCCCAAATGGAGGAACGATTAATGTTTATCGCGTTGGCTCAGGCGAGCCCAGACCCCATCGTCTTTGCAAGGGCATTCGTGCCGCTCGCCTTCACCAGCTCCCTCGAGTGGGAAACCCTCGCAACGCTGTTCCGGATCGGAATGACATTCCATCATCCCACGGAGCTCCCAGGAAGGAGACCGTCATCCGGTGTCTGGAGAGTCTCCGATCCCGATCTGGAACCCCTCCGCCGGCAGTTCCCGAGTTTAGTCAGCCGGCAGTTAATGTGGCAAGCCCAAAGCTCGCTCCAGTGTCGGCTCCAGCCCCAGAGCTCGCTCCAGTGTCGGCTCCAGCCCCCGAGCTCGC
>NW_015505203.1:2503100-2517263 GCF_001515645.1 Sinocyclocheilus grahami
CCCAGTTCAGCCCAGGGAGGGCTCCTGATCCCCAGTTCAGCCCAGGGAGGGCTCCTGATCCCCCTGATCCCCAGTTCAGCCCAGGGAGGGCTCCTGATCCCCCTGATCCCCAGTTCAGCCCAGGGAGGGCTCCTGTTCCCAAGTATAGCCCAGGGAGGGCTCCAGGCCCCGAATACAACCCCCTACATTTCTCCAAGTATTTTTTTGGGGGGGGGGTACTATGGCTCCAGCCGTAGAGGCCGAGGCGGGGGCTGGGGCCGAGGCCTCGGCGGCTGCTCCACCAGGGCCTCCTAAAGTACCTGCTCCGCCATGGTCTCCCGAGTCCCCTGCACCGCCCTGGCCTCCCGAGGCTCCTGATCCGCCATGGCACCCGTCTTTTCTGTGCCTGCTCCTCCAGAGCGCCCTCCAGTGCCAGCACCACGCAAGCGCTACCCTGTTCCCCAGTTCAGCCCAGGGAGGGCTCCTGATCCCCAGTTCAGCCCAGGGAGAGCTCCTGATCCCCAGTTCAGCCCAGGGAGGGCTCCTGATCCCCAGTTCAGCCCAGGAAGGGCTCCTGTTCCCAAGTATAGCCCAGGGAGGGCTCCAGGCCCCGAAGAACCCCCTACATTTCTCCAAGTATTTTTTGGGGGGGGGTACTATGGCTCCAGCCGTAGAGGCCGAGGCGGGGGCTGGGGCCGCGGCCTCTGAGGCTGCTCCACCATGGCCTCCCGAGTCCCTGGATCCGCCATGGCACCCGGAACGGGTACCGCTCTGGAGGCCCACTGTCCCGTGTCTGTCCTGAGGGACCTCCAGAGTGCCCACTCCCCCTTCCCATTGGATGGTATGTGGTGTGAGGACACGCCTTCCGGAGGGGGGGCGTTATGTCAGATTCTGTTCCATGTTTTGTGTGTCTTGCTCCCCATGTGCCTTCCTATGCCCTTATTTGGTTAGTTTCCTGTTCCTGTTCTGAATAAGTTCATTTGTCCCAGGTGTTTCCCTTGTTTCATTGCTCCCAGGTGTGTCTCGTCATCCCCTCCTCCTGTGTGTGTATAAATAGAGTTCCCTGTGTGTGTGCTCCAGCGGCCGGTATTGAATGTGAATGTTCATGTCCTGTATAGCGTGAATGTTCATTTAAACCCATTTGGATTAATGTACTCCTCGTCTCTCTCCGTTCCTTGCTCCTCAGTCCGCTCAGCAGTGCACCCGTGACTATCGGTACTCTGTATCGGCAAGTACCAAAAATAAAAGTAATAGTAGGTTGTTTTATTTATTTATATTTTTTAAATCATATGAAATTTTTAAAACGTTAATGCCTTGAATTTTATGTGAGCAGCTATTGGTAGCCAGTGCAAACTGATAAACAGAGGTGTTACGTGCATTCTTTTTGGCTCGTTAAAAATTAATCTAGCTGCTGCGTTCTGGATTAATTGTAAAGGTTTGATAGAACTGGCTAGAAGACTTGCCAAGATAGCATTGCAATAGTCCCGCCTGGACAGAACAAGAGCTTGAACAAGGAGTTGTGAAGCATGTTCCGAAAGAAAGGGCCTGATGTTGAATAAAGTAAATCTGCAGGACCGGGCAGTTTTAGCAATGTGGTCTGAGAAAGTAAGCTGATCATCAATCATAACTCCAAGGTTTCTGGCTGTTTTTGAAGGAGTTATGGTTGATGTGCCTAACTGGATGGTGAAATTGTGATGAAAAGATGGGTTTGATGGAACCACAAGCAGTTCTGTCTTGGTAAGGTTGAGTTGAAGGTGATGGTCCTTCATCTAGCAAGAAATGTCTGTTAGACCAGCTGAGATGCGAGCAGCTATCGTGTATGTATGTATGTGTGTGTGTATATATATATATATATACACACACACACACAACCTATTGTTTACATTTTTCCTATTATTATTTTTATTTATTTATTTATTTTTCAACAAATCAAAGCACTAAATTATGAAAATGACAGTAAAAACACTTAGAATGGTACAAAATATTTATATTTCAAATAAATAGTTTTTTTTACTTTCTGTTCACCGAAGAAACCTGAAACTGTGATTATAAGAAATGTTACTTGAGCACCAAACCAGCATATTAGAATAATTTCTGAAGGGTCATGTGACACTGAATTGGAGTGATGACTGCTGAAAATAAATAAATAAATACATACACACACACACATACATACATACATGCATACATACTACAAAAGAAAGTTATTTTATTTTAAATTGTAAAAATATTTCACAAAGTATTTCTAAGTGCTTTTTCTAAGTGATACAAAAAGTACTCTCAACCTGAGGTTAGTACCATTTTAAAGTTCATGCTAAGGAAAAGCAATGTTTTGCTCTTGTAGTGTTGAAAGAAATGTAACTGCTTTTAACCCTGGGTTATGAAACTGTGAGCCAGAACAGGGTTAAAGGGATAGTTCACCCAAAAATAAAAATTTGATGTTTACATGCTTAACCCCAGGGCATCCAAGATGTAGGTGACTTTGTTTCTTCAGTAGAACACATATGATGATTTTTAACTCCAACCGTTGCAGTCTATCAGTCGTATAATGCATGGTAATGGTAACAAAATCTATGAGAGTAAAAAAAACATGCACAGACAAATCCAATGTATCAACATTTGTAGATCGGGAAGAAGGAGGCGGGAACCGGCGAACATTTGAACAAAACTTTAATAAAATAAACAAACACAAAATGAAAGTAAAGCGGCAGCCCCTCGCGGACGACTGCCGCACACAAAACACAAAATAAAGTCGAGGCCTGGCCCTCTCTCCTCCAACACTGTCGCTCCTCCTTTTATCCTTCCGGAGCCCCTCCGTGGGACTTGAGACTGGTGAGTGGCGCAGGTGTCGCGCATTAGCATTTACTCCACCGGCCTCGCTCCGTTCCCACGGCTCTCGGCCCCGCCCCTCTCGTCACACTTGCGCTTATCTGTATTGTTCAAACCGACTTAAAACTAAAAGATTACTTTCTCTCGCGCAAACTCATTCGGGAGTGGTGACTTTCCACGCATTCCCAACTTCTGAGCCTGCTCGCCTGAAGTTATGGTTGATTGCTCTTCGGCTGGATATCAACACACCCTTTAACGTAAAGTGTTTCGTTGTGAAAGCGAAACTACTTTGTTTGACCTTCCAAAAGAGGACGATATCCAGATCGACTTTCACCGTGGACGAAGCGGAGTCCAACCCGGGGTCGTCACATGTGGTTGCCGCAAACCCTCCACTCACTCAAGGCCGCCGTGTGTTTCGTTGTGAAAGCAAAACTACTTTGTTTTGTCAGTGGTTAAGTTGTATTTACAACACTGTTCCAGAACAGTTCAACCCAAATATGAGTTTGTGTGCAGCACAGTTTATGGAGGACTGTTTCCTGATCCTGGAATAGTAGACTACAATGCCGGCTGTTCTGACTCACAGACTGTAAGTATGTTTTCATTTAAAGGATTTGCCACTGATGATTCAAACACGAGTTTTGAGCAGTGTAGAGTAGCGCTTGTTTGTCATTTCTCCGATCACAAATGCAGACATGGTTTTATGTTTACGTGACACGATGCAACGCAACGTGTAAGAAGACAGTAGGCTATAAGTCATTATAATCCATAATTATGTCCCCACTGGATGCAACAACTGCCTTGTTTATAATGAGTTTTAATGTTTTTGTCTCGTCGCTCTGGCCGGACAGGGCATCACAGTATGGTAGGGGCGTAAAAATCGATGCGTTTCAGAAAGGCGGGGCATAGAGGAGAAACAATAATGTACAGTATGTGGAAAATAATGTGTTTTTTGAACTTTAAACCACATAAACACATTTCATTACACCAAATACACCAAATAATGTTCTTTTTAGCAACATCATATGACCCCTTTAAAACAGTTGCTGCACTTTGTACACAGTCACCTCAGCACAAGCCCCACTCAATGGAAACCCCCTTAAACTGCAGCATAACAGAAACTCCTCAAAATACCAGTACATTAAACACTAACAAGTATTCCTCTTTTCTCATCTTGCTCAAAAACACATAAAATTACACCTTATTTCAAACATTTTCTTGCTTTGTTCAGTCCCAAAAAAAGCAGGTTGGGAACTAGAAATCCCCTGCCCAATTTCTGTTAATTATTCATGTAGTTCCAACACAAATGGATTTAATAAACTTTATTGTATTATACTTTTTTTCTATTTTCTTTTATTCTGTTTTACAGATTTAAGTGGATTTAACATGTATTCAAAATTAATTGTGACAAGAATTGTTTTGTATTAACTTGTTAAAATCAAGTTAATTAAACAAACAGATTTTTTTTTTGGTTACTTAAAACTTTGCTCCAACTCTTATCTTGCCTAGGGTCTCTGAGCACACATTGTGGCTGGTTAAACTGGATTATGGATAGTATGCAGGATTTTCCGCTGAAGTAGCGCAGCAGTTAGTGAATTTGCACCTTGAGTAAATCTGCCACTGACTTGACATTGACAGCTGAACGTGTACCACAGGCCACTTTTCCTCCCAAAGCCATCATCCTCTCCTGTCCACCCCTGTGTCAAGACTCGTCTCTGCAGTGCAGGGTTACAGCTTGCGCCAAACGTCCCATAAATGATGTGTTCATCAATTAGTCCGTGGTCTTTAGCAGAGCTGTCAAACTGAGAAATCAATTAAGGAAGGTAAGAATGTTACACAAACATTCAAGTCATCGGGTTGAAGGTCTGTAAAGAGTCATGAGATGAATAATGCACACACAAAGACAGCACTACAGACCAAGAATGATAATAATACACTTGGGAACAAAACTTCACTAACGAACACGGCACCTATGTCGCACAAAGGAGACTTTTATGGAAATTGAGCAGAAAACTTTCCTTCTAAATGACTAAATTGCAACCCTTGGCATTTTCTGGCAAGACCTCTGCTTGTCTGTGTCACCAGCTGACTCCAGAACAGTTATCTGAATATAGAATATGACGTAGTCACCATTACAAAATATTATTTGTCCAAAACTAAAGTGGGAACATGAGACAGAAAAGCTGCCAAAGAAAATCACTGCACGTTGACTAAACTCTTCTAATCCATCAGGGATGAAATAAGTAGGTTAGGTGTTCTACCAAGACCTCGTTTAAATTCACATCCACCACTTAATGGTGTGCTTAATTACCAGCCTTTGTTGGAGCGCGTGCATCTCCTCATCTTCTCAAGGCTGTTATTCAAATGAAGACTCATTACGATGCCATTTAGGGATTCATGGGCCGGTGCTATACGTGCTTCGATTTTGATAACTCACCCACCCACATATGGACATAAAGATGCTCATTTCACAATACAGTCGAACTGCACAAATCAACACACTCAGCATGTGTCATATTTTATCACATGTCTTAATTGAAAAGCCGGAGGGAGGGGTGGAAACAAATTGCCATTCAAAGAAGCTTCGATGCATCCCCATTAGAGACGCTCTCACCATGAAACCAGGAAAATAAATAAGTCGAGCAATGGTGCCTGAGACGGTAGATCATGTGTTGTTGCAGAAACATCCTTTCCTTGTCACTGGGGAAAAAAATTGCAAACACTAATAATTGCATGATGAAATCGTTTTTTGGAGGAAAGAGAAGAACCCAGTTTCTTTTAAACTAAAAAAAAAAAAGTGAAGATGTCACAAAAGGGCAAATTTTTAGGACCAATAGCCTCATTTCCACTGAGCGGTATGGTACAGTACAGTACAGTATAGTATGATTTGGGACGGTACACCCTGATCCAGCTTGCACTTCCACCGCCAACAATACCCTTTCTTGATAGACGCGGTGTATGCCGGAAAGTAGCAGTCGACGTCATTCTCACACGAAGAAGAAAGTGAGCCATTGTCTGTGCGTCTACAGTATGTGTGAAAATATCAAATTATAAAAGGCACTGTTATATTTTTTGTTTGTGCACTCTGATGTAAACAAGCCCAACACGCATGAGCAGCATGGCAGAATGAGTGGAGATGCTTCATTCACCTTTTGTTGTCATTCCCCTTGTACACGCAAGTGACAATTCTCTGTCAACCAGTCAACGTTCAACAGTGAGTCTAGCTCCACCCTTTAGGTACCGGACTACTGTGCTAGGTACCCCAACGGAAGGGTCCCAAAAAATTGGTATGGTACGGTTCGCTATTTTGGTATCATTCACAACTTGGAAACAATGGAAACAAGACTAATTGTGTACGGTACTATACTGTACTAAAGCCGTACCACTCGGTGGAAACGAGGCAAATTTCTCAATATTTTAGCTTACTTTTTCAAAACTCTACACACAGTGAGCACAACAGCAGTCTATGTGGGCTAAATTGTGGATTATATATCATTGCATTGGAACAAAATGCATCCAATCACATTAATTCTTTTCTCATTCAGACACAAACACCACCAAAACTATGTGTACCTACAGGCCAATTTGCACGTTGACATACTCTTTTTAAAACTGTTACACTTAAATTTCAAAACATAATATAAAACGGAATAAAACAGCAATTTGCTATATTTCTACAGTAATACCATATTTAAATATATTCAAAATCTTTAATAAATAAATACAATCAAAACAATTAGTTGTAGCTGAACACCTACACATTAGTCTTTCAGTTTCATTACCATCTACTAGAAAAGGGTACAACTTCCAGTATTTTACAATTGCTAGGACCCATTTCTTAATACTTAGGTCACTTTTTCAAAACTCTTCATTCTAACCAACTTTTAACTTGGCACAGCAGATAATTTTACATTCAAAATGCACTAAAACTACCAAGACACTTCATTCATGTCTCAATTCATGTAATTCTTCCATAACACTAACAAAGGGTGTCACCAAAGATGCATACTTTGGTATTCATATAAAAATGAAAAAAAAAAATTTTGTAATGTAATGTAAACATGGACATGTAACAAATACTGCAGTGAATTCAAAACAGTTGAGAGGTGTCATTCCTGTTTTAAAAAGAAATTTTACAAAAGAAAACATTTAATGCTACCTTCTGTTGGTGGTTTTTAGGTCATTGTTTTATGAGTGACAAAGTATGCTTGTTGGGTGACAAGCTTTCCTAGTGTTATTGATTTGAAACATGTATCAATTGTTTTAGTAGTTTTAGTGTGTTTTGAATGTGAAATTAACCGTAGTGCCAAGTTGAAAGAGAACTGTGTGAAGAGTTTTTAAAAAGTGACCTCAGAATTGAGAAATGGGTTCTAGCAATTGAAAATAAATTAAAAAAAAAAAAACTGAAATGCATTAGTCAGCTTCTAAATTTGTCCTGCCTTGGTGTGCAGAGTCAGACACACAAAAAAGTAAAAAGTCAGATGATACTTTACAGCAGTGGCAACTTTCACCTCAATCAGAGTGGCAGGAGAAGCCCTCAGAGACAATCAAACACAATCAAGTCAGAGGCAGTGAAAAACCTCTGGGAATCTGTGACGCAAATTCCTCCTCATCCCCTACATAAGTGACACTTATGACTGATATTTTGTCCCGTTCTATCAGGTAAACCAGACGGGTGTAACCAGCCTGCGGGAGTGATAGTCAGGGACATCTAATCAGGACCATTAACGCCTCAGAACGGCCTCCGCTGACAAGCAGATGGCGAGAGTGGAAATCTCATTTTCCACGTTAGGGCTATCAAATTCAGCGAGCGGCATGCGGAGGCAGAGGTCCGATAGAACATCCTCACCTATAAAAACAAACCCAGTGTTTTTGGATTGCCTCCAAATTGAGTTCAGATGGTCGGGAGCGGAATCCATCATGGTGCTTGCTGGACACTCTGCTCTGAAATGCCATTAGAGCAGCTTAACTCACTCTGCCAGTCATCTGATATCAAACAGGGGAATGGAAGGGGGCATCAGATGTGGAGTACACAGTGGCAACAAAACCTCTCTGACACCTCATTGGAATATAAAGAGTAACTGAGCCATAGTACTAATGCTAATGTTTATACTCAGGACTTGCTACACATGTTGGACAGAGACAGGATGTGAGTGGGCACTTAAGAGCAGAGCTTGTATTTGATTCGCGATATTGAATAGCTGCAAATTGGTTTGGCATGGCTTGCTATTCGACTGATATTTAAATGAGAAAGATTGCTATTTTTTATGCAGAATTCGGTTTCTGATTCTAATCAAACACAGCTGAACCAGCAAATCAATCAATAATACTTGGAGAGAGGCGATCAGAAGCATCCCCATACATCTCAATTGCAGTTGCTTTGACACAAATTGACAGTTCTTTTCTGAGATAGTCACCTGAGTCGTAAATGTCATGCAACGATCGCTCTGGAACCAGAGGAAAATGACGGCATGTCAACGCTGATTGGCTGATGGCACCATGAGACGCACAAAGCTGCAAACCTTTCACTAATGACTATGGTGTGCTGGGAAAGGAAGCAGACAGGAGAAAATATGTGCATAAGTTTTTATTCATTTTAATATATTTGCACATTTGATATATTTATACACTAGCATTTTTATGGCTACATTTATTTGATCAAAAATAAATGTAAACAGTAATATTGTGACATCTAACAATTTAAAATAGATGTTTTCTATTCTAATACATTTTAAAATGTAATTTAATGTAATGGCTAAGCTGAATTTTCAGCACCCATTACTTCAGTCTTCAGTTTAACATGATTTTTCAGAAATTATTCTAACGTGCAAGAAATGTTTCTTATTATTATCAACGTTGGGAGAAAAAAAACTGTTGTGCTGCTTAATATTTTTGTGGAAACTTCAATCTTTTAGCGAGTGATACTGATAAATGTCTGAGCGGCATTCTAAGGGCACACTCTCTCTCCCCCATAGCTGTCTTTCTTCCATGGAGCTGATCACATCAGCAGATCAGGCAGTTTAATGATGCAAATATATATATATAGATATATAAAACTTTAACTTTAATATATATATTTTTAATTTAGTATAGTTTTTCATTTCATCCCATACTGTAGCAGCAACACAACTTGTTCAGTCTGCCTGTGACAATGTATACTTTATCAGAAACTGCAGAATACTCAAAATAATACCATTAAAGTGTAAGTTCAGAAATGTATTTGTCAAATTCACAACAGCACAGCATACTGCAGCGCTTGCTGACAATAAAATGTGCCGTTGCTACCATCACTGCCAGCATGGGGAAAGAACTAGTTACTGCACTTGTCAAAGTTTGTATGCTTCATGGCACTGAATCTTTGGAATATATTAGGATTTTGTTAGAGGCTGTTTGTATCAACTAAACAAGAAACATGTTCTTCATTTTGTCTTTGCCACTTACAAAAGGTGTGGCTGCTTGTTCTACACGTCTAAATGAGAGATGCCTTTTGACAGAATAGAGTTGTTCAGTCATGTCATCAATTTGCAGGCTGACCCAGAAGGCTAATTCACCATGCATTCCCTCTGGAATTTCTAATAGGTTTTCAAAATAGTGGAAGGAGACTTCTACAACATACAGTGATACCTCAAACATGAATTTTACAATTACATTACTTGCTGTGCATTATGTACAGCACATCCTTGTGGTAGGTACCGCACTTAAAAGCACACGCAGTTTCAAATTTCACATTGTGGCATGAGTGTGTAATTTATGTTGTATAAGAAAATGTTATGTCTCTTCCAGTAAGTTAACCACAGGCCTTCCTTTACTCATAAATGGAAAATCGTTATACTAAACAATTTGAATGTCTGTGGCTCAAAAATGATCATTCTCTTCTGGGTTTTAGGACTACAAACTGAACAGCTTGCAATCAGGCCATTCAGCATTAATTGAAAATCTGAAAATGTAAGGCATTTTATTTGCAGTTCTATTTATCCTTTATTCAAATTGCATGTTTGTCCTACATATGGGAAACTATAAGTTCACACCAAAGTTATGATGTACCCATTACAAAAACAGACTGCTGAGATCAAAAACATGGTGAGCAGAACATTTTATTAGCTTAGCTGTTAATGTGAAATCAATTTGCATTATGATTTTTTTTTTTGTAGTGGTTGTTGATTATAGATCGGTACCATCTGCTTTGAATAATTCAGCTAAAAGAGAAATGATTCAGTCTCTAGGTTTTACCTCTAGGCATCTGGCCAGCTGTGGAGAACATCTGCACTCTCTGCTGGTTTGGTTATCCCTCCTGAAAACAGAACAAATCTCCTTACCACGCAGATAATTTCACAAGACGGCAAAAGTGCTCATAGTTTTCGTGGTTACATGCAGAGCGATTGACTATTGAACATCTAAGATTATATATTAAATATATATTTACAAATATTTTTAATTGCAATAATATTTTAGAATATCACCTTTTTATATTCAATTAAGACCTCTGTATTCACCTGTATCAGTCCAATGTGTTATATTTTAACTTCCCTTCATCCAAAATTTAGTCTCAGAAGGTGTTTGAGAAAGGGTATGCATGCCAATGGAACAGCTGGTATTGCTTATCACCGTCTACTTTGCTCTTGCACTAATTTATAAGAGTAATGCAATGCCACAGATTTCTCAGGGAAATGGCAAGATGCTCTGAATAGGCAGATGTGTCTTAGCTAAATCAGTACATTCCATTCTCACACGTCAGTGAACACAATGCTTGCAGCAAGGTACAAATTGTCTTCTTTTGTGCAGAAATGAAAATAAAAGAAATCATTTTGCATTGTTTGGAACAAATGGTATAAAATAATACTAACTCGATGGTTGGACAAGTTGACGTTTCTAACCGCAATGAGACATAAATTTCATCTTAGGAAGAAGGAAGCCCATCTCAAAAGTATTGATTTGTGATTTCATATAAGTTCTGTTTTGTTGAATTGATGTGAGCACTATTTCTGACGACCTGCAGGGGCCAAACTATTTTCTGACCTCACTGTAATGAGCCTTCAAATTCACTGCAGCCCCGGTGCACGCACACACACACTCAAACTGAATTATATATAGACAGAGATGAGGGGAGTCTAACACACACTGACACCCTGTCTCAGATGCAACATTCTTTAATCTTTAACAAAAGCAGCCATTACGCTCAACTGAACTCCCTGGTGCCTCAATTCCCAGTTTTAAGACTTCCTAAGAAATTATCACACACACACACAAACTTTTTAATGGAAACCATTGACCCCATGGTCATTACGCAGTTACCCAAGGATCGGTTTTCTTGTTTGAAGTTTTCAGCGGGGCAGAAGTTTGCTGTGGTTTTCATCAGTATGGAGATACGAGATGTGGATGGAGTGGACAGATGGGAGGGATGGTGAACGGAGAAACGCAGGATGCCGGACAGCCTGAAGTGTGGGAGGTTACTAGAAGGAAGCAAAGGGAGAGGAAGAGCAAGACACGAAGTGACATCTCAGCCCTAAGAACTGCCAGAACGCTGCAGAAGTCAGAGCCGAATCACTGAAGAGAAAAGGAAAAGGAACAATAAAATTCCTAAAAGTAGACGTGTCTCAAAATACTGAGCGGAAACAAATCAGACGAATACCGTGACCTAAAGTCACTTTTTAGAAAAAAACTGGTTTCAGGGTCAGTGGTTTGGATTTGCCAAAGTATTTTGGAAAGCTAGCAAGGTCAGTTACAACATTTCCACCTGACATTTCCTCAGGTAACCTGTAAGTAAATAAAGAAACACAGTTTTTTCCCCTCTCATGTCTTAGCCAACTGGTTGGTCTATCTGTCCGTGCCTGTGGCAAGACCTCAAGGCAAATGCTCACATATACATCACACCACCTGTGGGGGCGAGTAGTAATGTCATTCAACACACACACACAATCCTTTTGAAGAAATACGGCACTGGTCTAAAGACGACTCCAACCTTTAGCGATTATCTTTTGGCTTATCTTTTGTTTGTGAACTGTGATGAGAGCTGGGAAATTCCAAGCGAATCATGCCCTTAGTGACTAGTGGGCATTCAGAGATGCAGTTACACATTCTCTCCTTCACCTTATTTGTCCTCAAGTTCTGCACAGAAATAAAACAAAAGCTCTATCTGGCTTTTTCTCCTCTCACTCTTCGCCTCCACAGCCCATCAAAAATTGACAGGATGCTAAGAGCAGCTCAAGGTTGAGAGCAGTCTTCACTGAAATGATTTTGCCACAGATTTGACAGCCCCTTATTGTTTTCTATGTACATGATATGAAATCCTTTATATTGGGGGTAAAAGCCACAACATTAAAGGCTGAATTTAAAATTGTTTTGTAAATGATTGCATCACTTTTTTTTATTATTTATGTGCAAATAAACACCTGCAATCCAGTTGTCAAAGTCATTGTCATCTATATTCAATCACTGCCATTGCAGTGCTGTTAACTAAAACTCATAGTATTAACATTTTAAGATGAAATCAAATATAATACAAATTAATGTTGAAAAACTTTAACCTTTTTACCTTGGCAAGTAAATGAAATAAAAATGAGTTTAAGTACTAAAATTACTAAAAATAAAATAAATAAATAAATGAAAAGCTAAATAGAAATATTTTATTAATAATAATAATAATAATAATAATAATAATAATGAAGAAGAAAATCACATAAAATAATGAAAAGGGCAATTTAAAATATTAATAAATACTAGTAATAGTAATAATAGTATATAAATAATACTAAAACAACACCACATTCAATGTAAATTAGCCTCCAGAAAAAGTGAGCCTAACTCACAAAACACAATTCGTCTGTAGAAATGATAATTGTGATATTACTGCCAGAGGAAGACAAAATTAGAATTACATTTAAATGATTATCATCATTTTCGCTTGATCATGGCAGCTGTTATTCATCAAAGGATGAAGCAATGCATTACATTCAGGCATGTATCCAAAAGTGCAGTGGAAAAGAGGCGGTTCCGAATTGCTGTCGTACGGTTCCAGTTATGTATGGCAGATCACAGTAGTCTGCTGCATCCTTTTTACATTGTCAATGTGCAATCTATGCAGTTCCTCATTTTGTCAAGTTTACAAAATGAGGAACTGCACAGATTGCACAGGATTCAGCACAAATTGTTTGACTGCATGTGTACCATTTTCTTATTTGCATAATTACTTTAGTGAATCAGGCATTAAAACAAAGCTGACAGTATATACAAATAAGTAGTGCTATCAGTGGGCACAGTTCATTCTTAGTGAAAGTGCACTTAGTCATAATGTCTCAGAACACAGTAAGATCGTCATAAATCATTGTGTCGGAGCTGTAAAAGAGAATAAAGTGTGCTAAAAGAAAAGTTCACCATTAAATGAAAATTCTGTCATTATTTACTCACACTCATGTCATTCTAAAACTGTAAATGTATGTTTTGGCAGTAAAAATATTCTTCAAAATATCTTTTGTTTTCCATTGAAAGAAATATAGCAGCAAATATTTTTGAAGAATGTGTATATTTTATTTCTAAAAGCAAGTTTAGACTTGACTTACACACACATATTTATGTTAACTCTAAACTTCCTTTTAGAGATCACAATAAGCTTCTGTTGAACACTTGAGCTCTGGCCCATGAGAATCTATTGATTGTTGCTGTTGAAATGGCAGGGAGTTCAAACATTCTCAAAGCCTATTAGAGAGACACAATTTATACAGGAGAGCTGATGCGCACCCTTTGTTGTCCCAAAAGTACAAAAAAAGCCTTAAATGTGGTGTGTGTGTGAGTATGTGTGTTTGAGTACAGGGAAAATCTCTTAAAGGCCTCTGTTTATCTCAAGTCTTTTAAAGTTTATCTTAAGTTTATCTCAGTTTCTAACTTTTGAAGTGCAATCCATAACTATGATTTGGAAGCTAACAAAAGTAATACAACAAATGGGCTTCAAAAATAACAATTTCAATGATGATCCGCTCAAAATTTTAAAGAAACTTGATTAGTTTAATAGGGGAGTCTAAAGATTTTAATCATGGAAGATCATTTCAGACCCTGTAATGAATAAGAACTACAGGATATGATGGCATGCTCTAGAGCTTAAATACTAAACATAAAAGTACTTTTTTCTTTCTTTGGCAGGTCCAGTTCTTTTTTATCCCTTGTAGTCATCAGTTCCATCTTTCTTTTTATTCTCAGCGCCAATCCACTCTGCATTCATCCTCTCCCCTTATCACTTACTCTTGCTTACTTCCCATTTTACCTCAGTAATCCTCCTTTCACTCCTTCCTTCAGTAAATGTGAGGGAGGTCACTCACTCTAGGTGGCAAATCCCTCCACTTCTGTCCTGGACTGATGAGGAGTGAA